>NC_087064.1:1685305-2022417 GCF_963678635.1 Symsagittifera roscoffensis
CCTCACTACTCTCGCCCTAAAACACTATCAGTTAGTTCGTGAACGTGCTTCACATGTGCACTCTTCGCCTCCTCCAACCCAATGTACTACGCCTCAAAGTCCTCACTACTCTCGCCCTAAAACACTATCAGTTAGTTCGTGAACGTGCTTCACATGTGCACTCTTCGCCTCCTCCACCCCCAATGTACCCACACCTCAAAATCCTCACTAATCTCGCCTTAAAACACTATCAGTTAGTTCTAAACGTGCTTCACATGTGCACTCTTCACCTCCTCCACCCCAATGTACCACACCTCGAAGTCCTCACTAATCTCGCTCTAAAACACTATCAGTTAGTTCTTGACGTGCTTCACATGTGCACTCTTCGCCTCCTCCAACCCAATGTACTACGCCTCAAAGTCCTCTTTACTCTCGCCCTAAAACAATATCAGTTAGTTCGTGAACGTGCTTCACATGTGCACTCTTCGCCTCCTCCACCCCAATGTACCACACCTCAAAGTCCTCACTAACCTGGCCCTAAAACAATATCAGTTAGTTCGTGAACGTGCTTCACATGTGCACTCTTCGCCTCCTCCACCCCAATGTACCACACCTCAAAGTCCTCACTAACCTGGCCCTAAAACAATATCAGTTAGTTCGTGAACGTGCTTCATATGTGCACTCTTCGCCTCCTCCACCCCCAATGTACCACACCTCAAAAGTCCTCACTAATCTCGCCCTAAAACACTATCAGTTAGTTCGTGAACGTTCTTCACATGTGCACTCTTCGCCTCCTCCAACCACGAATGTACTACGCCTCAAAGTCCTCACTAACTCTCGCCCTAAAACACTATCAGTTAGTTCGTGAACGTGCTTCACATGTGCACTCTTCGCCTCCTCCAACCCAATGTACTACGCCTCAAAGTCCTCACTACTATCGCCCTAAAACACTATCAGTTAGTTCGGTGAACGTGCTTCACATGTGCACTCTTCGCCTCCTCCACCCCAATGTACCACACCTCAAAATCCTCACTAATCTCGCCTTAAAACACTATCAGTTAGTTCTAAACGTGCTTTACATGTGCACTCTTCACCTCCTCCACCCCAATTGTACCACTACCTCGAAGTCCTCACTAATCTCGCTCTAAAACACTATCAGTTAGTTCTTGACGTGCTTCACATGTGCACTCTTCGCCTCCTCCAACCCAATGTACTACGCCTCAAAGTCCTCTTTACTCTCGCCCTAAAACAATATCAGTTAGTTCGTGAACGTGCTTCACATGTGCACTCTTCGCCTCCTCCACCCCAATGTACCACATCTCAAAGTCCTCACTAATCTCGCCCTAAAACACTATCAGTTAGTTCGTGAACGTGCTTCACATGTGCACTCTTCGCCTCCTCCAAATCAATGTACTACGCCTCAAAGTGCTCACTACTCTCGCCCTAAAACACTATCAGTTAGTTCGTGAACGTGCTTCACATGTGCACTCTTCGCCTCCTCCAACCCAATGTACTACGCCTCAAAGTCCTCTTTACTCTCGCCCTAAAACAATATCAGTTAGTTCGTGAACGTGCTTCACATGTGCACTCTTCGCCTCCTCCACCCCAAGTGTACCACATCTCAAAGTCCTCACTAATCTCGCCCTAAAACACTATCAGTTAGTTCGTGAACGTGCTTCACATGTGCACTCTTCGCCTCCTCCAAATCAATGTACTACGCCTCAAAGTGCTCACTACTCTCGCCCTAAAACACTATCAGTTAGTTCGTGAACGTGCTTCACATGTGCACTCTTCACCTCCTCCACCCCAATGTACCACACCTCGAAGTCCTCACTAATCTCGCCCTAAAACACTATCAGTTAGTTCGTGAACGTGCTTCACATGTGCACTCTTCGCCTCCTCCACCCCAATGTACCACACCTCAAAATCCTCACTTATCTCGCCTTAAAACACTATCAGTTAGTTCTAAACGTGCTTCACATGTGCACTCTTCATCTCCTCCACCCCAATGTACCACACCTCGAAGTCTCACTAATCTCGCCCTAAAACACTATCAGTTAGTTCGTGACGTGCTTCACATGTGCACTCTTCGCCTTCTCCAACCCAATGTACTACGCCTCAAATTCCTCTTTACTCTCGCCCTAAAACACTATCAGTTAGTTCGTGAACGTGCTTCACATGTGCACTCTTCGCCTCCTCCACCCCAATGTACCACAACCTCGAAGTCCTCACTAATCTCGCCCTAAACACTATCAGTTAGTTCGTGAACGTGCTTCACATGTGCACTCTTCGCCTCCTCCAACCCAATGTACTACGCCTCAAAGTCCTCACTACTCTCGCCCTAAAACACTATCAGTTAGTTCGTGAACTTGCTTCACATGTGCACTCTTCGCCTCCTCCACCCCAATGTACCACACCTCAAAGTCCTCACTAATCTCGCCCTAAAACACTATCAGTTAGTTCGTGAACGTGCTTCACATGTGCACTCTTCGCCTCCTCCACCCCAATGTACCACACCTCAAAGTTCTCGCTAATCTCGCCCTAAAATAATATCATTAAGTTCGTAAACGTGCTTCACATGTGCACTCTTCGCCTCCTCCACCCCAGTCTACCACACCTCAAAGTCCTCACTAATATCGCCCTAAAACAATATCAGTTATTTCGTGAACGTGCTTTACATGTGGCACTCTTCGCCTGCTCCACCCCAATGTACCACACCTCAAAGTCCTCACTAATCTCGCCCTAAAACACTATCAGTTAGTTCGTGAACGTGCTTCACATGTGCACTCTTCACCTCCTCCACCCCAATGTACCACACCTCGAATTCCTCACTAATCTCGCCCTAAAACACTATCAGTTAGTTCGTGAACGTGCTTCACATGTGCACTCTTCGCCTCCTCCACCCCAGTGTACCACACCTCAAAGTCCTCACTAATCTCGCCCTAAAACACTATCAGTTAGTTTGTGAACGTGCTTCACATGTGCACTCTTCGCCTCCTCCACCCCAATGTACCAATGTACCACACCTCAAAGTCCTCACTAATCTCGCCCTAAAATAATATCAGTTAGTTCGTGAACGTGCTTCACATGTGCACTCTTCGCCTCCTCCACCCCAATGTACTACACCTCAAAGTCCTCAATACTCTGACCCTGAAACACTATCAGTTAGTTCGTGAACGTGCTTCACATGTGCACTCTTCGCCTCCTCCACCCCAAGGTACCACTCCTCAAAGTCCTCACTAATCTCGCCCTAAAACAATATCAGATAGTTCGCGAACGTGCTTCACATGTGCACTCTTCGCCTCCTCCACCCCAATGTACCTCAACTCAAAGTCCTCTCTACTCTCGCCCTAAAACACTATCAGTTAGTTTGTGAACGTGCTTCACATGTGCACTCTTCGCCTCCTCCATCCCAATGTACCACACCTCAAAATCCTCAAAACTCTCGCCCTAAAACGATATCAGTTAGTTCGTGAACGTGCTTCACATGTGCACTCTTCGACTCCTCCACTACAATGTACCACACCTCAAAGTCCTCACTACTCTCGCCCTAAAATACTATCAGTTAATTCGTAAACGTGCTTCACATATGCACTCTTCGCCTCCTCCCACCCCAATGTACCACACCTCAAAGTTCTCACTACTCTCGCCCTAAACCACTATCAGTTAGTTCGTGACAGTGCTTCCACAGGTGCACTCTTCATCTCCTCCACCCCAATGTACTACACCTCAAAGTCCTCATTACTTTCGCCCTAAAACACTATCAGTTAGTTCGTGAACGTGCTTCACATGTAAACTTTTCGCCTCCCCCACCCCAATTTACCACACCTCAAAGTCCTCACTACTCTCGTTCTAAAACAATATCAGTTTGTTTGTGAACGTGCTTCACTTGTGCTTTCTTCGGCTCCTCCACCCCAATGTACCACACCTCAAATCCTTACTACTCTCGCCTAAAACAACATCAGTTAGTTCGTGAACGTGCTTCACATGTGCTTTATTTGCCTCCTCCACCCCAATGTACCACACCTCAAAGTCCTCACTACTCTCGCCCGAAAACACTGTCAGTTAGTTCGTGAACGTGCTTCACATGTGCACTCTTCGCCTCCTCCACCCCAATGTACTACACCTCAAAGTCCTCATTACTTTCGCCCTAAAACACTATCAGTTAGTTCGTGAACGTGCTTCACATGTAAAATTTTCGCCTCCCACACCCCAATTTACCACACCTCAAAGTCCTTACTACTCTCGCCCTAAAACAACATCAGTTAGTTCGTGAACGTTGCTTCACATGTGCTTTATTTGCCTCCTCCACCCCAATGTACCACACCTCAAAGTCGTCACTACTCTCGCCCGAAAACACTGTCAGTTAGTTCGTGAACGTGCTTCACATGTGCACTCTTCGTCTCCTCCACCCCAATGTACTACACCTCAAAGTCCTCATTACTTTCGCCCTAAAACACTATCAGTTAGTGTCGTGAACGTGCTTCACATGTAAACTTTTCGCCTCCTCCACCCCAATGTACCACACCTCAAATCCTTACTTACTCTCGCCCTAAAACAACATCAGTTGGTTCGTGAACGTGCTTCACATGTGCTTTCTTCGCCTCCTCCACCCCAATGTACCACACCTCAAATCCTTACTACTCTCGCCCTAAAAACAACATCAGTTAGTTCGTGACGTGCTTCACATGTGCTTTATTTGCCTCCTCCACCCAAATGTACCACACCTCAAAGTCCTCACTACTCTCGCCCTAAACACAACTTCAGTTAATTCGTGAACGTGCTTCACATGTGCTTTCTTCGCCTCCTCCACCCCAATGTACCACACCTCAAAGTCCTCACTGCTCTCGCCCTAAAACAATATCAGTTAGTTCGTGAACGTGCTTCACATGTGCTTTTTTCGCCTCCTCCACCCCAATGTACGACAACTCAAATCCTTACTACTCTCGCCCTAAGAACAACATCAGTTAGTTCGTGAACGTGCTTCACATGTGCACTCTTCGCCTCCCCCACCCCAATTTACCACACCTCAAAGTCCTCACTACTCTCGTCCTAAAACACTATCAGTTAGTTCGTGAACGTGCTTCACATGTAAACTTTTCGCCTCCCGACACCCCATTTACCACACCTCAAAGTCCTTACTACTCTCGCCCTAAAACAACATCAGTTAGTCGTGAACGTGCTTCACATGCGCTTATTTGCCTCCTCCACCCCAATGTACCACACCTCAAAGTCGTCACTACTCTCGCCCGAAACATTGTCAGTTAGTTCGTGAACGTGCTTCACATGTGCACTCTTCGCCTCCTCCACCCCAATGTACTACACCTCAAAGTCCTCATTACTTTCGCCCTAAAACACTATCAGTTAGTTCGTGAACGTGCTTCACATGTAAACTTTTCGCCTCCTCCACCCCAATGTACCACACCTCAAATCCTTACTACTCTCGCCCTAAAACAACATCAGTTAGTTCGTGAACGTGCTTCACATGTGCTTTCTTCGCCTCCTCCACCCCAATGTACCACACCTCAAATCCTTACTACTCTCGCCCTAAAACAACATCAGTTAGTTCGTGAACGTGCTTCACATGTGCTTTATTTGCCTCCTCCACCCAAATGTACCACACCTCAAAGTCCTCACTACTCTCGCCCTAACACAACATCAGTTAATTCGTGAACGTGCTTCACATGTGCTTTCTTCGCCTCCTCCACCCCAATAAACCACACCTCAAATTCCTCACTGCTCTCGCCCTAAAACAATATCAGTTAGTTCGTGAACGTGCTTCACATGTGCTTTTTTCGCCTCCTCCACCCCAATGTACCACAACTCAAATCCTTACTACTCTCGCCCTAAAACAACATCAGTTAGTTCGTGAACGTGCTTCACATGTGTTTTCTTCGCTTCCTCCACCCCAATGTACCACAGCTCAAAGTCCTCACTGCTCTCGCCCTAAAACAACATCATTTAGTTCGTGAACGTGCTTCACAGGTGCACTTTTCGCCTCCTCAACCCCAATGTACCACACCTCAAATTTCTCACTACTCTCACCCTAAAACAACATCATTTAGTTCGTGACAGTGCTGTTCGTGACAGTCACGAACAACATCATTTTCGCCTCCTCAACCCCAATGTACCACACCTCAAATTTCTCACTACTCTCACCCTAAAACAACATCATTTAGTTCGTGACAGTGCTGTTCGTGACTGTTCGTGACAGTGCTTCACATGTGCACTCTTCGCCTCCTCCACCCCAATGTACCACACCTCAAAATCCTCACTAATCTCGCCCTAACACAACATCAGTTAGTTCGTGAACGTGCTTCACATGTGCTTTCTTCGCCTCCTCCACCCCAATGTACCACACCTCAAATCCTTACTACTCTCGCCCTAAAACAACATCAGTTAGTTCGCTTCCTCCACCCCAATGTACCACAGCTCAAAGTCCTCACTGCTCTCGCCCTAAAACAACATCATTTAGTTCGTGAACGTGCTTCACAGGTGCACTTTTCGCCTCCTCAACCCCAATGTACCACACCTCAAATTTCTCACTACTCTCACCCTAAAACAACATCAGTTAGTTCGTGAACGTGCTTCACATGTGCACTCTTCGCCTCCTCCACCCCAATGTACCACACCTCAAAATCCTCACTACTCTCGCCCTAACACAACATCAGTTAGTTCGTGAACGTGCTTCACATGTGTTTTCTTCGCTTCCTCCACCCCAATGTACCACAGCTCAAAAACCTCACTGCTCTCGCCCTAAAACAACATCATTTAGTTCGTGACAGTGCTTCACATGTGCTTTCTTCGCCTCCTCTACCCCAATGTATCACAACTCAAAGTCCTCACTACTCTCACCCTAAAAAACTATCAGTTAGTTCGTGAACGTGCTTCACATGTGCTTTTTTCGCCTCCTCCACCCCAATGTACCACAACTCAAATCCTTACTACTCTCGCCCTAAAACAACATCAGTTAGTTTGTGAACGTGCTTCACATGTGCACTCTTCGCCTCCTCCACCCCAATGTACCACACCTCAAAGTCCTCACTACTCTCGCCCTAACACAACATCAGTTAGTTCGAGAACGTGCTTCACATGTGTTTTCTTCGCTTCCTCCACCCCAATGTACCACAGCTCAAAGTCCTCACTGCTCTCGGCCTAAAACAACATCATTTAGTTCGTGAACGTGCTTCACAGGTGCACTTTTCGCCTCCTCAACCCCAATGTACCACACCTCAAATTTCTCACTACTCTCACCCTAAAAAACTATCAGTTTGTTCGTGACAGTGCTTCACATGTGCACTCTTCGCCTCCTCCACCCCAATGTACCACACCTCAAAATCCTCACTAATCTCGCCCTAACACAACATCAGTTAGTTCGTGAACGTGCTTCACATGTGCTTTCTTCGCCTCCTCCACCCCAATGTACCACACATCAAATCCTTACTACTCTCGCCCTAAAACAACATCAGTTAGTTCGTGAACGTGCTTCACATGTGCTTTTTTCGCCTCCTCCACCCCAATGTACCACACCTCAAAATCCTCACTAATCTCGCCCTAACACAACATCAGTTAGTTCGTGAACGTGCTTCACATGTGCTTTCTTCGCCTCCTCCACCCCAATGTACCACACCTCAAAGTCCTCACTACTCTCGCCCTAACACAACATCAGTTAGTTCGTGAACGTGCTTCACATGTGTTTTCTTCGCTTCCTCCACCCCAATGTACCACACCTCAAATCCTTACTACTCTCGCCCTAAAACAACATCAGTTAGTTCGTGAACGTGCTTCACATGTGCACTCTTCGCCTCCTCCACCCCAATGTACCACACCTCAAAGTCCTCACTGCTCTCGCCCTAAAACAACATCATTTAGTTCATGACAGTGCTTCACATGTGCTTTCTTCGCCTCCTCTACCCCAATGTATCACAACTCAAAGTCCTCACTACTCTCACCCTAAAAAACTATCAGTTAGTTCGTGACAGTGCTTCACATGTGCACTCTTCGCCTCCCCCACCCCATTGTACCACACCTCAAAATCCTCACTAATCTCGCCCTAACACAACATCAGTTAGTTCGTGAACGTGCTTCACATGTGCTTTCTTCGCCTCCTCCACCCCAATGTATCACAACTCAAAGTCCTCACTACTCTCGCCCTAAAAAACAATCAGTTAGTTCGTGAGAGAGCTTCACATGTGCACTTTTCGCCTCCTCCACCCCAAGGTACCACACCTCAAAGTCCTCACTACTCTCGCCCTAAAACAATATCAGCTAGTTCGTGAAAGTGCTTCACATGTGCTTTCTTCGCATCCTCCACCCCAATGTACCACACCTCAAAGTCCTCACTACTCTCGTCCTAAAACAATATCAGTTGGTTCGTGAACGTGCTTCACATGTGCTTTCTTAGCCTCCTCCACCCCAATGTACCACACCTTAAAGTCCTCACTACTCTCGCCCTAAAACAATTTCAGTTATTAATTAGCCATTTTTGTCGGAGTTTTAAAATATCATTCATGAGGTATTGTTTTTCTGAGCTTATATTTGATTAAATATTTCACCTGTGATTGTTTTTCGTAAAGTTATGGGGGTTTACAGATTGCCATTTTGGCCAATTTGGGCTAATTAACGAGCGATACATTCGCGCTATTAACGCGTAATTGTTCCAAGTTCTTGTTCAAGGAAGCTTATTTGCCACAATTGAGTTAATACTAGGAGCAAAATCTATCATTTTGTGCTTTATATGGCTTGTGATAAAAAAAACTCAAATTAGAAAAATTTTAATTTTATTTCAATAGCTTAAGTTTTGAAAGGTTATTACTGCTCCATAGAAGTCAAACGCAGTCCGAACATTCGAGGCTTCGCCCTGATACGAGCAGTCAAACGCCCTGATACGAGCAAACAAAAATTGGTCATGTAATTGGACTCAAATTTCATATTGGACTCATATTTTAAATGCGTTTTTTAGATTTGAGAGGATCGATTTTAATAATGGTTTCGAAATTCCTTGCAGCAAAAAAAATCTATTTTTACGAATCATGTCATAACCTCGGACGGACGTGTTGTGTGTGGGGGTCAGATCTATATTGACAAATGCTCTAAAAATTGGCAAAATATTAACTGCAAAATGTTTGTGATTTTGTTCAGTAAATTTTTGTGGTGAATTTTTAACTTTGGCCTTTGAGTTTCCGTTGTTGTATCAAACGACAGCGGAGATCTTTCAAATTGCCTTAATAAAAGTAATATCAAAAAAAGTTTCATATGGAAAAAAAAATTTTTTTGAGGAAGTTCCAATCTTACAAACTTCATTTCTTAAAGTTTTTTATCTGGAAACCTTCATAAAGCCTAATTTTGTCAGAAATTGTAAGTTTCCCATAATATCAATTCCGATTTCATTATAGCGACCTTTTGTCAGCCCGTGGTCCGAATTACCCTAACTACAGAATTACCTCAAACCATTGATGGAATGTCTCCACTTGAAACGCTTTTTCAACCGGAAAACCGCCATTGAATCGGAAAACCTAAAACTTTGAATTTTTAAGAAAAACTTTCGGTTATGGTGCTTTTTTAAATTTCTTTTTGGTAAAATCTTTGGAACTGATTTCAAATTTTACTGTTTTGAGTAAGAAAACAGTTTTTTTTAATCTACAGCTGATTAATTTTTTGCAGTTAAAATTCAAAAAAGGTTTTGTATTGGCAATTGAATGTCTTTTATAGAAAAAAAATTGATTACACTTTCCTTTTTGCCTTCACTTTTTGTTCTAAACACGAACAAATTAGGACATCAGGTGTGTTTTTAAAGCAAATAAATAATAAATTTTTCTGTCAGATGAGGTCTAACGAACGCCCCTCCCCCCTCAGGTTTTTTTGGCACTAAAAATGATTTTTGGAAACTTTTAAATATCGTTCGAACAGGAATGAAAAGGCTTGAATATGCTATCACACTCGACTCAGTCCAATTATCAATTAAAAAAGCGTGGAAAAAAAACTTTTGAAATAGTATAAAAAAACAAGTTTTTCCCAGCTTGTAGTGGTCGGAACAGAAACAACCACTCACTCTCAAGTTAGTGATATGAGTTTCAATCTAGCGCTTTAAATTTCAATTGATGTTATATTCGATCGATTTTTGAATTAAAAATCTTCAAATAAGATTAGAACGATCTGAGGCAGATTGAGAAACCTGAAGGATCAACTTATACGGAAAACGAAAAGAATTTATATACCACGAGGCTAAAGTAGACTTTTTATAAATCACACAGATTTGTATTTCTTGTTTGATAGTATTGTATGCCTTAAACCGTGCCAAAGTTGAACCGCCCATCCCAATTAGCATTATTTTTCCACTAAAACCATAAACAGAAATTTTCTGTAGCCTAAGTTTGTTGGCACGGAATCCGCATCGAGTGAAAAGATCACATAAATGAGCAAAATTTTTCAAGAGTACATCTAGCACTTAAAGCTGGGCTATTTTTCAACCATTTGCTTCTGAATTACAAAACACAAAAAAATTTCAAAGGAAAAAGCCCTAATGCTGGCCCACCGCACTTGTTTTTCCAGCCTTATTGGGAGGAAAGGTGCATTTTTGGCTTGGCAATGAAACAACAATTGATATAAACAAGACTGCTCGTGCATCATGGCAAAGCTCTGAATGTTCCGACTGCTTCTTAACCCTTATTACATAATTTTTTGGCATAAAAATAACAGGACTGCTCGTATCAGGGCGAAACCTTGATTGTTCCTACTGCCTTTTAAGGTCTATGAAACAGTGATAACCTTAAAAATTTTTAAAATTATTTGTAAAAAAAAATTAAAAAAATATAATGAAAATTTAAAAAAAAAACTCAAGAATTTTAACGAAAATCATCCCCCGCACGCCATGTAAAGTACAAAGTAATAAATTTCGCTTCTATAAACAAATCAATTATGGCGAATGAGCTTTCTTCAACCATTTTGAAACAATTCTGAAAAATATCGCGCGTTAATTGTCTCCGCGTGAATTGTCAAATTGCCAATCTTTAAGCCCCCATAAACTCAAAAAACTGAGCACAGATGAAATATTTTCTCAAATGTAAGCTCAAGACAACAATACTTTTTGAATGATTGAAAAAAAAGTTCCTTCAAAAGGCTTTTTAAAAAGTCGAAATTTGTCTGAAGAAAGAAAAACATACCCGAGCACAAATATTCCGTTACTTTTTTAAACAAAATTCGGAACAAAAAAACTTAAAAGTTTGGTCAAAATTGAAGATCAAATATGAAAAATTGAATCACATGAAATTGATGCGACCAAATAAGTAGTCGCACTTTAATTTGAAACTGTTTTCATGCGCATAACAATTAGCAACGCATAAATAATTTGCGTTACGCTTAAAGCTCGCACAATTTGGCCAGCGCATAACCAAATTGCCAAATAATAAACTTCCAGAACAATTAAAACAATATCTGGATCTACAATTTTTATTTTAAATTTGATTTCAGGGAGCCGATATCTCAGTTGCATATACAACTTTGATATTATAAACTATTATTTCGAGAGCCGAAAATTGACTGATTATAATTATATCTTCAAAACATAAGTATTCCGTTTGGTTGAAAAGTCGGAACAACAAGACTACCCTTATATCAGGGTGAGAACTTGAATGCTCCGACTGCACTTTAGGACTGATTAAAAAAATTTTGGTTGAACAATTGACGATATGATCGAAAAAAAAAGATTGTTAAGTTTTTTTTCATTTTATCCCCTATTTGCTATGTAAGATACAGTGGGCGTGTTTAGCATCTCTTATTGTTTAAAAGGACCAAAATGCTTGCCTCATTTCAATTTGGAATGCATCAATTTTCCGCCTACAAGTATTATAAGAGCGCATTTTGTCGCTGGTTAATTATCCCAAATCAACCAAGTTCGCAATTTTTAAACAACAATAAATCTACGAAAAATAATCACTGGTAAATTGTATTTGTGATTTTGAGTTCAAGACAACAATTTTTTTTTCAGATAGTGTATGCAAAATCCGTCAAAAAATCTTAGTTGGGAAGTGGAAAAATTGACTGAATCAAAAACCACCCAAAAAAATTTATTCAGCTTTTTTCGAAATTCCGAAAATTTATATTAATTTTTTGAAGTACGAGAAATTGAAAAACGAACGTCAAAATTGTCATCAGTTCAGTTGAAATATGCCAAAAACCACTAGCTAGCAATATAAAAACTGTAACTATTAAGTTAGCAACCGAAACCAAAACCACGCAACGGTAGAAAAAAAATCTTTCAACGATTCTGCAATGAACCAAAATTGAATTAATGGAGTCATTTTTACTCTAAAACTTCTTAACATTTGATTAACAGCAGGGGCAGGACTAGGATTTTCTCGAGGGCGGGGGGCGGACTTTTAGAAAAAATTCGAAAATTTTGTCTTTTTTTGTAGGTCGCCCAAACTGATTTTCCGAGCTCTCAAGCACTACAGAGACCTTGCTTTGGTCGAAATTTTCAGCGCCTCAGGCAAAATTTTGAAAAAACAAGCCTGAAACGCGTTTTTAGGCAGCTTTTGGAAATTTTGTCCAAAAAAAATGCTTTTTTTGGCGCAAGCTCCCCCCTCAATATTAGTGTATATTGGAGCCAAATGCGCCTTTATGAAAGTCTTAGGGCCCGTCACCAAAAACAAATAACTCAAAATAATACAAAGGGGGACCCTTTGCGTCGGCAGGGGGTCGAATCCCTGAGAGGGAAGGGGCGTTCGTTAGACCTCATCTGACAGTAAAATTTATGATTTATTTGCTTTAAAAACACACCTGATGTCCTAATTTGTCATTGTGTAGACAAAAAGTGAAGGCAAAATGGAAAGTGTAATCTTTTTTTTTTTCTATAAAAGACATTCAACTGCCAATACAAAACCTTTTTTGAATTTTAACTGCAAAAAATTAATCAGCTGTAGACTAAAAAAAAACTGTTCTCTTGCTCAAAACAGTAAAACTTGAAATCAGTTTCAAAGATTTTACCAAAAAGAAATTTAAAAAAGCACCATAACCGAACGTTTTTCTTAAAAACTCAAAGTTTTCGGTTTTCCCATTCAATGGCGGTTTTCCGGTTGGAAAAGCGTTTCGGGTGGAGACATTCCATCAATGGTTTGAGGTAATTCGGTAGTTAAGGTAATTTGGACCACGGGCTGACAAAAGGTCGCTATACTGAAATCAGAATTGATATTATGGGAAACTTACAATTTCTGACAAAATTAGGCTTTATGAAGGTTTCCAGATAAAAAAATTTAAGAAATGAAGTTTGTAAGATTGGAACTTCCTCAAAAAAAATTTTTTCCACATGAAACTTTTATTGCTATTACTTTTATGTGAGGCAATTTGAAAGATCTCAGCTGTCGCTTGATACAACAACGGAAACTCAAATGCCAAAGTTAACAATTCACCAAAAAATTTTACTGAAAAAAAACCAAAAATATTTTGCAGTTAATATTTTGCCAATTTTTAGAGCATTTGTCAATATAGATCTGACCCCCACACACAACACGTTCCTCCGAGGTTATGACATGATTCGTAAAAATAGATTTTTTTTTGCTGGAAGGAATTTCGAACCCATTATTAAAATCGATCCTCTCAAATCTTAAAAACGCACTAAAAATATGAGTCCAATATGAAATTTGAGTCCAATCACATGATCAATTTTTGTTTGCCTCAATGCAATTTGGAACGATTATGATTGCGGGATATTTTGCCACTCCTAAATAATTTGCGTTTTGAAAATGTGAAAACTTTCGAGAAATTTTGCGCTTCGCAATTTAGTCTAGGACAAGCAAAAAAATGTCGAATCAATACTTAAACTCTGTAAAATTGGTTTGAATTAAAACCAAGACTGCTCGTATCAGGGCGAAACCTCGATTGTTCCGACTGCGTTTTGACTTCTATGGAGCAGTAATAACCTTTAAAAATTTAAGGTAATAAAATAAAATTTAAATTTTTCTAGTTTGAGTTTTTTTATCACAAGCCATTTAAAGCACAAAGTGATGGATTTTGCTCCTAGTATTAAATCAATTATGGCAAATAAGCTTCCTTAAACCACAACTTGGAACAATTTCTAAGACGGATTAAATTTTCGCTTACGCGTCAATAGCGCGAATGTATCGCTCGTGAATTGTCCAAAATTGGCCAAAATGGCAATCTGTAAACCCCCATAACTTTACGAAAAACGATCACAGGTGAAATATCTTATCAAATATAAGCTCAGGAAAACAATACCTTATCAATGATATTTTAAAACTCCGTCAAAAATGGCTAATTAAAAAGTCAAAATTTGTCAGAAGAAAAAAACCCACGCCGAGCTCAAATGTTCCGTTAGCTTCGTTACCAAAGTCGGAACAAAAACCACCCCAGTCATATAAATTTCTCACTTTGTTCGAAATTTGGAATAAAAACATGTTTAGAGTTTGCCTTATAGTTCAAATCTTTCAAATTTTTCTATGCCAAACAATCGTCAAAAATCTTGACCTTTTCTAAAGGTTGAACAGCAGTGATTATTCAGGTTCCATAGAATTTGAATTCCGTTGGGAAAAAATTATCGGCAGACTTACCATGAGCGGGTTTTGTTGTCAGGTGCTGAAAGGTAATTCACGCCTAGGTCATCAAAGTTTGCTGCAGATTAAACAAAAATTTACGCCACTTCAATTAAATCGGACGCGGCAAGACATCCAATTTATTATAGCTTTCGTTCAATGCGGCAAAAACTTAAGTTTTAAAAACAATCAAATTGACAATTTTTTAGTAATTGTTTTTTACTTATAACTGATGTTAGCTAAAGTTTGGTAAGCGATCTTAATGCATTGAAGGTGCTTTTCTTAGCTAGCCATAAGCTAGATTAGTAATTTATATCGTTTCAAAAAATAGCTTATATTTTTTGTATAGATCTTTTTTTGTTGTTTTACGTTTGCGCCTTTGCGGTAGAACAATATAAGCTATCAAGGAACGATACACCACACATAAAATAAACGATCAAGGTGTTATAAAACTCAATTGTAAGCATTCATACCAAACCATTAAGAATACCATACGCGAGCAGAGACACGCCGAAAAAATTCATTGGCTGTACAGTATAGAGCAAAGAAGCACAATGAACATTGGTTGAAAATACGCCCAGTCATAAACAACACGGATAAGGCACATGCAAAGTGAAGACAGTAGTTATAATAGCTATAACATCAAACACAGCCAGTGGATGCTCGGGCATTTTTGCAAGGAGGTGGGGGTTTGAAAATTGAAAAAATGCCGGATGTTTTGAGAGACTTTTTAAATTTCGACTGAATTCATTTTGCGAGCTCTCCTGAAATCTTACCAAGCCCCTGTTTTGCACTTACGTTTTGACTATAAAATCATGTTTTTTCGACTGGGACTCTTTCCCTTAAAATTAGTTTATATTGACGTCCAGGATTCTCTCAGTAAAACTCTAGCTTTGGTCGGCCAGAAATAGCTGTCACACACAGATACCAAAGAGAAGCCTGTTTTCAAAACTTAGCAACCAGATTTTTGCTCCTAAACACTGCCAAAAATGATGTAATGGATTGCAATCGATTATGATGGGTTTTCAAGGTCTGTATCCATGAAACTCTGAACAGCCTAATAAACATTTAAGTATCGATACTTCAATTTATTAGGTTGTTTTTGACGCCCAGCTCCACATTTTAATTTCATATTTGAAAAAATATTTAACGTTCTCACGCTACAGAGAAACTTGGCATGTTTAACAAACTATACTGTGAACAAATTTTTTCTCAGGCACCTCCAGAATATCGAGGTAATTCTTGAGTAACAAAATTAATCGAGTTTTCAAACAATCAAGATGCAGCAACAAACGTGTCATTAGCTAGCTCTATAGAGCAAGCTGCAACATTAAACAGAAAAAAAAGTAAATTCAAATACTATATATGCTACATGATTGGATGGTAAAAACACTGCTTTGATTTGGGTTGTTTGGCTTTTCAAAAGCTCCCTAATGGGAGTTTATTCTTTAGTAGATCGGTTCTTCACACCAGCAGCGGAATTGGAGGGCAGCGGGCGACAAAAAAAGCACTTCCCAAAAACTGCCCAAAAACGCCTTTATGGGCCTGTTTTTCAGAAATTTGGTTGCAGCACAGAAAATTTGGCGGAATCAGGGTCTCGTTTTGATAAAATTGGGAGAATTAATTAGGTCGATATTTTTGAACATCCACCCCCTCCTCGAGAAAATTCTAGCTTTATACCCGGATTGATCGCCAATGTCTGAAAGTTCATATCATTCAATTCTAGCCAAATGGTTTTGAAAACTTTAAAACTGCGAAAAAATATATTTTTCTGCTTTTCCGTCAAAAATCATATCTAGTGCTGAAATCTGTTTCCTGAAGAAAAAGCCGGAAAACTTTTTTTGTTTTTTATAACGTCATCTACACTCAATTTTTCACTAAAAAAAAACAGAAATGGCAATGAAACAATTTTGTTGAAGCCCAAAATGTATATGTGTACACAGATTCAGTCTTTTGATACTATTATAAATTTTATCAATGCAAAATCCATTAGAAAATTGTATATACATTTCCATTTATTTGAAATGATTTTTGTTTTCTCGAATTTTTCTCCAAGTTTTTCATCTAGTTATTGAAAATTGCATTGGGAAACACGTAATTACCTTTGAAACATATATCAAAATCGAGCTTTTGACATGTCGAAGTGAAATTTAAAAGAAAAATATAAAATTTTGAAGTGAAAAATTAAAACATTTAGTGGTCGTTGGCAATTTATATCAATTTCAGTTCTGCTGTTTTCATTTAGTAGCTCAAAATTTACAGGTATTTTAAACTAATCGGATTTAAGTATATTTTCCAAAAATTGCTTGAAAAAATTCAATGTTTTTGAACATCGGCCCCTTCTCGAGAAAGTCACTGATACTATTGCTGCTGCATGTCAACTCACGGAGAAAACCCTTGTCACTGCCTGGCGCAGGCGTTCTGGTATCAAATCCAGGGATGTAGTGATACTGTTGGACTCTGGAGAACTGTTCTCCAAGGGGTTTACCAACCAAACCCAATCTTTGTTCATATAAGTGGTCAGCGCAATGTTGACAGTAAGGTGGCTCGAGACTCACTCAGGCACAAGTGACAAAGAGATGGCGATCGTCATCCCAAAGCAATCAAGCAACATGGAATTCCGAGCAACCTAGACTTGCTCAAGACCACAAATCTTGCAAGAAGATATATGATCAGGACTTCTGAAATGTAGAAACCATTCCAGGAATTGGAATTCCCTGTGAACGAGGTACAGAAGAAAAGGATCTTGCACGTAGATGATTTAACAATAGTTTCAGCCGGAACTGAGAGCTGAAGGTAGGCCTGAACCTCTTTCTCTGCTGCAAGCAGAGAGTTATCAACTCTCAACTCTGTCGAAATGATGGAGGGAGTAACCGAAGATAGCGAAGGAGTTGAGGAAAGCGATGAGATGTCGGGAACAGTGAGAAGCAGAAGAAGAAGAAAGGCAAAAATAATGATGGAAATGCAAAAAAAAATTAAGAACTTTAAATTGTTTTTGTTTTCAATTGTGTTGTTCAGGCTGGGCTATTTGTGCTATTTGTTGCAATTTCGGACTTATAAAACAAGAGTTTTCATTTGAGTACTACTCCCATAAAAAGGCAAAAAAAGTGATATTGAATATTTGAGATTGATTGATTGTTCTTAATCTTCAAATGACAAGTTGACTCTTTTTATTGATCTGGTGAGGTTAGAGTACACTCACTCAAACAAGTGGGTAACAAAGAGTTTCTCCATGTCACAGATTTTTTATTTTCAATAAAAAGAACAATAAAAAGAACATTTATCTCGGAAAAATCACCTGTTACAAGTTTTTTTGATACTTTCGATAAGAAATAAAAAAAACGCGATATATCCTTATTGGCTGGCTCGGTGAGTTGATATGGAGTAAATAATTTTGTGATCTCTGACTTGGTTTGTAAAATTGTCTGCGTCGAAACTGGATTGTAATTAATGACAATAACTCGGAGTTAGCGTCCAATGGGGACATTGATTAAGCTGTCCAGGAAGTGCGTGCACTTCTTCCAGAAGCTGCAAAAGAATCTTCCCAATACAGTTTGATACGTCACAAGGCTTTTTAGGGACCAAAATTTAATTTAAAAAGGTTCAGAATGAGGTTACTTTAAAAATCTAATTTTTTGATTTACTGCTGACCTTTCTGAAACATGTCGAAAATGACCATAAATTGCAGCAAAGTTCTTAATAAACACAACAGACAAATTCAACGGGTGGCTTTTTTGGTTGGGAGAAAAGGGGGTCAGAATTAGCTTGAAAAGTTTGGTGGTACGCGGCTGTACCTGATGAGCTCGGGTAAGATTGTTCTTTGCCTATCATTTTTACATTTTGATTTAAAAACATAATTCTTTCTAATCGCTTAATGTAGGTTAATTCATTCGCCCAAAGTCCAGTCAAAATCGTTTTTTAAATGGCCTTTACGCTGTGTCATGATGATCATTAGCAACAATGATTGTACTCACAAGGAAAGCTTAAAACCTTCAGAACTGATAAATTGGATTGGCTGGGCTTTTTGATCTAGTTGGTATCAAATCACATGTGTAAATATTTCTCTTATCGACACTAAGAAAGTCCAATAGTTTCCATGTTCCTTATTTGTTGATGAAAATTCTTTTGATAGAGCAACAATAGATAGTGATTAAATGCGAAGCAGTCAAGAACTCTCAATTTTCAAACACTTAAAAGAGCACAAAAAAACTCGTGTGTTCCCCTGGCTGAAAATCTAACGTTTTTGAAAACAATTGGAACGACAAAGAAAAGGATGTTACAAAATGGTCTTTTTTATCAAAATTTGTTATAATTCTCTTTGAAGCAATCAAAAGAAGTGGACACAAACGAACCACAAGCGTGAATTCTTTGAAGTGAACTCGTTAGTTAAAATCCAAAATAAATTATTCTTTTGAAACTAGACTTTAAGAATGTCTTTAACTCTCTAACAAAAACAAATGTTGAGACAAATATTGTCCGGAAATGTAAAAATAAAAACAGCTATTCAATGTACAGTAAAACTAGTTTCTTTTTGAACAAAAGCTCTATCAGATTGTCGGGAAACGGAACTAAAAAAATCGGCCCTAGAGCCCATCTTATTCGACAGAATTATTTTCGAGGCTAGTAAAACCGCTAGAGTGGTTTTTAGATACTAGTAAGTTAAACGACGGCTTTACGGCAGTAAACCGGGACCTTAAAAACGTTATGAAGCGAGAACAAAAATACTACCTGAGCTTGAACACTGGAACGTGCAAGTTTGAGAAGTACTTTTAGATCTACCGCAAGTACACAGTACAGTTCAGTTTTATTGCAGTTTTGTAAAATATGCCACAACATGAAAGCAAAAAGAAAAAAAGATCATTTTATACCAGGATCTCCAATCGGCGAGCTTTACCGTAAATAAATGGTCGACAAAAAATAAGGAGGCTGGAAAAGTCTCGGATGTCACTGAGAAACTGGATTCTCATTATGGTTTCAACTGTCTAAAAACTTGCTTCAGCAGGCAAAAACTCCTAAATTTTTCTGCGCCGCTGTACCTGATAAGCTCGGGTGAAATTGTTGCTTGCTTATGAACTTCACATTTCAATTTTGAAACTTACTTTTTTTATTTTTCGTTTGTTGATCTGTCTGTGTCAAGAGCAAGAGTAGAAGAACATTAAAAAATGTACTAGCAAAAATTGCCTTTAACTTTCAGGACTTAAAAATTAAAATGGGTTGACATTGTTTTTCGTAGTTGGTATCAGATTATTTAAATAAACAAATCAATTAGCAATTCTAAGAAAATCCTATATGTTTCTTGTATGTTTGGTTGCTGATATAAAAGTTGGTATAAAAGCGACAAAAGCTATTCGTTTACTGCTAGTCAATTATGTGAAAACAGCCACCTCGATATGCTGATAGTAAAAGAATAAGAGATCCCAAGAGAGTACAAAAAAACTCGCCTGTTCCTTTAGCTGAAAATCTGTCGGGCAAAATAAACGAAATATTCTGAATTTACAAAATGGTTTTTTAAACGTTTTTCTTGAGTTTTTTTTGGACGCAAACAGTCCACTAGCGTGAAGTCTTTGTATTAAAAAAGTCAAGCAAACACTGTTTCACTTCAAAAACTTCATCCTCAAACTTCCAGCCCGCGCTTGAATGATCTCGAGCAGATATTAAAGCTAGAAAACAGTAAGATAATTGAAAAAAACTAAAAGATATAGTAACTTCTTATACTACTTCTAATGATAAAAATTGCTTCTTTTTTTAACTGATAACTATCAAAAATAGTTATCTAAGCAACTTCAGCAGGTTAAATCTGCCGCTCCAAGTCTTTAAAATTAGGATAGTTTCTTTTTGATCGAAACAGCAATAAGATTCTTCCCGAATGGATCACGAGCAGGCCCAGATAAAAGGGCTCCTCAGTTTTATCAAGAACTTTTTTAATAGTCAAATGGCAGTGCAGGACTTATTTTATTGAAATCATACTAAGCTGTTAAACATCAATGGAGATTTCAAAATACCCGAACCCTTAATATCTTTTTTGGTGCAAAGCTTATCGCTTATCATAAAGGTTCAGGTAGATTTGAGACCGTTTGCCAGAGACCCTTTTTTTGCGGAAACAATTCAGACGCTAGTGGAACAGCTAGAGTGGGACACAAATAGATGAAGTTTAGATGAAGGAAACTTAGCCGATGACTATAAGTAAGTACTCCAGGACGTAAAAAAAAACATCTCAAAAAGGAACAAAAATAGAACTGAGCCTGAATACTGAACAGTGCAAACTTTAAAATTAGGACCGACTTGGAGAACCCAATACAGCTCAATAGAAACTAATTTTTGTACCCAAAAAAATGAAAAGAAAAAAGACCTCAGTATACTATAATATTTAATCGGCGAACTTTGCCGTAAAAAAACGCTCTTCAAAAAAATTTGAGAGCTGACATCTGAAAAATGTCTGATCTCACTGACAAACTAGATGCCCATTGTGGTTTTTAAATTCTGAAAAATACTTAAGTATGCTCCCATCTTTTTGCGTACGAGACCTTGTTTTTGGCAAACAAAAAACTCCCATCTTTTTCGAGTACGAGACCTTGTTTTTAGCAAAAACAAATTGAATTGCTACGCCAGAATACTGAGAAACGCATTATGCACCAATATGAAAATGAAAGACGACCATTTTTTTTCATACATTTATCCAGGGTTGAAAGGTGGCTGGCATGTAGCTTTACCCGCTTTCATGGCCTCAGCAAAAGCAGAAAAAAATGACCTAAGCTAAACTTTTGATTTGGAGCGTGTGGATGGAGTTTGAAATCATGCGCTTGAATGGTGGTTTGAGTTTGGAAAAATTGAATTATATCCGAAAACAAAATCCTGAAAAAATGAACAGTGCCGATTTTTATAAGCGAAATTGCAGAACTGTTTTTACAACTCGGCCAACGAACATAAAAAAGATTGAATGCATTCCGAGATAGATTTGGCTACAAAGAATTGAACGTCATTGGGTGCAAAAATTCAATTTTAAAATTATGGACACAACTCAAAATTAAAGAGGATTTCGATAAGTTTTTTTAAATTTGCGGAAAAAAAATTTTTTTTTGAAAATGGTTGATTTGGGTTTTCCCGTCTTAAAAATGCAGAGTTATTCTCAAGGCAATCAATTCTGATCAAGTTTGGGCGTTCTGCGCGGTCGAGTCTGAATGCTTTTATAAATGGGAGTTCATCTTGTACTCACACTTAGTTGCTTTAGTGTTAGGACACCTCCACAAGACCGATCATAAGTGAAACAGACGTTTTCACGCTCGTTTTGTGGGCTGATGGTAATTTAATAGGGAAGTAATAGTAGTAGACTACATAGCCCCAGTAGGTATAATTCGGGATAGGTTTGTACCCCTGGTACGGCTGCCGTTGAAGCGGATGAGCGACAAAATTAAAATGACTTAGTAGATGATGCATACCTTGTTGAACCGCTAGCGTTTGAGGTTCAGGCTGTGGACGGCCCCAGCAGGGTTTTTTTAGCAAGCTTTCCAAGAACTAAAAAGATGTACAGAGAAACCAAGGGCAGGCATTTTTTCAAAACAGAGAACTTCTCTGGCAATACAGAGTGCAAGCGTGTCGTGCGTACTGGGTACAAAAAATGAGATATAGTTTTTGATGAATTTTTTTCTTCTATTATTACATGATAAATTGTTTTTAACAATTGTCGAGTTAAATTTTATGATTGACAAAATCATAAGACTTATAGAGGTCAAATTTAGTCACATCAAAACTTTTAGCCTCGTATGTATGCTTATCAATTTCATATCTGGAAAGATCCTAGGTTTCAGACAGGAATATGCAATGAACGGACTCCTGACTGTAACCTTGTCTAATATTATACAATTTTTTCTCGTGTAGAGAGAATCCCAGCGCATGAGCCTCTGCAAGCATACACAATTAAACAGCTGCAGATGATAGCTTCTGAAAAGTTCTCATTGACATAATTCCACATCATCGTCAATTTATACTTTCAAAGACATCAAACTAGGGAAATCCAAAAATTCATTCAATCTGTGTAGTGTTCTACAATTTCTAAACGTGAATTTATCTCTTGCTTTTTCTGTTCTCGGTTTGCTTAGTTTGAAAATTTCGGAAAATTTTCCCAATAATTCATTTATAGTTGGTGAAATTTGATTGGACTCATTTTCTAACCAAAAGAATTTCATTTGATTGGCATGTCAGATCTTGCAAGCGCAACACATTGAAAACCATGCGTAAAAACCGGGAGGAGAAAGGATTTGTGCAGGCCCAGTTTTCACAATGTTTTCAATTTCTAGGAAACATTACCTTTCAGGAGATAGAAACCACTTTGGCGTTTTTAAGTTTCTTTTCTATGTGTGTATGCCAGTTCAGTTTTTTGTTTAAAAGCACTCCTAGGCTCTTGATAACGTTTAATTGTTCTAGGGCAGCACTTTGTAAAGAAAACTGAGTCTCATTTCCTATGAAGATAATCTTGAAACATTTATCCATTGCTAGTTTCATCTTGTTTCTGCTGAACCAAGTATCAATGGAGTCTGTTTGTACTTGGTCAAAAATCATGTTTTTACAGAGAAAATTTTAGAACATCAGCGAAAAAGTAAAAGTCGCTAAGTTTTGGGACATCCGGCAAGCTATTTAAAAGTTTACACAATAGAAGTGGTCCTAGTAGAGAGTACTGTGGTGCACCGCTTGTCACTTCCAATACACTTGAACATGCGTTATTTACACGAACAAATTGATTTTAACCCAATGAGCTAGTCATACAAAAGTTCATTTAAGCATCGCACTCCGCCTATTTGACCAAAATTTTTGAGAAATTTCTTATTGGGCACTTCATCAATTGCATACAAAAAGTCTGTGATGACCTCGCAAGATGAAACTTTGTCTGGCTTTGTAAATTTTCTTGAGAAAACTTGGACCACTGAATATTTCTTGACAAAACTATGCTTGGTTGAGGTTAAATGCTTGTACAAGTCATCTTAGATAAATTTTTTGAAATTTTAACTAATAATGTTTAGGAGTAATTCAGGTCGGTAGTTGTTTCTTTCATGCATATCTCCATGTTTTGAACACTGGTGTCACCGCTGCCAGTTAGTTTCAATCTGATTGGTAATTTCTTGATACGCTTTACATTGTCCAGACATTTTGTGTAGAGTGACTGCCATTTGCCTACCGCTTTTGTGGAAAAATATTGGTGGGAGCTCGTCCGGCCCTCTAGCTTTTTTCTGATCTTTTGTTACTATTATTTCGTGAGTGGTCTCTACCGATCCACTGAAAGCCTTCAAGATTGGTTTTTCTTTTAAATTCTCTCAAATTAAATTGATTTTTTTAGTAAGAAAACGGAATGAAAAAAATCATTCAAATTGTCTCTTTTTTTATTTGCAGCTTTTTCTTGCATCTTTAATTAATGTTTTGGTAAATTCAAGAACATGCAAAAATTTCGAGGTGTTCAAAAAATTAGATTTTGCTAAAATCTATGCCGGTCACTTTCAGCAGTTCCAGTTACAGTCGCTCCTAAATTATCAACTTGTCTCTTCCTGTTGCTGGTAGGTTTTGCAAGAAAATTTTTTGTTGTGTTTGTAGTCTATTTTTTAATTTGGAGAATTTTGGAAAAATCCATCGAGTGAGAGTTTGTTTATGCCTCGTTCTTCTTAGAACACATTCTCCTATGGTATCAACAGCGGGGCTCAAGAGGTGCAGGTTCTGTAACCCTACTCAGTTGGTCATAGTCAGCAACATCAAGAGGGTTATTGGAACATATATTAAACTCTACTGCTTGTCCTAATTTTCTTTTATCAAATAAGTCGACAAAACATTGTTTATACTCATTGCTACTCATTACAGTCTCCCAAACGGTGTTTGCAAAGTTTATGTCTCCGCATAATAAAAACGTTGTAGATTTGGGAAAACTGTCTTCTAATTTTTCAAAATCTCCTTGTTATAAATGGATTTGCTATTATGAGCTGGCTTGTGGAAAAAGCAGACGTCTAGTTCAGTAAATTCTATTTTCATTTTTCATGCTTCACACGATTCAGGGTGTTCTTGCTGTAATTCAAAATTTTCTGTATTGTTTTTGACAGCATTCAATGACTCACCATGAGAATTTTTATTAAATTCATGTAATCTGTTCGATCTGCATATGGTGGAATCAGTGGGCATCAGCTTAGATGGTATAATTTGTGAATTCAGCCAATTTTCGAATATACAAATGATGTTGAAGTGTTCGGATAGGCGCGCATTTGATAGTTTTGATCTCTTTTCCTCTTTTTAGTGTTAACCAAGCTTCGTGTGTTGAGTTGCAGATTATTAAGGATCTTTAGTCAAGTCAAACTGCTAGGTTTTGAGTTTGCTTCAATTTCTAGTTGGAACAGTTGGAGAATTCTAATTTTTAGCTTCTCCCTGGGCACACCCTCATTCAGCAACAATCGCTTTGTCTTCAAGATTTGATTTTCTTTAGCTGCTTCTTCTCTCGACAGAACCGGGAGTAGATATATGCCCATATTTGACAGGCATTCTCGTTTCTCTTTAGCCCTTGCCGAAATTAAAAACGCCTCATGTTTACTTGCAACTGCAAAAAGAAATTTTTGGGGCTTCTCTAGTTTTTCATTGAACTTTCCTAGTCTTTTAAGTTCAAAGGTATTTGGTTTTTCACCAATTACAATCACTAATGCGATTTTAATTTTTTGTTTGTGGGGAAAACATCTTTCTTTGGATATCATTGCGTCTTCGGGTGAAACAAGGGCAGAAAACAGAAATTTTTTGTTTAACGTGTTTTTGAGGCAAAAGATATCTAATCGAAAACATTAATATCATACTATTGTCGCAACAATTAACAGAACATGATACAACCAGAAAAAAATCAGGCATGAGCGTATTGGCAAAAACTCCAGTTGAAACAGAGCTTGTTTATAATCATGCTGTTATCCAATTAGCTTACGTAAGAGCGTAATTGTGAGATACCAAATACAAGAATCATAAAACAAAACGGATCGTACACAGGAGATATAAATCTGATACTTCGTTTTGACAGAAGCATTAAATGGAACATTGCTCTCTACGCCATAAGAACAGCGGGACGCTTTGTTGGTTCCAAATTAAACTACGAGAAGTAAGAGCACTCAAACCTTTGATGTGCTCAACACATTCTATTGATGCGTCATTTAATTAGAATATGGGAGAAACCTTTGAGATTAGTTCAGTCGTGTCAGGAGTTAAATCGAGGCCGTTGGATTTCAACATTAAGGGGCTTCCGTGTAAGTCAGACTATAAGCTATTCAAGCATGGGCCGCTGCATACGAACTTTAAGTCATCAGCGAACAGCTATGGAACACTATGATTTACAACATCAGGCAGTTCGTTGATATAAAATAGGAATTGGAGGAAACCGAGGATGCTTCTTTAAGTAATGCCGCTTGATACGCGCTCTTCAGAGGACAGAGAATAGTTTACACGCAATCTCTGAATGCGATTAGACAAATAGGAGGAAATGAGAGGGCTAAACGAGTCATCAAAACCAAAAACTGTAAAGAAATTAATCAAAACCTTATGAGACACGGAATCAAATGTTTTTTTTTGCATACCAAAGTAGACAGCACAAATTTCTTCATTAACATCATAGCAATTATAAAATTTATCAATGTAATTTATAAGTTGCATAATACGACTGCAATTTTTCATAAACCCATGTTGGCTATAAGTTAGAGTATGCCGATGTTTGGAATGGAAAAATTGAAGAATTATTTCTTTGAGACATGAAGACAAACACGGGAGGATACTGATACCATGATAGTTAGTAACGTCTGATTTCCAGTTTGACTAATATAACGGAATAACACCAGCCTCATTCCAGTTTTTCGGCCAAGAACAGCAAAACATAGTTTGAGAGAAAAAACTGTAACTAATTATGGAGTAAAAATGGTGAAAAACCATCAACTGCCACTGCCGAAGTATCTAGTACATCATGTAACTGATCAGTAAAGTCCTTTTCAGAGAATGATATATCAGAAAGGGGGATAGTACTATAACCGCGTTGTTTGCGAAAAAAGCTCTGGGGCTTAAAAACAGACAGGAAGAAAGTATTAAAAAGATCAACTTTTCCGTTATCGTTGTCAGCTGTTGAGGAATCAAAAAAAAATTGAATGGTGCCAGGAAGTTGGATAAGTAGCTTGAAACAAAGTTTGGTATTCCTTGAACAAAATGAGGACAAGAAGACACGTTGTCTAGTTCAAGTGAATTATCCAGTTCATGTTGGAGAGATGAGAATTTTGTAGAAGAAAATAACAGAAATTAGCAAGTCTACGTGTCTCAAAAGAAACTTTATTACTGAGATGAACAGAGTTGCTTGAGAAATAGTTAGGCATCAATGGACATTTTTGCGTTTGAGACTATTAGAAAAGTGGAATGTTCCACAGATCTACCTATTGACAATTGTTTGTTTGTTAAGTTATCTTCTTTGTGTTTCCGGCTTCGTTCATTTTTTTTATATTTCGAGTACAAAATTTTTCCTTTGATTATGCTTTTGATGTCATTCAGGCCGTCGTTGTTGAGGTGAATTCTATCTGGTTTAAAATAGCGTCTACCTGCAGTAAGGCTACTGACGCCGCGATGTTTCAACTCGACTCTTGACTGAAATCTCGGTGAAACTCTCTCAGCTCTCACCTGAAAATTTTCATTCGATACACTTGCGCGGTTTTCGTTCCGTTAGGGAATACCCAGAACAAAAACGCTTCTGTTGGTTCCATGGCAGACGAAGTCTCTAAGTTCGATCGATCAAGTATGGGGCTGTTTTTGGTGACTGTTACTAGAAGGCTCTAACCTGTTGAATAGATCGTTGCCCCAAGAGAAAGAATGATGATATCGAAACGTCCTGCGAGCGAGGGAAATACAGTCGTATGCGTGCCTTATACCGGCACCAGGGAGTGACAGGATATTGAGGTTCAGCTTCCAAAAACCTGGCTGCTGATCTGCTATCAATACGTAATTCGTCGGAGCAGCTTTGAAAATACGAAACCTCGAGTGTCTAGGCATACAACAAAATTGTTCTTGTAATCCTCCCATTGAAGCCCCACTACACAATATTCGATTACAAACTAACATGTAACTGTTCAATAAAAACAATTTAATAAGAGCAACCACATTTAGTAAGAAAAAACACATCTACAAGCGCATTGACGACAGAAGTGTGAAGACGAACAGGAAGTGCAATCGGACCAATTCTAGATCAACCGTCTCGTTACAGTGCAAGAAGTCACAACATGCATGAAGAAAGTGACTAACGGACGTGCTCCAGGCTTTGATGATATTGCCACTGAACTAATCAAGTAGGAACCCAAAAGCGTTCACCAAGGCATTTGTGACAGTCTCGACAATCTCTTGAAGCATCATGGTTATTTAGACATTGGACGTGGTATAATAGTTGCCCGCCAGAAAAAGGGAAACCATACGGTCCTCTGAAAATTTTGCGTCCCGTTGTCCTTTTTTCCTGTCAGTGCTGAGCACACGCTACAGAAAATTGAATCACGAATGTAACCGAGTGCCCAATGTAACATTCGTCTACTGTAGTCACACATGAGGCTTAAGAAAAATAGGCCCTATAACCATTGGCTCAAGAGTCAGGGACACTATCTCTTGTGTTTTTCTACCTCAAATCAGTCGGAGCCAATTCGGTTCGCTTGTGACATGAGACTACGACCCGTTACAGCTTAAAGGCTACTACCAAAATATCCCCCCCACTCTAGAAATAAGAACGTCCCCATACTTAGGTCTCTAGATACCCAAAATACATGAACGCCGTTAAAAACCGGGTCGGAACAATCCGTTAAGTTACTTTTTATTAGACAGTGGAACTTTGATCCATTTCAGATGGATCAACCTAAAACTCGCCTTACCTCAACATAACAATCATGAAACACACTCTAGAAATTTAAATTGGGTACTCACATCGTAGCACGCTCAAGAACTGGGAGTAATTAAGTTAGTAAACAACTCGAGAATTAAATAATGTAACTAAATGAGTTTAATGTTTGTTAGTTTCAATAACAGGAACAAGTTTGAACTCTAGAGTATAGTTTCTCGTGAACCATTGGGACACTCAAGCTGTCCACCTTTCCATCGAAGGTTCACTCTAGTCCAGTTTGAATGATAATCCAGTCGAGCAATAATAGTCCAATTCTCGGGAATACGCTTCCTTCTGTTTCAGATAGGACAGCTCTACTCTAGTTTTATTGTGACGGAAATTGCGAATGGCAATTTCCTACTGCTTTATCTGGCAACTTTCCCGCGGTTGTTACTCGATCGTTCTGATTTCTCTTTTTCGGTTTTCAGTTATCGCGAGAGAATCGTGCATGACAGGCTCCATTCGAATTTTTGAAAAATCAAATTTCACTCCAAAATTAAGCGTTCTTGTTTTTCTCAAGGTCAAACTTCCAAATATGACCGACTGGCACACAACAATCCAAGTGACATGAGAAATTCTCACTATAACGAGCTGTGAAGAGAGAACTACCTGCTCACAGAAACTTCCAACGATGACCTTTGATGTCATTTCTAATTTTTTTTCCAATATATCCCAGAGCCGAAATAATTCAGCGTGTAATATCTTGCTATCTCCCTCGAAAGGTGCTTACACAAATGGGAGATGCACCACTGATGTTTGGGCATACAAGCTCCTTGCCGAAGAAAGAGAAGATATCGTGCTTCCCAAATGGAATCTGTGTGAGCTCTGCCTTTGATGCAACTCGCGGAGACAAGCATCTTGAGGTGACCAGTAATGTTTTGAATGAAGACGAAAAAAATGGTGATCCTCGCTCTTATTAGCGACATTTCAATACAAATTCGTGTCAATGGATGTATTAGATGAACAGACTTAGTCATGTTTGAATAATTTCATCTCATTTTATTCAAACATGAGTAATGAGTTACTAATCTGATGTAGTAACTAATATTGACTTTACTATGTTAATGTCTTGACTATTCTGTATAGTAATTAAAGTGTTTCTTCTTCTATCTCCTCAGGTAAATGGTTTGCAACACTCAACGAAAATTATTCCGACTGCAACAATGATCCAACAGAAGCAATATATGCGGGCGATACTGACTTCATCACGTTTTCAGAAGCCCAACGCGATCTAAACAACCAGGTGTTTTTTTTGTCAACAATGATAAACTGAAAATATTACAATAGCTCGATCAGAAAAAAAACCTAGTTTCGGAGAAGAAACTGCTAAGATCTGTCTTTGATTGGGGCCGTCTTGAATGAACTGAACAGGCTGTGGTTTCTAAACAACAGAGTGTCCTTAACGACACACTTGAAAGTATAAAACGCCCTCGGGAAGCCAATTTTACTCTTGAACAGCGAAACATGAGAATCACAAACACCTAAATGAAAGGACAACGCTTTTAACAGCTTTTAACAGAGATACCAATCTCGAGCACAACTGTTTTGAGACGGTCCACGAGCTTTCCTGCTATAAAAATATCGCCTCAGATATAAAACGATGGAAACAATTGCAAAACCCAGTAATTGCTGCTGCCAAAATTGAATAATCGTTTTTCAAGTTTGGAAGTGTTTATAGAGATTTACTACTAGTACTACAACTACTAAAAAAGTAGACTTTTCGATGAAGGTTTATTTCAGCGCGGTCTTGCAAGTTAAAAATTCATAAACCAGCACAAAAATTTCCAAAAATTATGATTTTTTTAAATTAAAACTTATATTTTATGTGGAAAACTGTCTCAAAAATTTAATCAGTTTACTTTTACTGTCGAATTTCTATCCTTTAGTTTGGATTCCCTGATGACACTAAAAAAAGAAATGACGAAATTTGTTTAAAAAAAACTTTCTATCCTTGTTGTTCCGACTTTCGATACGAAAGTAACGGAATATTTGTGCTCGGGGTGGGTTTTTTTTTCTTCAGACAAATTTCGACTTTTTAACTAGCCATTTTTGACGGAATTTCTTTACATCATTCAAAAGGTATTGTTGTCCTGAGCTCAAATTTGAAAAGATATTTCACCTGTGATCATTTTTCGTAAAGTTACGGGGGTTTAAAGATTGCCCTTTTTGGCCAATTTGGGACAATTAACGCGCGATATATTTCGCGTAACGCGTAAGCGGAGAGTTAATCCGTCTTGGAAATCGTTCCAAATTGGTTAAAAGAAGCTTATTTGCCATAATTGGTTTGTTACAAGGAGCGAAATCTATCCTTTTGTACTTAGTATGGCGTGTGGGGGGATAATTTTTAGAATTTTTTTTTGATTCTGTTTTATTTCATTGAATTTTTTAATGTTATTACTCCTCCATAAATCTTAAAAGGCAGTCGGAACATTCAGGGCTTCGCCCTGATATGAGCTGTCTTGTTTATTTTTGTATTTGCTTATGATTAAAAAACTCGCAAAGCAGAATTTTTCGCGCTTTTTTCAATTTTCTCATCTTAAGTGGTTCGAAGTTCGTCTTCGCCTCTGTGTTTAGTGTTGGTAAGGTATGATCTTTACTATATTATGATAGTTAATAATAATAAAACAGACCTCAGTATGATGGAAGGGCCCATATTAATTGCCTTCTTGGTTGGCAAGCTGGGGAATTTTTTTAGATATGTGATATTTGCCGAGTTCCCATTTGTGCTTAAAGCTGCAAAATGTCTTCTAACGACACTGAGGATGGCAGCCTTGACGTGATGGAATTATGTAAAGCAGCGTTCGTGTCCGAAGAGCCATCGTTGACTGAGAATACAAAAGCAATTGCTTCGTATCCAAATATACCGGTTTCCTTGCCTGTGAATCAGTTACTTACAACTGTTCAAAACGTTACTTCAACCGTAGAAGATAGTGCAACATCGGATTATGAAAGCACGTGTTCTGACTCAAGCTTTCAATTTCGGCACATTATCATGTCCCCGAGAGTTTTGTCTCCTGATTCTCAGACTCCGTCTTCTGGAGCTGTATCGCAGAAGGTGATTTTTCTGATTGTTCACAATCTCTTAATTTTTAAAAGAAAACATCCTTCAAACATAGCTGCAGTTAGTTTTGCGTTTTTATGCCTTCTTCCAAATGATAATAAATGTTTTTTTTTTGAAATTTTAGGAGGCCCCCGATTTTGATTTCGATGATTCATCTGATGTAAGTGTGGATGCTTATAAGTCAGAGCCAGAGTTGGTTGTTAATGCCCTTATTACGGCAAGAGATACGCGTCTAAATAATCAGCGAATGACAACGGGCCAGTCGGCGTCTTCCTGCTCACCTGCCGGAGTTTCTGGCAACAAAAGCAAGCGTGCATTTGTGTTTGACGTTGAGAAGGTGTCCTCGGAAGATGCGTCTGAGAGTTTTCGCAGATGGAGAAAATCTGCTAGTGATTCTACTGCAGCTTTTCGAAAATCATCAAAGTCGGTTGTAGAACCGATATCAAGTGCAGCTAATCAACTTCCAAGTTTCGCTTTTGGTGCTAATAAAGCAATAAGTGCTTTCAAACTAACTAACACGAACTTGTCTTCTGGTGCTAAAGAAAAGATGGACTCCAAAAAAGGGCTATCAGGAATCTCAAAACTCTGCGAGCAAAAAGAAGATTTTTCTGAGAGTTCATACAGGTATTTGGGCAGATCATCAAGCTTGCCGCTTAGTTTACACGTTGCTACTAGGTAAGTTTATATTAAAAATATAGGTTTTAAATTTAATATTTTGTAACTGTTTTTCAAAAACTAAATCCAACTAGCAGTCTCTTTTCAGCTTGGAGCATGGAAGTTCTGGTGCTAATATTGGTCAACTTTCCCCATGTGCTACTCCTGCCGCGGCTCAACCGGGAGCTCTCAGTCCTTTTTGTGGAGTGTTTCAGTCATCTTTCAGTCCTTCCTTTTCGGATGTCAAACGCAGTCGGTGTCCTAGTTCATCGAGTAGGGTCAGTAATTGAAAAATACTCACGAAAAGCAACGTTATAGCTTCGAAGAAAGTGCTCTTAAACGAAAGTAACATCTTTCCTCGAGTCGGTCAATTTTTTTTTGATCTAATCGATGTCTATCATAGTCACACATTTGAATAATTGCTCATAATTTTAACCAACATTATATAGTAATTATTTCAGTGTTCTGCATCCAGCCCTCGTCCTCCAAGCAGAATAGACCAGATCAAAATAGAGGAGGCAACTGGTCTAGAAAGGGACACTCTCTTTGAACGCGACGTGACCTTATCATCCTCATTGGCCTCATCTTGGGAAGATCTGTGCTTGTCGGTTAGAAAAGCTTCATTATAGCAGTTACTATTGCTCTACCAAATGTTTTGTAATCGATTACGTAACTTCTTACTGGCTATAGTTTTTTCATAATTCAATTTAAAATATCCCATCTAAATTAAGTAATTATCTATTGATCCAGTTTTGCCTAATTGGGCTAGTTTTTTTTTACTCAAGCGAAGGGTAGTGTCACATTACGAACTATACTTTTTCCAACCCAAGTCGTAAATAACACTACTCAACTCATTTATTAGGTGGCACGTTTGCTGCAACAGCTTTATATGTAGTTCACTTTTGATTCATACGATTTTTTCTTTGTATCTGGTTTTTTAATTCACGCTCAAATTTGATTTTTTGATTTCTTTTTCAGTTTAATTCATTTTGCTTAAAAGAAGTCAAAGTCCACAATCGAACTGCAAAAGTGTCACTCCTAATTTCGAAAAAGATCAGATTTCTTAGCGACATAAAAATTTTATCTATTGATCCACGTTTCTCGAATTGGGTTAATTTGATCAAAAAAAAATGTCAATAATAAATTGTTCTTGAAATTTGAGGAGCACTAAAACCATATTTTTTCTTTTTTATTTTTTTCAAATATCAAGCCAGTAGTTTTTTCTATTACTTTGCGTTCATGACTCTCTTCTAACTGTCTTTTGGCTATGTTAAAAGTGGTCAAGGCGCAGATGCTAGGACGCGTGACTTTAAATCTCCAGGCCGGTGTTTGATTCCGGCTCATAGTATGATATTATTAGTTTTACCTTTTTGCAATTTTTGACACTTTCAGATCTAGTTTTTGTGATTTTCTTTCTTGTGTTTGCGAAGTATTCGCTTCGCTGCTCTGTGTAAAATGTATTGATAGCAACACGGAAAGCTTTTTTTGGCTTTTATCTGAGCTCATTGGCATTTTTCAAATTATTTGTTTGTTAGGTTTTGGTTAGGCCAGTCTGCTAAATTTCATAGCTTTGGTGGAATCACATTACTTTTATTGGATTTAGGCATTGAACTTTTCGAAGGTCTACTTAGGTGTCAATGAGCGTAGTGAAGACACTTATATAGACCATGTTGACGTTGAAAATTGCTTACGCTCAAATTTGATATCTGATTTTTTTCAAAAACTTTTTTTGAAACTCAAAATTGAAAACTCAATTTTTTTTGTTCTGCCTGAGTTCATCGACACTTTTCCAATCGTCTGTTGGTTCTTCTCTTGGCTCGAAATTAAAAAAAAACTCGTTTCTTTAATGAGTTGCACTTCGCTTTGACGTTTTGTGTTTTCTAATAATTAAGTTTGATTAGCAGTACAATCATTACAGCTCCCTTTTTTTCCAAAAAATTGCAAAGCTCACGTCCTGAATTTTTGATTAGTTGGCTTGCATTTTTTGCTAGTCTCTTTTCATTTCATTCCCACGTTCTACGGCCACGAAAGTTTCTGAAGGGGATGCGATGGAGATTTGACCTGTGTCGGGTAGTCACATCTGAGAACGTATTTACACAATTGAAGCGTGGTGTATTATTACGAAGAAGTTTTTTTACACAAGCGAAGCGTAGTGTATTACGAAGAATTTTTTTCAACCTAAGTCGCAAATAAAAGTGCTCATTGGTGGAACTTTTGGTATATTTCAAAAACTAAATAGCTGATTCTGAGTTTGTTACTGCAATCAAACGAACTTGGTGCTGATATTTATTTTGTGTGTAATCTATATCCTCTTTTTTGTAGAGAAGCCGATGTGGACTTGCACAAAATCCATTTTTTGAAATCACCGTTTTTTTGTAGAAATTTCAAGTTTTTTTCAAGAAAACTAGCTAAATCTGATATTAAGGGTTTAATCTAAAAATCAGGGTATTGAAGTCCTCCATCTATAAGATGCTTTTCCCATGCTTCATTAGAGAAAAGTAAATGCATATAGGACAAGTTTAATTTTACAATATTTGATTATTTCTTGGAATCTTTTTTTTTTTCAAAAACTACCCAGCCAAATCTAAGGTAAAGAATTCAGTTGAAAGAGCGAGTAGGTGTTTTTCTCCTTTAAATAAGCGGAGAATCCTCTATTGAAGTAGGGAAATCATTAGGGTTTTGCATAATGTACATTTTGTGAGACTTTGAAAATTACTCATTTCGGTATCAGCTCAATCAAAGATTAAAAAATTAAAACCGGTGCATCCAGCATTAGCTGGGCCACTTATTCACCTCCAAGCGACCCTGGCTTAAATATGAGGACGTGAACTCCTAATCAACAATTGGGAGATTCAAATCCGGATCTTCTGAAAGTTACGTAAATAGCACTCTCCAAATGCGAACGTAGAAATGGCCGGAATAAATGTGAATAATTTCTAGTTTCGAAAGTGGAATTTAATTTTTAGATTTCCAGCGAAAAAAAACTTTACTGATTGATCCAGTTTTCTCAAGTTAGGTTAATGCTATCAAAAAAAGCCATTGATAAATTATTCTAGAAATTCAAAGAGCTTAAAGGACAAATATTTTTTACTTTGAAGTTCGAAAGTTGAAGTCAGTGTTTTTTCCTATTTACTTGCGTTCTTTACTCTTTTCCAATTGTCTGTTGGCTATGTTTCCTTTTTCTTGATTTCATTTTGTTTTGCCTGTTCACACCTCTATTTTGCATTTTCCTGGCTTGTGCTTGCGAAGCACAGCTTCGCCCCTGTAAAATTCCATAATTATTTTGAAATGTTCAACTCTGTTTAATCAGATTTGAAGATTTGAGCCTAAAAGATTGTACTTGCAAGGACAAACTAAATGTTTTCTTTCTCAATGAAAGGGTTCGAATCATTCAAATTGCTTCATAATTATATATTTTTTCAATTTTGATATTTACGTTTGCTGTTTTAAAGTCTAGTTGTATCTTTAACTGTATTTTTAACAGCAAGACTAAAAAAGTTCTTATGGTCGACCTTGGTACAGTCGGTGATTAAGTCATATGGATATTTTTTGGGCAGCCCATTGGATCCTGAATCAACTAGTTTCGCCATTCGGTCCTTTCGACCATGCCAGCTCCTAACTGTTTCTCTCTTAGTTTTTAGTGACTTAATGCATCTGACACTTAATTTTCTTCGCGGAGTTTATGCCTTTGTTTCGAATTAATAAAGTTTGATTTGTAGTATATTCACCATTTCAGTTGATTTTTTAAAAAAAAAAAAGATGCTGAGTTTACAGCTGGAATTTTCTTATTTTATGCTGACTGGTTCGATATTCCGGTTTTTTGAAGGCTTTAATTGCTGCGTGGCTTGTTTCCACAGCATTTATAGAAAAAAGATCCGGAAGTCGTTTTTGGGGTCGATAATGAAAAATTACTTCCCTCTAATCTGACCACTGCCACGCTAGCGATCAAAACGTTCTCCATCGGCTTAAGCTAAAAGCAAATCTTAAAACGGATATTTGACGGCCACCCTTGAAAATCATTCAGTGGACCTCTTCAAGAAATAGATGTAATGCTTGAGTTATAAAAACTTTCAACCAAGTTTAGCGGGTTAGACGAACATGTGCAGCATTAGACGAAATGCCGTAGTGCTTTTTCCTTTTTGTTCAAATTACTAGCGACTTAGAGTTGATAATAGCTTGTTTTTTTTAACCGCTAAATAAATTGAACAATTCATTGCCACAATTGCTCTACAATAACACTGTTGGACAGTTTCAGTTGTATTCTGAGTCGATTTCACTCCAATATCTGACTAGATGCCATGTTTTTTCGGCTAGTTTTCATCTGAGTGAATTACTGTAAGATCAATTCCGTTTCGATCAAAAGTCGCCATTATCCCGCCTCTGAAAGAACATTCATGTTTAAGGTCCCGGAAAATGAAGTTCTACTGGAACTTTTGCTGATGAAATGGTTAATCAGAACTTTTTATCCTCAACTACCCCTTCATTAGTTAGTTGTAAGTTAAAACGGTTGGCTTCAGCGTCGTTTCATTTAATAATGTCTGAATGGACATGACACTTAAGCTCAAAATTTTTTGGTAAAGTAGTTGTATTTTCTTTGTTTTCAATTCAGTCGGTTTCTGGTAACTTGTGATTTTCGAAGCTTGATCTCTCCTGCAGACTAATTTTTTCCAGGTTTGTTTTATTTTTCAACTGGGGTTTCCCACAAAAGAATTTTGGAGATTTGCCGCACAGTATATGTCGGGCCTACTTCATGTTACGTACATGTCGGGCCTACTTAATAAAGTAAACTTTTAAGAGTAATGAACGTAGTGAAGACTCTTATATAGGTCTTGATGATTTTTTTTGTTTTTGTTTTTTTTTCAGGAAAAAGTTTTAAAATATTGATGCACTTAGGTATACATGCACTTTTTGCGTTTAATTGAAATCCATCTGCAGAAAGTGACGTAAATAGCACTCTCCAAAGACGAACGTTGAAATGGCGTGAAAAAACATGAACGATTTCTAGTTTCGAAAGTGGAATTTTTTTGAAAGATTTCCCAGAGGAATAAAAACTCTACATTTGATCCAGTTTTCTCAACTTGGGTTGAATTTATCAAAAAAGCGCCCTTCATAAATCGTTCTAACAATTCAAAGAGCTTAAAAGGCATCTATTTTTTTCTTTGAAATTCGAAAATTGAGATTTTTTCAACAAAGTCAGTGTTTTTTGATGTTAACTTGCGTTCATTACTCTTTTGCAATCTTCGATTGGCTATGTTCAATTTATTTTTTCTTCAATCGAAAACTATTTTCGACTCGTTAAACTGCAGTTGGAACATTCAGGTCTCTGCCTTGAGACGAGTAGTCTGTATGTTCATCAATTAATCATTCAGGAGCATGCTGCAAACTCGATGAGTCATCACCACCACCAAGCAGTCAAACGACCCAGAAGTGTTTCCTCGTCACACGGTGCTAACTCCCCCTCCCTCCCAATAGCAGCACACTTCGCTCCCAATGCAAATAATATCCCCCCCGCGAATGGAAACGACAACCAAGGGGAAGCGCTAGGCGTGACTGCTCAGTCGAGAGTGACGGAGCCCATTTCGATATCCTGTTCGCCAGCCTACAACCCAACAATCTACCCACTTGCTTGTTCCCCTTCGCCTACGAGAGTTTCGCAGTCTAATTCAAAGGTGCGCGAGGGCGGACTAGTTCAGTTGAATTTTCTTGAATAATCAACCAATTTTTGGATTCAAGTTTTAAATGGTACTTGTGGAATTTGTGGTCTTAGTTTATAAAAAGGTGAATGTTTTTTGGCTCGTCAGTTTGATAGTTTATTTGTTTTAAGCAATGCTATTCGCCGTCACTTCAGATGCCATTGAATTGGAGTGCATCTTGTCCCAGTCCTACGCAGAGGAAAATCTTGTGAGTGCAAACCAGTCCTCCCTTTTTATTCAGACAGACTTTTCGCTATCATTTAATTGAACTCCAGCCAAACAGTCATTTGTGACCTCGTTGCTTCGTTTAATACTAATCACAGTTTTCATCGAAACTTCGCTCAGCCTAATAAATCGGTCGATATGTTATTCATTCCGAAAATGTTGATAAAATGACTAATGCTCATTGTTCAATGGCAGTGGTGGCAACAATTAGTGCCTTTGAGACGTGAAGTAACCGCGAATTGGGATGAAATTCAGATGACCGCGTTATATCGTTTTTCGCTTGGTAATATCCTTCGGAACATCTTGCTGGGAACTCTCTAAAGAGTGTTTACATGTAACTACAAATAAAACAAGATAAATCTTTACATGTATCAGGCTAGGATATTTATCATTGAAATTGCCAGAGACAATTTTGCGAAAGTGGGTAACATTTTTATATGTTTTAGCCGTCGGAGTCAAAGTCCAGTGACTAATTTGGTGCGGCCTGGTATTCTGGGCAATCCTCTGAACTTGAAGCGCCGCCCAGCAGACTTAGACTCCCTGGAGCACACGCCGTGCAAGCGACCCGCCCCTGACAACACCCCTCCTCCTCCGCCCCCACCCCCCTTCTTCTCAGCAGTCTCCTCTACCTCAGCCGCCTCACATTCTCTCGCTCACTCATTCAACGTGCCAAATTTGCTGTCACAAAGTCATGACGTCATCACCGCTTCTCCGGCCTCGACGCCCAGTTCGCCGCCCCCTTTTGGCTCGCCAGTTAGATGCGTGACTCCGTCTTATCTCTCGCCGCTGATAAGCGAACGGGATAAGCTTCACCATGTCTCGCATTCGGCAGCCACGGTTGAAAGTCCACTCAGTGAAGAACCGAAAGTGGTAAACTTAGAATGCACTCACATCGCAGATCGTAATTAGAAACTTAAGTTTGAAGTATTTTAAAAGTAGCAAAAAATAAAAATCAATTCGGCGCTTCGGAGTCGATGACCGTAGTTCAGAATCTTATATAGGTCGTGATGATTTTTGTCTTCATTTTTTTGCGATTTGACTCATTTCCATCTTTAGAAGGAAGGCGAATTCCACTGTCGAACAGCAAATTTGTAAAATTCACGAGAAACTTGATCAACTTCTAACTTCAAAAATGGAATTTAATTATCAGATATCCCAGCGAAATGAAAAATTTTACCTACTCATCCAGGTTTCTCAAATTGGGTTAGATTTATCTAAAAAGTTCCGGTCATAAATAGTTCTAGAAATTCTAGGAGCTTCAAGGTCATATATTTTTTTTCTTGGGATATCGAAAAATGAATTTAAAAAAATAGTATTTTTTTCCTGTTAATTGCGTTCATAGACTCTTTTCCATCTGTCTGTTGGCAATGTTTAATTTTAATATTTAAAAATACTGCTTGGAAATTATGGTATTATGGAAATCATTCAAACTGAGCTCTTTGTCGTGGCATGTTCTGGTTATTTATTGCAATGATGTAGGCAGAGTAGTTTCCTTTTTTCTATAGAAATAGATGAATATTTGTTGTAGATCAAATAAACATTTTTTGTTATAATAGTATAACTAGCATTCAGTGCCACCTGATGTATTGACCTAGTAGATCGATTTGATATTGACGAGTCAGCTGTGCTTCTTAAATTCAGTAATAGTTGCAAATTCACGTGCTTTCAACTTCGAGTGTTTGATTTGGTAAGCGTCCATTTCAATCATACCAACGAAGTTTTACCTGCTTGATTGTCTAAATGATTTTCACTTTTCATGGTGCTGTTTTGTGAGTATTGTTAATTTCAGTTAGATTTATGTTTTATAAATGCAAATTTAATTAACGACCTTTTTTCGAAGGCGGTTTAAAAGTGAACTTAGATGCTAGTCGGTTCGTTTAGAACAAGTGTCTCGAATGCCTGTCATAACGTCGGTCAAATTTGTTTTCCGAGCTCTTAATCATCTTAAGAATTTCATGTGGCCAAAAATGCCAATTTTTTAAGGTATTGGGACAGAAAAAGCGCTTTTCCATTTCAGTTTGTGTCTTGGCGCCTGCATAAAAAAAATTAGTGTCCAAAGTTATATCCCGAAATATTAACAAAGGTAATTTTTTGGGCAACAAAGGTATCAAATTCCTCAGAGTGGCGGGAATGGTATGCTGGCTACGACTTGGGTGGAACAGAGTGGTGGACGCCCATGAATAGCCAAAAAATATAAGATGGAGACTAAATATAGCGAAGAATGTAACCGGATCGAAGGAAGCTGTTCACCACTTATTGCCAATACTTGGTGTTTATTTTTAAAGGTGAATTGTGGCTTTCGGGAAAGGATATGTTTTTCACAAGCGAGGTAGTCCAACTCACTACTAAAAGTGCTAATTTGGTGGCCATTTTGCTGCTAGTGTTTCTTTTAGATGAACGTCAGTGGCACAGTTGTCTAGGACTGGTTCGACACGCGAGGAGGATTGTTATTTTCATGTTTTCATTCATTTTAAGCCCTTTTTAAAGCTACTTAGCGTTTTGTAGTTAAATTTACTTGTTAAATTATATCAGCAAATCTTTACAACCCATCTGATAAACAGCTAAAAAGCTTGTAGAATGTTTTTTACCTGTTTTTTTTAAATTTTTATTGATGCTTGCGGTTTGCATGGGTTATCAAAGGAATATAGACTTTTTAAGAGTAATGAACGTTGTGAGTACTTTTATATAAGTCTTGCTGATTTTTTTATTTTTTTTTTCCGGGAAAAAGTTTTCTCAATTTGGGTTAGTTTTAACATAAAAGTGCCCAAGATTTCTGAAAAACAAATCGGCTTTTTTGTCGGTTCCTTTACTCCAACTGTCAATTGGCTATGTTCTGGGTTAACAACTTTTTAAACGAAATAACTCGAGTCGTTTGTGACGCTGATGACATGCTCAATGTTTCGAGACTTTAAATTTCACTACTGGCTAGTTTTGGGTTGAAAACCTATTCAACAAAAAACTTGAATCATTTGTAATGCTGCTGTGCTGCTTACAGGCTCAATTTTTTGAGAATTCAAATTAGTAACTGCTGGTTAATGCGATTTCTAGAGTTCTAACCATAGTATGCATATTTATTGAATTGCGATATCATTTTATGCTGATAATTTTATGGTATAATCGATAACAATTTGGCACCAAGTTTTGGAATATTCTAAATCAACAAGGACTTCATCTAAAAACGCAACCCCTCCAACCAGTGACTCCACATACCCCTTCCTTTACCCCCCCCCCCCGTTAGCCCCAGAGGCAAATCAAATCTCGGTTTGTCAGTAACGTGTGTTAAGTAAAAGGCAACTATTAAATTTTGAATATACTGCACTGTGTTTGAAATTTTCAGATAAATTTACAAAAAAATTGGATTATAATCCATTTTACTTGATAATCCATTATAATTGATCATAATCAATTAAAATGGATTTTTTTATTTCACAAAAATTAAATTATAATACAATTTTTCAATCGATTATCTTGGAATTTCTTAGAGAATGACAATGAAAATCCAATATAATCGATTATTATCTATGAAACTCCAGAACGGATTCTTCAATAGTGACATCATTTGCAGTCCTCTCTGCTACTCCTTGAGCGTCATGCACTTTTCATCGTATACTGTTTCTGATGCAAGTGAAGCGAAGATCAGTTATCCACACAGTATCTCTTGCCGCTTCCAGGAGGTATCCTAGTTCTTTCACAATCCTCCAATGTCTCGAGTTGAGCTTCTGCAGATTTCTTGAGCGTCATGCACTTGAGCGTCATGCACTTTTCATCGTATACTGTTTCTGATGCAAGTGAAGCGAAGATCAGTTATCCACACAGTATCTCTTGCCGCTTCCAGGAGGTATCCTAGTTCTTTCACAATCCTCCAATGTCTCGAGTTGAGCTTCTGCAGATTTCGTTTCTAACAAACTGATAATCTGAATTTTAGAATTTTATCAATCTTGATCTGATCAAACATGTCTATGCCACTTCTTGAGCGCGATGTTGGTTCCATGTTAAATATGTCGTATCGCAAGTGGTGCGAAACTCAGCCCGCCTTTTTGTTTTGGACTATCATAATTTGCAGAAAAATATATGGTATCTTATCTTCTTAAATATTAAATGAAAGGCGGAATGCGCTATGGACGCAATGTTTAACTGAACACAATGCTTAAGAATTATTAGGAGACAATGTTTAAAAGGCTATCCAGCGTAACGTTTAAGAGCGATTCAGAGCAACTATCAGAGGTAGATGAACTCGATCCAACTTTAAGGCTAGATAGTACGTGCCTAATTTTAGTCCAAAATGTTGCGTTTTGGATTCATTTCAGTCTGAAACGAATCACCTACAAACAGAAACCTCCATGCGAAGAAAGAAACTTTTTGCGAACTGATTCGGTCTATGAAATAAATGGAATAATTTCAAGTTTCATAGCATGAAAACCTTGCTTAGAAGAACTGAAACTTTTCGCGAACCGATTCAGTCCAAGAAATAACTTCGAAATATTTCAAAGTTTCATAGCTAGCTTCAAAAAACTTCATTAGTTTCTTTGAAGCTAGCTATGAAACGTTACAATATTTTCATTTATTTCACAGACCGAAACGGTTCGCAAAAAGTCATAGACTGAATGGCGAACCGATTCAGTCTATGAAATAACTTGTTACACCGAAGACTTTAGTCAAGGTGTTATGGTATCGTGTAACGGGTTTTTTTTTTAATGTTGTCTGTTGTCAAGTGTCGACAAATAACGTCCACAGTTATCAGTTATCATGTGGGCTGGACTATATCGCGCTATGTCACGTGATTGCGTATGTTTGTTTCTTTATTTGTTCATCTTTATTTATTTAATTATCTGTTCTTCTATTTATTTAATTATGTTTAGTTTGCTTATATTTATTTATAATTTATGTATTACATATTTATTTTTGTTTATTTTTATCACGTGTTTTGTTTATTTATTTAATTATTCTTTCTTTCATTTAGTTTTGCTTTTATTATTTCTGCGTGTGTATTTATTTAATTTATTTATTTTCATTTATTTATATTATGGGTCTGTTTGTTTGGTTATTTGTTCATATATATTTTTTCATGTCTATTTAATTATTTGTACATTTCACTTTTGCTTTTATTTATTTATTTATTTATTTATTTATGTAATTATTTATGTATTTATTTATTTATTTATTTATGTATTGATTTATTTTTTTATTGCTTATTTATTTATCAGGTGTGTTTTGTTTATTCGTTGATATTTATTGCTATATTTATTTAATTATTTTCTTTCATTTAGTTTTGCTTTTATTTATTATTCATGTATGTATTTATTTATTCATTTATTTATTTATGTTTATTTATTTTTGGTTTGTTCGTTCATTTGTTGGTTTGTTCGTTCATTTATTTATTTATTTAGTTAGCGTCTTTGTTGTTTGATTGTGAAATTTGATGTTTTACTTCTTAGCTATGTAGTTAAAAGCAAAAAATGATTTTCAATTTATTGTTGTTTAGGATATTTTCAGAAAGATCTGTATATCACCAATTAACGTACAACGATTTACAGGGAACGCTGCCAACGAGATTTGTCCACTTGCTTTTGGGTTGCAGCTACATCAAAAATGATTTTAAATTATTTATCTTAAAGATTTATCTATAGTTATATCTGTCCGGTAATTAATTTTCAAATTTGCTTTTGTATTTCTCAAAAAAGAATTTGTTGGAGCGTGGACTCAATAACGTAAAGCAAAATGTTAAATTTTATGTTACTTCTATTTTCAGTCATGTAATGGAGCCATTTCGACCCAAGGGCATTGCAAATGATGACAACAGTTGCTATCTCAATTCTGTTCTTCAGCTTTTGTTGTCAAGCGCTTGCATCAGAGATCGGCTCAGTAGACTTACTGAATTTGACCATGGTGGCGTGTTAATTTCAACTGTGAAAGAGATATTTTGTCAAATGCTGTCCACAGAAAACTTTTCATCAATGCGTCTACTTCCAAAGTTAAAATTCGCCAGCATCTTGATTTGAATTACAGCTTCTCATATACCTATGGACATCAGCACGATGCTTCCGAGGTACTACTGTCAATTATCAATGCATTTAAATCTGAGGGCCAATGGAATTTCTTTGAAATATCGTATTCAGATAATTTCACGTGTTGTCTGTGTAATGTGTCATGGAGAAGACCTGAAACTACTTCTGCGTTAGTTTTAAGTCCTCCACGCAATGGTCAACTTCTGCAGGAGCTTGTGGTCAATCACTTCGCCAACCAAGCCGTTAATGTAGCATGTCCAAATTCCACGTGTATCTCAGAAAGGGCAAAACAACTAAAGAACCAACCCATATTGCAAATACTGTTATTTTGCTGATTGCGCGTTACATGTTTGTCGCTGGCCGATTGAAACGACAGGAGGCGTTTTGCTACACATACAAACACAATCTTTTGTATTTTATTATAGCTATAGAAATTGATCTACAATGCGTAAGTACGACATTTAGTTCTACGATTGTTATTTCAGGTCCTTTGTCAATATTTCAGGCTCTTTGTCAATATAGCAAAATTTTGGTGTATATATGTGTTAGTAATATTTTTATCTCTACAACGTTTATTCAGGCACTTTGTCGATATAGCAAAATATTGGTGTATACATGTGTTAGTACGATTTTAGCTCTAGAATTGTTATTTCAGGCTCTTCGTCAATATAGCAATATTTTAGCGTATACATGTGTTAGTACCATTTTTAGTTCTCGAACTGTTATTTTATGATCTATGTCAAAATATCAAAATTTTAGTGTATACATGTGTTATTACGATTTTTAGTTCTCGAACTGTTATTTCATGATCTTTGTCAATATATCAAAATTTTATTGTATACATGTGTTAGTACCATTTTTAGTTCTCGAACTGTTATTCCATGATCTTTGTCAATAAAGCAAAATTTTGGTGTATACATGTGTTAGTACGATTTTTAGCTCTAGAACTGTTATTCCATGATCTTTGTCAATATAGCAAAAATTTGACGTATACATGTGTTAGTACGATTTTTAGCTCTCGAACTGTTATTTCATGATCTTTGCCAATATAGAAAAATTTTGGTGTATACATGTGTTCGTACGATTTTTAGCTGACGAACTGTTATTTCAGGCTCTTTGTCAATATAGTAAAATTTTGGTGTATACATGTGTTAGTACGATTTTTAGTTCTAGAAGTGTTATTTTATGATCTTCGTTGATATATCAAAAATTTAACCTATACATGTGTTAGTACGATTTTTAGTTCTAGAACTGTTATTTCAGGCTCTTTCTCGATATAGCAAAATTTTGGTGTATACATGTAATAGTACGATTTTTTGTTCTAGAAGTGTTATTCAATTATTAGTTGTTCAAGTTGTTTGGTTTTTGCTTCAGTTTCTATGCCTTCGGTGTATTGCGCGTAGCGCCTATGTTAATAGATTAAAAATTTATGGCTTTAAAAGCTTGCTCAGAAAAACTTGAACTTTTCGTGAACCAATTCAGTCTATGAAAAAACTTGAAATAATTCAAAGTTTCATAGCTTTGAAGCTTGCTTAGAAAAACTGAAAACTTGAGTTTTCAGTTTTTCAAAGCGTCATAGTTTGAATAGCTTGCTTAAAAACACTTAAACTTTTCCGAACCGATTCAGTCTATGAAATAACGTTTTCAGTTTTTCAAAGTTTCATAGCTTGACTAGCTTCAAACAACTTAAGCTTTTTGCGAAACGATTCAGTCCATGAAAAATTTGTAATAATTTGGTAAGGTTTCAGTGTGATGGTAAGAAAAACGTGGAAATGTCTATTTTTTCGCAAAAATTTCGGCGCGCGTTACCTAATGGGTAAATATTTTTGGTGTAATACGTGGGAATAGATATTCCAGTGTATTCAGATTGGTCATAGTTTCAGATGGTAAGATGGTAAATTTCAGAAAAACATCCGAAATTTTTGGTGCTCGATTTTGCCGATACTTGCGTTTCTTAGCTAACTTCTACGATTTGTGATATGTAAGGACTTTCTTGTCGTACAAAATTTTGGTATGGTAAGTTTCAGAAGGTAAGTTTCAGAAAATGTTTTGAAAAATTTTCAAGTTTTACTTGCAAATACATTTTTAACTTGAAAAAACATTTTTATATTAAAAAATCGAAAAAAAAAATTTGGATGGTAAGTTTCAGATGGTAAATTTCCACAAAAATTAAGTTTCGATTTAGAGTATGGGATCATAAACTAATATATCACAGAATATTTTTTTTCTCGAAAGAATCTTTCAAATTCTTATTTCATCTTATTTATATTCCCTCAGGTTAAATCAGAGTTTAATAGCTTTAAAAACTTGCTTAGAAAAACCTGAAACTTTTGCGCACTGATTCAATCTATGAAATAACTTGAAATAATTCAAAGTTTCATAGCTTGTAAAACTTGAATATTTCTCGAACCGATTCAGCCCATGACATAACATGAAATGATTCAAATCTTCATAGCTTTAAAAGCTTGCTTAGGAAAACGTTAACTTTTCGCGAGCCGATTCAATCTATGAAATAACATGAAATAATTCATAGTTTTTAAAGCTTGCTTAGAAAAACTTAAATTTTTCGCGGACCGATTCAGTCTATGAAAGAAATTGAAATAATTCAAAGCATCATAGCTTTAAAAGCTTGCCCAGAAAACCTTTACTTTTCGCGAATCAATTTAGTCCGCAAAAATAACTTTGATTCGGTTTATGAAATAACTTGAAAAGAATTTAAAATTTCTGCTTGCATAGAAAAATAAAAGCTTTTCGCGAACCGATTCAGTCTACGAAATAACTCAAATGTTATTAGCTTGATAAGCTTGCTTAGAAAAATGTGAATCCTTTGGCGTACTGATTCAGTTTATGAAATACCTTGAAGTATTTCAAAGTTGCATAGCTCTATTAGCTTGCCTAGAAAAACTTGTCGCAAATCGAGTCAATCTTTGAATTAACTCGGAGGTTTTTCAAAGTTTCGTAGTTTTCAAAGTGTCGAATAGCTTCAAAGTTTCGACAAGGTTGCTTAAACGAATTTTCGTAAACCGATTTGTTTCATTAAATATCTTGAATTATGTCAAAGTTTCATAGCTTGAACTGCTTTTTTTGGAAAACTTTAATTTTTGGCGAAAAAAAATCGGTCTAAGAAGTAGCTTAGATTTTTTCGAAGTTCTTCGCTCCATGAGCTCGCGCAAAAAAAACTAAGAACAACCTGGAAATCACTTGAGAGGCTTCAACAAAAACAGTTTGTCATCCGGTTCACTTTTTTAACTAACTTGAATTTTTGAAAAATTCATAGCTTAAACAGCTTGCTTAGAAAAATATAATTTTTTTGCCAACTTTTCAATCTATGAAATAACTGGAAATAAGTCAGGGTGTCATAGCTCAATAGTTTGCTTCGAAAAACTTATCCTTTTCCTGAACCAAATCAGTCACTGCGAGAACTTGGGAATGTTTAAATGTTTAAATAGCTTGCATAGAAAAAGCTCGCTCTGTCAAGTAACTTGAAGTATTTTATTCCATAGCTTGAATAGCTTACCAAGAAAACTTTAACGTTTTGCCGACTGATTCGCTCTATGTAACAAAATGAATTTTTTAAAAAGTTTACTTGCTTTAATAGCTTGCCTAGAAAACTTTACTTTTTTTGCGAATAGTTTAGCTCTATGAAACAACTTGAAATATTTCAATGTTTTGTCGTTTGAATAGCTTCCATATAAAAACCTTAAGTTGCGCCATCCGATTTGCTCAGAAATATTTTGAAATCTTTCAAAGTTTTACAGCTTGAATAGCTTGCTTAGAAAACTTCGATTTTTCGAGAACCGATTCGATCATTGAAGCTCAAAATTTTTCCAACTGATTTACCATATGACTTGAAATTGTTCAAAGTTTCTTTGCTTTGATAGTTTGATCAGAACAACTAATTTTTTGCGAGCCAATTGATTATTGGAGGTGGGCTTGCTATTTTCATCTAATTAGCAAATATCTCGTTTTATATACTGTTGCTTCTTTCACATTACTGAAAAAGAGTGGAAGGAACTATTTAAGTAAGTTATTACTGAAAATTATCTATTGATTTTAGTTCGCTGGATTGAAAGAACTTCCCTGGCAAGTGACACGCTTCCTGTAAAGGGCCAGTGTTTGAGAAAGGCGGTCTTTCCAGTAATGATATCGACACAATTTGGAACGTTCCAGCCAAGAAAATCTCTGGTTTTTTTCTCGCACTATTGTTTTGACTTTTTGCTTACTGCGAAGCTTATGTCTGTCCTCAAAACACTTTTGAAAAAACAAAAAAAAACGAAAATGCAGGCAAAAAAAAAACAAAGCAGACCAATGATTGCATTGACTTGGAAAGCGATTTAAGAAAACATTTTGAATGGTCGGTCAAAATTAGATTCCATAAAGTGGTACCAGCAGGGTACCTTTGTGTTTTTTGAAGTGTCGGCGCCCGCCCATCGCGCTTCTCCGTTTGACAAAAAATGTTTTTCATAAAATTCCCTCGGAGTTTTTCGTACATTCCATACACACTTTTAAATACGAAAACAAAGTAAGAAAAACGGCATGATGAGGTTTTTTCATGGAGAAAAACTGGCTCCGAATCAGTTACGCTACTAAAAACAATTAATTTCCTACAAATGGAGGTGAAAAGTCCGCTGCAGTTTTTTAGACGATGGTAATTAATGCCTTAGTTTTAAATAGACGAAGCGAAGTGCCTGGTACCGATGAGAATGAATCTTTCAGCTTTCCACTGTATGTCGGAATGCAAATGATTTTAAAAAATTTATTATATTGTCAAAGGAATTGCATCATTTAATAGACAAAAATAATAATTTTGCATATAACATAAAAAAAAGATTTAGCGACGGGTTTTTTTTGTGGCTGTTAACCGTTGCGACAGACAAATGTGTTCAACCGGGTACAAGACTTTTTCCCGTAAACAACTTTGGTCACAGGAATACCGAAATTGGTTGTCAGCTCCATCTCTACTTCGTCATATTTTATGTTATAACTCTATCTCGTCATATTTTCGAGATATGATTTTTCATGATTTTTTCAAATTCTCAGCACTTTAGTTGGGTACTGTCAGAATGTTCTCAGGATTTACAAATCTTGAATCTAAAAGCGACGACTGCTCAAATGGTTTTAGTTTTCGAGATGTGACATTTTTAACAGTTTTTCAAAGAACCTAGTTGTAAAAAACCTCACAAAGTTTGAAGTTCTCATCTCTGTAGTGAGGCTCAGTCAGGGTACCCAGGGGTTGCAAACCTTGCCTCCAAATTTTACTCCTCGATTGCCTCTAATTACCTAGAAATGACGAATTTGATGACTTTTTAAAAAAAATTCTGAAAACTTAGATTCAATTAACTTAACAAAATTCGAAATTTTCAACACTCCGCTAGGGTGCTGCCAAGGTTCTCTCAGGAGGCTGATATCTAGACTCAAAGTATTTGATATGTGTACGGGCTAATGATGTTAAAAAACTAAGTTAATCAAAAATTTCATTCATGATTAGAGGGGTTTTGCAAATGAAATCGTTTCAAAAAATAATTTTTGAATATGGAGAGTGCAGTTGTATACTGACGACCATATGAAGGTTTTAATTCTGCGTAAAAATACGAAGATCTGAAACTCTGATCTTTTACCATTTCAGTTTAAAAACCGCGTCTAAACTGAAATTAAATTTGAGTTTTTGAAATAAAATCTTTGTTGGATGCCCCCGTCTATTGTTACGGTTGCATTCAAGTTGTTGATTTTTCTTATATTTTATAATGAAGCAATTTTCACGTTCATTCATCTTTTTGAAGGGCCTGAGGTGCGTTTTACGCTAATTTTATTTTTCTTATGCTATCCGTGGGTCTGGTCAACAGTTGTCGGCTTTGTTAAGGCTTCGTTAATCTTGTTTCGATGCTTATCAAATTTTATTTTTTTTTTGGAAATGCTTTTCCTAACGGAACGTTTTTCAAGACAAAATGATTTTTTGATAGATCATATTTTCTCTTGATTAGTTCATCATGCTTTCTTTGCAAGTGATCCGAAGTGGTGTAAAAAGGCAAAGAACAGAAAGCTTTATTCTTATCTTAAAAACGCATAAACCAACACTTTATACCGTTTTCTACCAGATTTTCTAATGAAAAAATTTCTATAGAAAGTTTGGTTTCTGCTTCAGACTGCTGAAAAGGCTCTCAAAATCACGTTGTGTTGCCCCGGCATATGAGAATTAAGCCAGAGTTTTCACCAAACTTTTTGACTGTTTTTAGGGCGAATTGGACAAAATTTTGATTTTTTTTTCGAATTTAATTATTAGCGGAAAAAGTAAAATTTTTCATTATCGGAAATGTAGACCAAACATTGATCAAATAAGACGAATTACAACATTGTATCCGTTGTAACTTAATTTTAAAAGTTTCAAAAATAATTTTTTTCCCCACTAATAGTCAACTAGTGATCAAAGCGTGCCGGAGGAATACTTTAAACTTTTACTTTAATCTATGTAAAAAATATATGAGAGTTTGTGTATGTATGCGTGTCGGTATGTTTTCTCTGAATGAACTCTTTCTAGGATAATAATCGCTCGACCGTGAAGTTTTACATGTATTTGCATATGTACAAGACGAGTGCTATGGGCTCTTTGGTTTTTAAGTTTCTTCAACTTTTTTTTTTAAACGAAGGGTGCAAAATTGGAGTTGCCTGACTTCAATTTTTGTTTTGGAGTTAGTTTTTGAAATCGCGACTACTCGCAACAAAAGACAACTCAGAATTTGAAGAAAGCGGCAGAATTTGAAAGTTAAATCTTAAGATAGGAAATTTGGTTTAAAGTCGCCGGCAGGCGATAACCGGCTCTAGATTTCGTATGAAGTCCTACCATCTGTTCTAAGCTCGCAAAACGTTGGCGCGACTGCGGCGGTGAGTATATTGTGAGTTGTCTTTTAATGCGAGTTGTCTTGCGAGTTATATTTTGTTGCGAGTTCTTGCATTACGTTATTTTTTGCATACGGTTTAGAACTAAATAAGTGCATTTTTCTGAATTTATATTTCTATCAAATTTTGAATTACTGAACCCGTGTAATCAATGTTTCTGACTGACTCTGAACCATGAAATTTGAAATAAAACTTAAACCTTGAGTTAGAAACTTTTTTGACTAGTTTTCTTATTCCTCCCCACCTGCATATTTTTACTACTAAAATTGTGTTTCACATTCTCCTATTGTCTTTAAAATTGACATGCCGACTAATTAAGACATGGCAAAAATTTTAGTTTTCATGCTTACTCTTGTAAACCCACTCATTACACCCTAAAGTTGATGTTCGTGCGTGGTGGGGGGAAAGAAAAAGCCCACTTTTTTCTTAAGCACCTAATCATTCTTAAACGTGCAAAATCTTACTCCAATTACTTTTACTACTATACAATTTGGCAGTTTTTTGCTAAACCCACTGTATATCATCGCTTAGATGGAAAACAGTAACGATGCCCCACGATCTATTCCGATTTGTTTTAGATTTTAGATCACATCACAATCAAAAGTTAAAAACTCAGCGGTAGTTGAATTCTTGCCTTTTTCAAGGCTCAAACAAAATTTTTGGGATATTGAAGTATAGATATTTAGAAATTTATTCATAAAGTGATGCGTGTCGGTTTGTTGCATTTATGATAGTTTTATTTGCTGTTGTAATGTAGTTGTTAACTTAAAACTTCAAACTTAATATCAGTATATTGAGCAATTGATTCACATCGGATAAAAAATGGAAGTAAATGCTATGCGCCTACTCGTAAATGCGCCTGCCCAAATCAGATACGAATTTTCTCGGCTTCAAGAAAAATGCATAACAAACGATGATGGATGATAAGGACATTTATTTTTTTTGATAATAAATGGTGAAACAATCAGTATACAAAACAATTATCAAAAGTGTAAACTATTATGCTATTGTCAATAAAAACGGTTTCTTTCATTTTTTAAAAAAAAAAAATGTCCTTATCATCCATCCCCGTTTGTTATGCATTTTTCTTGAAGCCGAGAAAATTCGTATCTGATTTGGGCAGGCGCATTTACAAAATGAAAGAAACCGTTTTTATTGACAATAGCATAATAGTTTACACTTTTGATAATTGTTTTGTATACTGATTGTTTCACCATTTATTATCAGACTACAAAAACAGTGGCTAGTTCATTCTTAAAACATATTTCCTCCTGAAACAGTCAGCAGTTGTCCTGAGTCAGATCCGTCGACAAGTTGTCCTGACCCAGATCCGTCAATCGGTTGTCCTGATCCAGAAGGATCAACCAGTTGTCCTGAACCAGATCCGTCGATCAGTTGACCTGAACCAGATCCGTCGACTAGTTGTCCTGAACCAGATCCGTCGACCAATTGACCTGAACCAGATCCGTCGATCAGTTGTCCTGAACCAGATCCATCGACCAGTTTTCCTGACCCAGATCCGTCGACCAGTTGTCCTGATCCAGATCCGTCGACCAGTTGACCTGATCCAGAAGCATCGACCAGTTGTCCTGACCCAGATCCATCGACCAGTTGTCCTGACCCAGATCCATCGACCAGTTGACCTGATCCAGAAGCATCGACCAGTTTTCCTGACCCAGATCCGTCGACCAGTTGACCTGATCCAGAAGCATCGACCAGTTGTCCTGACCCAGATCCATCGACCAGCTGACCTGATCCAGAAGCATCGACCAGTTTTCCTGACCCAGATCCGTCGACCAGTTGACCTGATCCAGAAGCATCGACCAGTTGTCCTGAACCAGATCCGTCGACCATTTGACCTGAACCAGGTCCATCGACCAGTTGTCCTGAACCAGATCCGTCGACCAATTTTCCTGACCCAGATCCATCGGCCAGTTGACCTGATCCAGAAGAATCGACCAGTTGTCCTGAACCAGATCCGTCGACCAGTTGACCTGAACCAGAAGCATCGACCAGTTGACCTGAACCAGATCCATCGAACAGTTGACCTGAACCAGATCCGTCGACCAGTTGACCTGATCCAGAAGCATCGACCAGTTGTCCTGACCCAGATCCATCGACCAGTTGTCCTGACCCAGATCCATCGACCAGTTGACCTGATCCAGGAGCATCGACCAGTTGTCCTGATCCAGAAGCATCGACCAGTTGACCTGAACCAGAAGCATCGACAAGTTGTCCTGAACCAGATCCGTCGACCAGTTGACCTGAGCCAGAAGCATCGACCAGTTGACCTAAACCAGATGCATCGACCAGTTGATCTGACCCAGATCCGTCGACCAGTTGTCCTGATCCAGATCCGTCGACCAGTTGACCTGAACCAGATCCATCGACCAGTTGTCCTGAACCAGGTCCGTCGACCAGTTGTCCTGAACCAGATCCGTCGACCAATTTTCCTGACCCAGATCCATCGGCCAGTTGACCTGATCCAGAAGCATCGACCAGTTGTCCTGAACCAGATCCGTCCACCAGTTGACCTGAACCAGAAGCATCGACCAGTTGACCTGAACCAGATCCATCGAACAGTTGACCTGAACCAGATCCGTCGACCAGTTGTCCTGATCCAGAAGCATCAACCAGTTGTCCTGAACCAGATCCGTCGACCAGTTGACCTGAACCAGATCCGTCGACCAGTTTAGAGGTGCTAGATCCTTCGGGTTGTCCTGAGCTCAAAGATTCAGCTATTTGTCCAGAACCGATGGAATTTTCTGTTCGCTCGTTGTGCTGAACTGTGTCATACCTATAACGGCCCACGTAGACGGAATCGATTGTGTTTGTGGCGCCGCTGTCAATTCGCTTCCACGATAGATATTCTGCTATGAAGCTTCTTCCTGTAAAAGAAACTTCTATATTGAAACTGATTTAACCACTTAAACCTTCAAAGTTATTTTTTTTTGGTTCTAAAATTCAATAATTTTTCATGTGTGTTGTCGGAAATTTTTTTTTTCTGTAGCTGATTTGTTTTTTAGTTTTAGATTGAACACGATTTGCCTAGTAAGATTAGATGTTTTTAACCATTATTTTTAGAATTTCATAAATAATTATATAAATTCAACTTGAAAAAAAAACGTTAATCAATCGTATTTGTTTCTAAATTTATCGAGAAATTGGACTCGAAACACACCTTGTATAGGAGTCGAAAACAAGCTAAGTGCTAACAAGAGGAGTAATAAGCAATGATTAATCATGATTAGTAATCAGAAAAAGTAGAAAACTTATTTATGAACCGATTTCTGCAAAGAATAAATCATAAACTAATGTAAGAACGAAGAGGACTTTCGTATCTGAAAAACCTTGTTGTGACGCGTTGTGATGCTTTATTGGTTATGACTTGCACAATTTTCAAAATTCAAATTTAATATTGAATACCTGTGAACATGCAGGGACAATTTTACCTTTTGGTATGACCTGGTATTATCTGTTGGATAAATATTGTGATGTGGTGCCTCGTCTCATAACATGATTTTACTTGAAAGCTCAGTACTACTTGTCTCAGATTCATTTGCCTGGCTGAAAATTTTAAAAGATTGCCATGTGAACCAGGCATTGTATCATTACTTACTTACCGACTGTGCCAGAACTTGTTTTGCTCATTTTATTGAACAAAAACATGTATGTAAGCTGTTCTGTAAAAACTGGAACGACAAGAATTCCAACAAATTCCAGTTAAATGTTTTAAATTTCTAGTTTTCTTACAATATGAGTTTTATTAATCTGATGCTTTTTCGGTTTTGGCGTTTTGACTTTTTTCTTTCATTTCTTTGAAAATTGTTTGAGTTTTCATAGAAAAAAATAGTTAAATAACCATAAAATACTCGTAACTATACAGGTAACCATAATTTTTAACACGGTAACTTGCCGAGAAAAATTTGAAAGAAACTTGGGACAAAAAATTCAACTGCCAAGTCAAATTGCTCATGCGTCAATATATCTTCGCAAATCACAACTAAAATGACTTCAAAATAGTATGTCGCTCTGCGCCATTGACGTTTATTTGAGATTTTGCGCGATATAAAACACCGAATCTGAAGTCCTTTTCGCTAAAATAATTGATAAGATATTTTTTGTTCGACCTTTTGAGGTAAGTTCGAGGTGTAACTCATAGAGTAATTTCGGATAGGGTACCCCGTCTGCTCGTCACGCTATCTTATTTTCGGCCGGATAGATTCGTGGAACTTCTTAGTCTAATACCAATCCTAATCTTACTCTTATATCTACTAGTCTCAGGGTGTTTAACTAGTGTCTGCTAGGCTCAATAGATCTAGAGTATACTGGCTTATTGCGATTGCTAAAGTTCTCTGGGAGGGTTAACTAATTTCTAAGTTAAATTCAAATCTCTCTGGTGCTGAAATTACAAGTAATTTCAGCACTTATAAAAAAGTGGGTTGTTAGTTAGATGGATCGTGAATGGTTAATATTAAATATTTTATAGAGATAAAATATCCAATTTATAACCAAATAATAAATATAGTTTAAATCTGGTTCCACCCATCCGGGGTTTACAGAGTTTTGAACCTTAGATCTTCTATCTGTAATGAAGGATGGATGTTGGTCGTTTTTGTTTGACGAGCATCATTTCCTGTTTTGTTCTTGAAGAAGAAAGCTCCAAGACGCTGTAGTCATCGATAGAAAGTTGTTAGTTATCGTTTGACAAAGACTAAGACTGTCAATGAAATCAATCTGATTTCAAGTTAGTTTGCTATGATCATCCGTTCTTGATTGATTGTGGAGAACTGTGTTTCGATCCGGTTTGGGAATGGCGTGAAGATCGTGTTTGGAGATAATGCCTTGTAGCTCGGATCTGTACGTATACTTGAACATCGAGATGGTCATTGGTCTGATTCAATGAAGTCCTTTTCTGCGAAGTCAAGTCGTACTCTAAATATCTATGAGTTGTGATTGTGAGCGGCATGTCAGTTGTATTTAGCCATCCTGTAGGTTGAGTGTGATGGGTTCGTCTAGTCTTTGGATGCTCGTTCTTGTGGTTGTTCAGGATCTATGTACTGCATATTATAATTTACATTTTATAAAATTTTGTTAGTTCTTCTTTTTAGTTATGATTTTGATTAATTGTTTTCGCAAAAGCGTTTTAGTTTTAGTTCAGTTATTTTTAAGAGTTACTCACACTTGAGTACCTCTTGTCAAAAATAGTGATTTGTTCACAAAGCGTGGATGTAGCACGGTGGGTTAGGCCGGCTATAGAGCATGCTCAGGACGTCCTCTCTGGTGGGTTAGGCCAGGAACGGGAGTATGATTTCGTGCTGGATTTTTAAGGGTTCATGTTTTGTGTTAACTTTTGTGTTATATTATTTTTTGTTTTTCTTTTGTTTCGTTGGTTGTGTCCTTTTCTCAAAAATCAAATTGTTTGTGGTTTGAGTTTGTCTTGCGATTTTTTGGTGTTTTATTGTTTCTTTTTTAGACGTGGTAATAGTCTTCAAAAGAATAATTCATCCAGTTTTAAGCTGGTTTAATCCGTTTTGGGTACCGTGGATTTTCTTTTCTTAGTCATGCTGTTAGTTTATAGTTTATGGTGTTTAGTAAGCTGCTTTGGTTTGTTTGGTTATTATATAATTCCATTCCAACCGGGTTAAAGGAAAAATGGAAACTTGTTTTTGCTTGTTTGAGTTGTTGTTAGTGCAAACTTAAAACCCCAATTCATTATTTTAAACAATTCTTCGTTGGCGAGCTGTCCGATTGTGGATAGAATTTCCGTGCGTTTAAACAGAAGTTATTGAAAAGGTTAGTACTCCATTTCATTTGTATGAATTTAATGCTTTTAAGGTGAAATTTTACTGCTTTTGGTGTTGAGAGGTATACATTTATTTTCAATGTATTTTAAATTTACTACATTTGGGGGAATAATTTAGAAAGGAATTTACTACTTTGATTTAACTTTTACTGCATCATTTTGTGCTGTTGGTTTGATAGAGTTTAAAATAGAAAACAGAGTTTATATTTTTATTTGTCTTTTCTTGTTTTGAAGGTGATTGCGATTTGAAGGCTACAGAGAATACAAATTCCTGAATAAAATGGTTAGTTCGATTTTGAATTAGTTAGTTTGAAAATTATTAAATTCATAAATACCTGTAGTCATCTGGGAAAAAGCCGTGTGGGAAAATGTCGTGAATAACGTCTGAGGTAGTTAGTAGTTTTGCTAGTATGCGTATTATTTTTTTAGTTTGCAACAGTGGCCAAAGCAATTGCAGTGCTTTGATGGTTTTTAGTTCTTCGGTGACTAGTGCAAATTCATGAGGTGTGTTCTGGATTAGATTATAAAACTTATGTTTATGTTTAGTACTATGGATGAATTCTAAAATGGGTACTTCTATGGGTTGAATATATTCATGCCGAATGATCAGAGGCCGGGATTCTTCGTCATTGAAAGTCTTCGTGAGGGGACAAAAAATATACATTTGAGTGATGGGATCATAATTCCGGAGGATGCCTTGGAAGTTGGTATTTTTAATGCAATACGTGAAGTTTAGAAAAAATGGTGAGCTGTATTTGGAATTAATGAACTGAAATCTGTGGTGAGGTTGGCGTGATGGTGTGTGATTTTGGATAAAGCGATAGTAAGTATAAGTATGTGTTTGCTTAGCTCGCAACATGATGTCGTGTGAGCAGTGCAAATCGCGTTCATTTGGTGTCAGGAAGTGAAAGGTTAGTGAAAATGTTTGAAATTTTTCACGAAATGATTCATATGCTTGGATGTCTGATAGTGCTTCTGAAATAATTTGATCATGCGTTTTATCTAGTCTGTTGAGTGTGAATACGTATGATGATTTAATAAAAAAACTTTTCTGTGATTTGTGGATTTGCAAATTTATCGTCATCAAGAAATTGGTCTTGATTAGATCTGATCATGTTATGATCGTAATATTCAATTGAATAGTCGTTAGCGCGGGTTGCAGTGAATGTTTTTAGTAATTTTTTATATCCTACGTATGTAAATGGTCGTGGAGTGAGTGCTGTGGTTAATCTGAATAATTCGTCTTTATTCTTTTTTTTATCGATAGTGGTGTTATAGAGTGGTAGCGTAAGGGGATTAGTGAAATTATAATAAGCTGTCCAATGAAGTATGGGTATTAATACATGTTCATCTACAAAATGACGTGGTTCAGGGTTAGAGTCGGATTGATTTAGTGTATATTGGGGAAAAAAGGTAGGGTTATTTGAAGAAAATTCGTAGTATTGGTGTGGTCTGGATGATTGATATATTCTCGGGCGGTTCCGGGTTTGGATGGGAATGGATGATTGGGGAATTTACGTTTAAAAGTTCTATAAGCACGGTTATTACTGTTGGATGATTCTGTGGAAGTGGATGAATGAGCTAATGATGGAGTATAATCTGAAATTGGTGTGGGTGTTGATGGATTTGATGATGTTATTGTTGATGATAATTGGTGAATAGTGAGGGTGTGGGGGAGATAGCAATTGTTGTTGGAGTGTAATGAAATTATCTAGTTCTTCGGAAAGTTGGATATTATCAGGGGAGTTAGCGCAGGGTGCATTGAACAGCTCCATACCAGGATACCACGATGAGCAGACAAGTTGGATCACTCCACCGATCAAACTCCCACCCTGCCAACCTCCAAAATCTACTCCCTATTGTCCCACTTTTTGCTTTTCCGCCACCTGATTCACCACAAGCTAACACATCATCCGGCATGAATTCTGACACTAACTCAGACATCACAAATTATACAACAACTTCAAAATTCAATAATTCTGATATTGAAACCCCCGACGAATTCGCCGATTCGGAACCATCCCCTTCTACACATACCCCGACCAGCTCAACAAATTTCCCAAAACCCTCTTTCCAACCTATCCACAATCTGCATGAGTTGTTGGTTGAGCGTTCATTATTGAATGGGGAGTATGTTGGGGTTACTTGAGAAGGATTGTAGGGAGATGTATGTTGGCTATGGGATTGTTTAGGTTGGAAAGAGGGTTTTGGGAAGGTTGCTGAGCTGGTCGGGGTATGTGTAGAAGGGGATGGTTCTGAATCGGCGAATTCGTCGGGGGTTTCAATATCAGAATTATTGAATTTTAAAATTGTTGTAGAAATTGCTGAGTTAGTGTCAGAATTCATGCCGGATGATGTGTTAGCTTGTGGTGAATCAGGTGGCGGAAAAGCAAAAAGTGGGATAATAGGGAGTGGATTTTGGAGGTTGGCAGGATGGGAGTTTGATCGGTGGAGTGATCCAACTTGTCTGCTCATCGTGCGCTAAAAAAATGATTATTTTGAAACTGAAAAGTGGTGGTATGGAGCTGTTCAATGATTTGTTCTTATGTATCGTCAATTGAAAGTTGTTGTGTCACTATGTGTTGGATGGGTCTTTGTATATGGCTGGGTCTTAAGTTTAGGGGGTTTGTGATTGCTAAGTTTCGAAAATATCGTGAGACTAAAGATAAGGGATGATTATTTGGCAAATGGGATGCCGTAGGTAATGCGTTTGTATTATTATTTGAGTCATCGTATGTGTTGGGATTTGTTGATAGTTTTGTATTGTATTCTTTAATTTGTGCATCTAGGAGGATCTTATTTATTGATGATGAAAATATTCCAAAAATTCCTGCAAATAATATGCGTGCTACGCTGGCTTGTCTGTTTACTTGTGTATGTATTCCGCATGTGTTATAGATTCCTTTTAGTAATGAGAAAAGAAATCCAATAAAATTAAGCATTGCGTATAGGATAGTCAATCTTTCTAAGATGTAATATGGCCACCCTAGAAAGGCTAAAACTTCGTTTTCCAAATTTACAAAACTAAAGATATTGATTGGTATTATATCTTGTGGTCGATTTTTTTCACCGTTTAAACATATGTAATCGTTGATTTCTTTAAAATATCCGCTGTAATCTTGTGCGTAAATATCTAAAAATTCTGCTGTTTCTGCAATTTTTCGTAATTTTTGGTCTATTGATTGTCGTTGTATACTGTCCATTTGTGTTAGTAGTTCTTGAAACTGCTGTGTTCTAATGTGATGTTGTATATCGGATTTAGAATATATACCGATTGATTGTAAGTCGATATTTGGGTTGCGAGCGATAGCTCGAATGTTTTCTGGTGAAAACTTTTTTAGTGGCTGCATGAGTGTAGGGTATGGTGTAAGTAGATAGTATTTATCTTCGTCAGGGTTTAATTGTACGACGTTGTGGCTATTTTCTGATCCACATGGGACTGCGGTATCCCAAAAATATGTTCGTCTTGAAAGTGTATCAACAAAATGTACTTTATTTTTGTAGAACATGGGGATTCTTTTGTAACAACGTTTGTCTTCAAAAACATATAGTGATGATACTTTTTTGGTGTAAGTATAAAACCATGAAATGTTTCCTTCATAGTCAAGGAAATTTGATCTATTTCCGGATAACAAATATCCTGCGTATGGTATTTTGAGTACTGCTAATGCGAGTGACTGTAGAATTTGTGTTCTTTCTAATTCGCATAGTTGATGGAGTGTTTCTAATTCAGAAAGTGACATTTCTTGGAAAATTCTACTAATTTATTAGTCTAATTTCATATCTAAGTGAAGGTCATAATGTATTGCGCCAAAATGTGATAGAAACATTCGTGGTCTAGTCGGTTTTTATTTCCGTTTCAGACTTGCGAGCAATGTACTTTCTTTTCGGAAAATGTTGCTGTAAACATGTATCCTGTTAATGTTGTTGATCGGGCTTTTGAGTATAGTGTTGCTTTTACATGTGTGCTTTCTATAGCTTGTGGTTCTGATTCGCATTGTGTTACTTGGTTTAGAGCGTAATTGTGTAGTGTTTTTTTGTTCGTTTTCTTCACAATCATAGTGCGTTACTAATAAATCCTGAGGTCCTGTACGAGGGGATGGATTTGTATGTTGTTCAGAAAAAAATTAGAAAAAGAATGTGTTGAAACGTAAATATTTTTAAAATATACATGTGTATGATAATCCGGAGTATGGGTTATAAAATGTGATATATCCAATTGTGTTTTTAGTGTATCTATCGTATTTATATATTACTTCAGTTGTTATACATGGAGGAGGTAGTGATTGAGCTGTTATGTTTGGTGGACTTAAGGGAAAAGGGTGTTGAACAATATTATTAACTTTGACTGTGATCTCAACTTTAATTTTCAAACTTTAATTTCAAACTTTGAATTCAAACTTTAATTTGTCAAGACTGTTTTGTTGAAGTATTTGAATGTTATGTTCTCGGATATCTTCGTGGTTATCTTGTCTTTATTGTTATCTATTAAGTGCCCAACTATGGAGTCGGCTGCTTTCTTGATGTTGTCCAAATAATGGGGGAGGTGCTACGAAAGTATTCCAATCTAATCGTAAAGGGATATTTGACGATGATTGTTCTCGGTATCTAGCGTCGAGGTTGTTTGGAAAATTTAAAGGGAAAAGTGTTGGTGAGACTTGACTTATTGATGGTGTTGACGAAAGTGAGAATGTTTCTGGTAATGATGATAGTGTTGTATCAGAAGAATAATCTATTGGTTCATTTACTGTGTTCAGTTCACCTTGTGTTTATGAGTGTGTTGTCCAATATGGTGGTCTTTCTGTGGTGTCTGGGAGGTTAAAGGGGTTTTCTCGGCTTTGTTGTGATGGGGGCGTTGAACCTAGGTAGTCTGAGGGTATATTTGAGATGCTATGTTGTGAAAGAAGTGTGGTAGTTTCAGGTAGTGTACTGCTTGAAAGTTCTGAGATAATTGGTGTTGTTGGTGATTGAGGTATATTAAAATGAAATCTGGGGGTTTGAAAATTTCTATTTCTTTGCGGATGTATAATTTGTCTATGTATCTCATATGTATATTGATTTTGGCTAATATGTTTAACTCTTGTTGCAAGGTGGGGTATAAGTTACATGTTGGTTGACTTAAAGATGCTTGTCGATGAACGGGTTCTAGTGGTTTTGATAAGCGTGCGTGTCGTTCTTCAAAGGTGTATGGATTATCTTGAAAAGAATTGCGTGTTGATGTTTGAGGATTGTTTGTAGTTGTAGGTTTTATTGGACTTTCTTGGGATTTGGTTGGTGGGGGCTGGTTTGGTGGTGGTGGTTGATTAGCAATTTTGGAAAGGTATCTGATTTTTAATTTTTTCTGGAAAATTTGTGTTTGTTATAATAATCTTCAATAAAGAGTATCAAGAGGATGGTTGCTAGGCCAAAGGTGACTATTGCCTTTTTTATACATCTGCACAATTTCATGATGAGGGAGATTAAAAATGTGAGGAAAATTAGAAATAAAAGAAAAATATCTGTTCGACTGAAAATAGTTCGTATCATTTAGATAGATTATACGTATTCGTACCTGTAGATGTGGTCAAGGATTTGGGAGAGTTGGAGATATATTTCAAATAGGGAATAGAAAATTTAAAAAAAGATTGCAAAAATTATAGAAAATATTATTATGAATTCAAAAGTTTCAATGAAAAGGTATATCAAAAATTGAAATAGATTGAAAAATTTTGTGATGAGGTTTAGAAGTTTTTGTTTTATGTGGGTTTTTTTTTTGGTTCTGGTGTGTTTGATCTTTGAGGGTCTATATTCTACTGTTGAATTGTTTTTGTATTTTTGGTAGTATTAACATGTTGATTTTGTTCTATTTGTGGGTTATTTTGAACTATGTGAAAACCTGTGAAAGAATATAATGAGTTAATTCGCGAAGTGCGTACTCCTTGGGATAATAAGGTAAAAGGTTTTTACGGTGTTGTATGATTTCTTTCATGCTGGAGTCAGTAAGTTTGTATGTTTTTTCAGTGGGTTTATCAATTAATTGGTATGGTCCTTTTCGAAGTGGTTGTAATTTTTTTGATATTCCTTTTTGTGTATTAAAATTAGGTGTTAAAAGAAATGTTCCAATTTTTGAGTCTGTGGCTGGCATGAAGCGTGAATTAGTTTGGTTATTTGTATTTTGCCTTTGTAACAATTTTTTGTTACTTTTCGGTAGATTTCATTGTGTTTTTTATCTCTTTTTAAAATCCATTCGGTATGTGTACCGGAAGCTAATTTCAAAATTTGTGGATGATGAAAGTGGTCTTCATCATGTGTGTGTAACGGTAGGTTATAACAAATTGAATCGTTGTTGGGTTGACAATAACCTTGTGCATTTTTATGAGCGTTTGCTGTAAAAAAAGATTGGTTTTCGTGGCTTTTGATTAAAAACCATTTCGTATGGTGACATTCCTAAGGTTGTTGTAATTTGTGAATTATAGGGTAACGGGAACAATTTAACATCTGTTGACCATTCAGTATATCGTGTATCATTTCCATTAATGAAGCATCTGAGGTATTCTTGTAGTGAACGGTTCATACCTTTGACTAACCCATTTGTCCAAGGTGCATGAGATGTACATGGTTTATGTTTGATATTATATAGGTGGCATAATGTGATGATTTCGTTGTTAATGAATTCTGTGCCATTATCTGTGACTAGTTTTTCTGGTAGTCCGAATTTAGCTAACCAATGTTGGTAAAGTGTTGTGTATGCGTAGTATGCATTACAATGTGGTACTGGGTTGAGTGCTACGTAGTGTGTAAACGCATCAACAATTACCATAAAATAAGAATTTCCTTCGGAGGATAGTGAAATTGGTCCTTTTGTGTCGAATGAAATTCAATGATTGAAATATAGACTTTGTCCTTTAAAATCTTGTTTTGTTGCTATTTGTTTTTGATTTGGATATGGTTTATTTATATGGCATATTATGCAATCGTGGCATAATATTTTAATCCGAATTGGTGCATTTGGGAAGTAAGCAGTTTGTGTAAAATTTGAATATGTCTTTTCTGATCCTGAGTGTCCTTTTGTATGTTGTGTATGGGATATGTCAAATGCTATCAGCATCATGCTGAGGGGGAGACAGTGTACTTGAAAATCTGGTGTTTGATATTCTAAAAGGTCTGTGATTTCATTAATAGTTGTAATATTGTATTTTCTAAAGTATCGGAGGAATGTTTTATATCCTAAAATTGTTGTATCAGCTTTTGTTGGTTTTGTTTTTTACTTGTGCCATGATTTGAGTTGGCGAATTACGGGATCAAACTTTGATTTTTCTGTAATAACTGTAGTGTAATTTTTTCTGTTGGTGGTAGAAAAATATTTTCAACTACTATTTTTGATAAAGGAATTGTGTCGAGTGGGTCATGAAGATGAAAAACTTGATTTATCGTGTATTTTGAATTATTTATTGGTAGTCCTGATAACTTTTTTTATCAGTTAAATTTTCTTTTTCTATCAATGGAAAGGTGTCTTTTTTGTGTGGTTGTTATTTGATTGTTTTTTGTTGAGTATTATTTTTTATCCAATGTGAATAGGAATTGGTTTGAATGTGGATGTTCCTGATAGATCTTTTTCATAGTGGTTATTTTGACAATCTAAATGGAGTGGGAAATGTTGTAAGTTATTTATTTGTGAGTGATCTATATCAGTTTTTACTGCATATTTGCATTCCAATCTGGGTGATGTTTCATTTTTTGCAAGATAGAATTTAATATTTTGTTTTACGTTTTTTTAATTTTAGTGTTTTAGTTTGTTTTAATATACATTTTTATATTTCAACTGTAGTTTTTCGTTTAAGTTGTTCAAGTGGTGTATTTCTACTTAATGTATCTGATAGTGCAAGATTTTTTCCTGCTGTCCAAACTATATGTAAGTTTGGGAATTTCCTTACAGTTAATTGAAATCTATAAACTCTATGGTTTGGGTTTGATTTCTGTGTAAAAAGAAATATTATCGGTTTATGATCTGTAAATAGAACTGTTGAATGTTTAGATCCAAGTCTTAGAATTTCATATTCGGTAATTGTGTATATTATTGCTGTGCATTCTCTCATAAGAGTCGAGAGTGGTAGTTCAGCTTGTGTAAATAAGCAAAAATTTTCTGATATAAGATTCATTTTGTTTGTTCCACTGTGTGATTGTAGTAATGCTGCGCCGATGCCAAAGTTTGAAACATCGCACATTGCATAAAATAGTTGATTTGAATCAGGTATTGTATTTGATATTTGTTCTGTTAACAATTTTTTTATTTCTTCGAATCTTGTTTGATGTTTGGTGGTCCATTCGAAGTTATTTTGTTGTCTAAGGATGTTATAGAAAGGTCTTAAGTATAATTGCATTTTGTATACATATTTACTTGAGAAATTTAACATTCCAAGGAATTCTTGGATTTTCTTTTTGTTTGTTGGTGGTTGGAGTTTTTGAATAGCATCAATGCGTGATTTTAATGGAGTGATTGTTTTTCTTTCTATATTATGTCCTAAGAATTTAACTCGTGTTAAAAAAAAAGAAGTGTGATTTATTGGGGGCGGCCTTCAGATTTTCGTTCTGAAGTATTTTGTGATAGTTTTCTAAGACATTGAACATTTCCTCTTTTGTTTGTGATTGCATAAAAACATCGTCTAAATAAGTGATTGCGTTTTTCTTGAGTATTAGTGGTCTAAAAATTTTGCTCATAAAAGCTGAAAATGCTGCTGGTCCTATGGATATTCCATAGAATAGGCGGTTGAATTCATATTGCTGATTTCCAATAACAAATTGTGTTAAGCGTCGCGATTGTTCATCTAGTGGCATTTGATTATATGCACTATTCATATCTGCGGTTGTAAAATATTTTCCGTTTATTTTTGTTAAAATAACTTGTATTGGTTCAATAGGCCAATTGCATTTTGATTCGTCTATTAGTGAATTAAGGTATCTAGCATCTAGAACTATTTTTAATGATTCTCCTTTTGCTAGGATGATAACAGGGTTGATAAATGTGTTACCTTTTGGTTGTTCTTCTTTGTTTACCGGTGAGATAATATTATATTGTTCTAAAATATCGAGTAATCTGTTTACTTTATCATGTAAGTGAATTGGTACTTTACTTGCTCTTTGTTTTTTGAAAACTGCGTCAGGTTTTAGTGGAAGGTGTAGTGATGAGCTGATTTTGCCAACATCAAATTTAGATGTTGCATAGACTGATGAATATTTTATTAGCTGTTTGGCTAATTTATCAAATTCGTCTTGTGTTATTTGTGAATGTTGAAAGTTAAACATTGTTAAAAACTTCTGTTGAGTCTCTGTGTAGTTACTTATGTTGAATGTAGGTTTGAAATATGGAGTTTTTGTGAAATAATCTGTATTTCTTTTTTCATTACTTATTATATTATTTATGGATAATTCTTCATTAAGAATTGTGGATTGACAAATATCTAATAATTGGAGTATATTATTTACGCGGTATTCTTTTTCGTGTATTGGTGATATCGTAGCGTTGGTTTCGCAATAGCCTAAAAGTCCTAAAGGTAATGTTACTTGATAGGGTGTATTGTTGTATACATGTAGAGATATAATATCTGAATTCGAGTTTTTCAAATATTTTATGGATGAGATTGTGATTTTGAAAAACTTATGGATAGGTTTGAATTCAAAGTCTGACATATAGAGTTGTTGTTTATTTTGTTTTTTATCATATTGGTGAACTTGTTTTATTGAAAAATTATATATGTTTCCTGATAGTGGTTTCAGGTGTTTTCTTTGTTGGTTATATATTGGATAAATTTTTGAAAAGAATGGTGGTTGTTTGTTTAATCTTTGGAAAAATGTTAGGGATGTGTCTTTTGTTTTTGTGTATTTGGATAAGGTTTATTTAGCTGACATACTATACAATCATTGCATAGTACTTTATCCAAATTGGTGCATTTGGAAAATAAAAGTTTTGTATGAAATTTGAATATGTTTTCTCTGATCCAGAGTGTCCTTTAATGTTTTGTGTATGTGAAATATTAAAAGCTATAAGAATCATACTTAGAGGGAGACAGGGAACTGTAGATTCATTTAATTTGTATTCTAGAAGGTCTGTGTTTTCGTTAATTGTTGTATTATTAAATTTTCGAAAATATCGGAGAAGTGTTTTATTTCCTAAAATAGTTGTATCTGCCTTGATGGGTTTAGTTTTATATTTGTGCCATGATTTTAGTTGTCTAATTACTGGGTCAAGATTTTGATATTGTTTCAAAGTATTAATTGTAATTTTATCTGTTGGGGGGAGAAAAATGTTTTCTATTTCTAATTTAGATAAAGGAATTGTATCAAGTGGGTCATGGAGGTCAAAAACTTGATTTATTGTGTATTTTGAATCGTTTGTTTGTGGTCCTGATAAATTTATTTTATCAGTTAGGTTTTCTTTTTCAATTAATGGAAAAAGGTCTTTTTTATGCGGGTGTTGTTTTACTCTTTTTGTTGGGTGTTATTTTTTTATCCATTGTGAGTATGGAATTGGTTTGAAAGTTGATGTTCCAAGTAGATCAACTTCGTAGTGGTTATTTTGGCAATCTAAAGTGTTGTAAATTGTTTATCTGTGATTGTTCAACGTCAGTTTTTACTGCATATTTGCATTCTAGTCGGGGTGATGTTTCGTTTTCTGCAAGGTAGAATTTTATATTTTTGGGTATTTCTACTGTAGTTTTACGTGTAAGTAATTCAGGTGGTGTATTTCGACTTAATGTGTCTGGTAATGCAAGATTTTTTCCTGCTGTCCAAACTATATGTAAGTTTGGGAATTTCATTAGAATTAATTGAAATCTATAAACTCGATGATTTGGATTGGATTTTTGTGTAAAGAGAAAAATGATTGGTTTGTGATCTGTAAATAGAACTGTTGGATGTTTTGATCCAAGTATCAGAAATTCATATTCTGTTAGTGTATATATTATGGCTGTACATTCTCTCATTAGAGTTGAGAGTCGTAGCTCTGCTTGAGTGAATAATCGAGAATTTGCTGATATAAGATTCATTTTGTTTGTGCCATTGTGTGATTGTAATAATGCTGCGCCGATGCCAAAATTCGAAGCATCGCACATTGCATAGAATGGTTGATTTGGATCTGGAATTGTATTCGAAATTTGTTCAGTTAGGAGTTTTTTAATTTCTTCAAATCGTGCTTGATGTTCTGTGTTCCATTCAAAATTATTTTGTTGTCTAAGTATATTATAGAATGGTCTTAGGTATAATTGCATTTTATAGACATATTTGCTTAAAAAGTTTAACATTCCAAGGAATTCTTGGATTTTCTTTTTGTTTGTGGGTGGTTGAAGTTTCTGAATCGCGTGTATTCGTGATTTCAATGGAGTTATAAAGTTACTTTCGATAATGTGGCCAAGGAATTTTACGCGTGTTAGGAAAAAATTTGATTTGTCTGGGGCTGCTTTCATGTTTTCGATTTTGAGTATTTGATGATATTGTTCTGAAATTATAAACATTTCGTCTTTCGTTTCTGACTGCATGAAAACATCATCTAAGTATGTGATTGCATGTTTCTTGAATATTAGTGGTCAAAAAATTTTACTCATAAAAGCTGAAAAAGCTGCTGGTCCTATTGAAATACCATAGAATAATCTATTAAATTCGTATCGTTGATTTCCAATAACAAATTGTTTTAATCGTCGTGACAGTTCATCTAGTGGAGTTTGATTGTATGCACTATTCATATTTGCGGTTGTGAAGTATTTACCGTTTATTTTTGTTAGAATTACTTGAATCGGTTCAATGGGCCAATTACATTTAGTTTCGTCAATTAGCGAATTGAGGTATCTAGCATCTAGAATGATTTTTAGTGATTTTCCTTTAGCTAAGATTATAACTGGGTTGATAAAGGTGTTACCTTTTGGTTGTTATTCTTTGTTTACTGGTGATACAATTTCATATTGTTCTAAAATGTCAAGTAGTCTGTTTACTTTATCTTGTAAATGTATCGGTACTTTACTTGCTCGTTGTTTTTTGAAAACTGCGTCAGGTTTTAAAGGTAAATGTAGTGGTGAACTAATTTTTCCAACATCAAATTGAGATGTTGCATAAACTGTTGGAAATTTTAATAACAGTTCGGCTAATTTATCGATTTCTTTTTGTGTTATTTGGGAATGCTGAAAATTAAACATTGCTAGAAACTTTTGTTGTTCTTCCCTATAAAGTGATATTTTAAACGTTGGTTTAAAATATGGTGTTTTTGTGAAGTAGTCAGTGTTTCTTTTTTCGTTGCTTATTATGTTGTTTATTGATATTTCTTCATCAAGAATTGTTGATTGACATATATCTAGTAATTGTAGTATATTATTGACTCGATATGCTATTCATTTGTGGGTGAAGTTGTAGCCTTTGTTTCACCGTGTAATGAAATAATATCTGAGTTTGAATGTTTCACGTATTTTTTGGATGAAATTGTGATTCGAAAAAATTTATGGGTTGGTTTAAATTCAAGTCTGACATAAAGAGATGTTGCTTTGGTCTTTATCGTACTGGTGGACTTGTTTGATAGAAAAGTTATTTAAATTTCCTGATAGTGGTTTCAGGTATTTTCGTTCCTGATTGTAAATAGGGTAAAATTTGGAGAAAAATGGTGGTTGTTTGTTTAATCTTTGAAAGAATGTTAAGGAGTTGTTTTTCGTCCTTGTGTATTTATCTTTTATATGGAGTTTGCTATTCAAAATGTTGATTGTGGGAATATTCTTAGTTATAAATGGTATGCCAATGATACTGTTTTTTATGTCTGTAATGTGAAATGTTTGTTTAAATGGTTTATTGAGTATTTTATTTTGTTTCATTGTTCTAGTGGGAACAAGGAAAAATTGGATTTTTCCGTAATTTACTAATGTTGATCCTTGTGCTGTTGCTAATTTTCTGGCGGTCTTTAAAGGTGTTAGGATTGGGTGTAACAATTTGATTTCATTTCAAGTAGGGATGTTAATAATATTTGATTCTGCTCCTGAATCAATTAAAAATCTATTTCAAGATCGGGTGGTTGAACTTCTTTACTTTTTGGGCTTTCTAAGAGAAATGGGATTGTCCAAATTTTTTCTCTTGGCCATTCTTTTTGTATATTTTGGTAAATGTGCTTTGTACTTGAGCGTTGTTTTTCGTTATTGACTACTGTATTTATTTCGTTTACATTCTGTTCAATTGATATATCGTTTCTTGTGGGTCTAGTATAGTAGTATAGTGGTTTACCAGAGCTGTTATTACTATGTATTTTTTTGTTTGGTAAATTTTGATCCTTTTTCATGTGTTGGTAGAATGGTTTGTTTGGTTTCTTTGTACTTTTGTGGTTTATTTTGGTTATCTTGTTGTTTCTGTCTACATTTGGCAATGCTATGTCCGTATCTTCGACAATAATTACACCATTTCTTGAAAGATAGTTTACCTTTTGAATTGGGATTTTTCTTATATATGTTCAAAATTTCAGTGATTTTTTCAGTTAGGTCTACATCTGAATACCTAATCAGCTAAAATAAACAACATCTGAATCGTGTATGTTGTTTATTTGTGTGGTATTTGTTTCGATTCTATTAACGTATTGTAGTTTAAGATTTTCCGTTTCTTCAAGTTTCATTGTGATTTCTGCTTGTTCTAATTTGTCGACTAGTTTTCTGAAATCTAAATCTGGTTCTCGAATTGATGAGGGATGTGATGCTTTCTTTTTTATAGCTATTTTTCTGACTTGGGGTGTTAGAGTCATCATTAAAATTTCTGTCATTTTCGTGTTTTTATAATCATGAGTGTTTAGTGAACATGCTTTTCGAACTAGTGTTTCGATTCTAACTGCCAATTGTTTAATTGTTTCGTTTGGTAGTCTGCGAATTTCATTGCATAAAACTCTTTGGTGTTGTTTATTTTTTTCAGAATCAAACATTTTTGAAATATCTTATGTAAATTTTTTCCAATTTGTTTTTATATCTATTGGTAAAACTGAAAATCATTTCTGAGCTGTGCCATCAAGTGCTGTTTGAATTAACGCTGTGCGTCTATGTATCCAATTTTGATGGAGTGGTGTATTAATTGGTTCAGGTCCGATATTTAAAATTAAATTTGCTGTGACTGCATTTAAATAGTCTTCTACAGAATATTCAGGGTCTGTGCCTGTGAATACCATTAGTGGTTTATTTGATGTTATTGATGATCCACCCATGAGGTATGGATTCATAGTCATTTGTAGTGATTCTGCGGCATTTGGCATTTGTAAAAAATTTGTCAGTTGGTTTTTTGTTATCTCATGTTGTTGCAAATAATATGGTAGTGGTATTTCGTTTTGCATTTGCGTTGGTTTATAATAATCAGTATTTGCTGGATTTTGTGATTAAAAGTTATTATTTTGAGGTGCGTAATTTGATCTAGGTTGTCGCATGTGTTGTTCTCGTGTGAATGGTTCAAAAATATCTGGTTGATTTACGTGATAAGATTGGAGTCTTTGGTTTTGAAAATTTTGTTGATGGTTTTGGTCATGAAATTCGTCATCATCTGATGAATGATAATTAGAGGTATAGTAAGGTGTTTTTTGTTTATATTGATATGGTTTTTTACGATTTTTATTCTGTTGAAAAAATGGATAATTTTCACTTGGGTCTGTTGGAATACGTAGGTTATCATTAAAATTTACGAAATTTGATGTGTGTTGTTGGGGATTTTGTCGTTGTGAAAATCAACGATTTTGCTGATTTGTACGAAGAGGTTTAGATGTTTGCGATCTATTTACTTAATTATAATTGTGTTCTGCAAAATTACTTCTGGTGAATATTCTTTGTTTTTGCGGTGGTTTCGTCATTGGTCTAAATGTTTGGTAATCCATATGTGAATATTTTGGAGCAACCGAGGGTTTAACTGTAGATTGTAATGGTACTTGGGGTAACATTGAAGTCTTTGGTTTTGACGTTGTAAGATTTGGATGTATTGGTGAAATACTCTGTTGTGTGTTTGTTACAATTGTTTCAACTATTTTTTCATTTATAAAATGTGATGTTGTTTGAATATCTTGTTGTGTAAGATTTCTAGTTCCATTTAAATTTTCTTGTTGTACAAAAGTTGAATTTGAACTATTATTTTGTCGTCTATCAGGTAAAAATGAATTATAGTTTAAAGATGTTGCATCTATTGTTAGTGGGATTACTTTTATATAATCTTTGTGGATAGTTATTGTACTGATTGCTTGACTTGAGATGTCTATTGGAATGTTCAGACATAATGGTTGAGACCATTCAGGGTCCCAAACGTAATCTGATTGTTCGGCATATCAGCTAAGCATTCCACGCTGCCCTATGATTTAGTCATTTGTTTGAGGATTCTACCACAAAATATCAAAGAAAAGTGCCTTGTTGCGGATAACAGTACAAAACCAATTACAGCTTGACGTATTGCAGAATACGCCTTCCATTCACATCTGCTCAGTTCGGCTTCCTAAAGAACTGGCCATCCTTGTTGTTCCGACCACTTGAAAAATGTAGAGGAACTTTGAATTCGGGTGTGTTTTAGTTCTTCTTTTTCTATTTTCCACACGAAACCAGGTACCACAAATACTCATCGGAATTGATGCGAACAATTATTGTGAAAAATCCAAAAAAAATCCGCTGTTGAGAAAAATTAGTTGAAATTTTTTGATTTTTGTCTAATTTCGAGCGAGTAAAGCAAGCGAGCAACCTTTTGTATGATTAATTTAGACAGTTTGCAATAGTTTATTTAAGCTGAAATTCAGTTTTACGAATTTTATTTGTTTTTTTTTGAATTTTACTTGTTTTTTGATTCGATTTTCTTCAAAATCTGCTGTCCAGTTTGCCTGTTTTTCGATGACTGTCAATTATGCCTACATTAGAGTTTTCAGATGCTTTTATTGCAGCACGCAGAAAAAACTACACTAATTAGAAAGAAAAAAGTTCGTGTTTGTTAAGACTATGGTCAAAACATTCTGTGATACTGGCTTAGTAACTGGCTATATTTGTTCACGTTTAATTGAATTGAACTTTGTACATTTTTATTCGGCGTAATCTTTTAAATTGTCGAACCACTGTAATTTGCAAACATGATGTAAACAACATGATGTATAACCACCGTGTTTTTGTAGTTCACTTTTTTCTCATTGTAAGATTTTTAAAATTTACGCACATATTGAAGAAAGTATAGAAACTTAACAAAAACGCTGGTTTCATTCTACAAATCTTCTACATTAGTTGAGCAAGAAAAAAATTTCTTGATCATTCAAGTGTCTCATTTTTTTTAGCTTTAAAAAGTGTCGTTCTTTTAGAAGCTATTCGCAAATATTCCAAAACGCCTTGGCAAAATTGATTGTCGTTAAAACTTTTAGCGTAAAAAACCTATTCGACGGTCAAATACAGTCGAAATAATCTTTTTTCTTAATCGAAAATATATCTGGATTGAACTCAGTCGAAACGTTTTCTCCATTAAACACAGACGATAAGTTTTATCTCAGTCGACATTCGTCTCGGTTGAAAAAACTCCCTGTACAAACTCATTCGAAAATTTTTGCCTGGGTCGAATTTGGTCGAAATGTTTTTCCTTTGTCGAGCGTAGTCGAAACATAGACAGTTAGAGTCGAGTCGATCGAAACATAACAATTTTTGGTCAAGTCGATCACAAACCATAGGTGACTTCTTTAAACATAAATCTTCAGTGCAGTTTAACATCTTCAATGAAGAAAAGAAAAAAGCCACAGCATAGTTCATCTAAATTTGCCTTGAGAAAAATTGGAATTTGTCTTCGAATCTCGGAAAACCTTTATAAATGTAGCGAGGGATGGGTTTCGGGGTCGGGTGTTTGTTGTGTACGCTCTTCCTCCTTCAGCGTTTCGACCCCTCACCGCCGAAAGAGTACCCCCTTTAGTATTATTTTATTATTTTATGACATCAATTTTTGGTCGACTGAACCTAATTTTGTCCAAAGGCGCCTTTGGCGCCAATATATACTAATTTTGAAAGGAAAGGGGCGCCAAAACACGCAATTTTTTGGTCGAAATTTTCAGAAAAGTGCCCAAAAACTGCTTTTTGACCTGTTTTTTTTTCTTCTAAATTTGCCTGCGGAGCCTGTTAGCCTGTTTGTTTTGATAGCCTGTTTGTTTTGTTATCTGGCTCAAAAGTACTGATTAAACTAATTTATTAGGTTTGAATGTTTTAAGGCTCATGAAATACATCTGAAGAAAGTTTTCAAGATTTGGCAATGAAAGAATAGTCATCGATTCATTATCATTATTATGAATAAATTATTGCACTTATAAATATGTAAATTGTACAATGCAGCATAAAAATAAGGTAACGTCGATTCAGTTAAGAAAGATTCTTTGATTTATTTCTTCATTTTAAGGCGACTGACTTCCATTGGCGTTGTGCGAAGCGTTAGTCAGTTGCGAAAGTAGCGCTAGTTGTGCCGCTGTTGCCGGCGTCAACGGGACGCCCGCTTGGGCTCCGGGGATCATCAAATGATGATTTTCGGATCCGTTCGCCGAAAGAGAATGATGGTGTTGCTGCATCATTGCACCGCCAGACCCCGCGGCCGAGTGCATTCCGGCGCTATATATAGCCTGGATCTCTAACAGTTGTTGTGGGGTCATACCTCCCGCCTGCATTCCGCCGGCATGTTGCGGCATAGCAGAGGCGGCGCTGTGAGCAACAGAGGCATGCATGGCAGCTGTCGGGACACCTCCGCCACCCGGGTGTTGATTGTGGCCCTGCTGGTGGTGTAGCGCGGCTGCCAGAGCGAGTTGCTGCTGTTGCTGATGTTGTTGTTGCAGTGCTGCTATCGCGAGGTTCTGTTGCAACATCAGAGCGGCCGCCGCAGTCATTTGGTTGAGGTTTTGACCTGGGTACATGTAGTTGCCATGCATTCCCCCTAGAGCCGCACCGTGCATTCTGAAAACAAAATATGCATCATTAGATTTCTGCTACTAATCAAAATCTGAGTTTTAAGATTGTCCTTTAAATTGCATGCATACAGGGGCGGATTTAGGGAGGGGGCGGGGGGTGGACGAACTCCCCCCTCAGGGATTCGACCCCCTGCCGACCCGAAGGGTCCCCCATTGTACTATTTTGAGATATCCATTTTTGGTGATGGACCCTAAAGTTTTTCTAAATGCGCCTTTGACGCCAAAATATACTAATTTTGAGGGGGAGCGCGCGCCGAAAAAATGTGATTTTTTGGTCAAAATTTTCCAAAAAGTGCTTAAAAACGCCTTTTTTGGCCAATTTTTTCAAAATTTTGCCTGCGGCACAGAAAATTTGGTCAAAACAGGGACTTTTTAGTACTTTGGGAGAGCTCGAAAAATCAATTTGGTCGACATAAAAAAAGGTCGACAAAATTTTTGAAATTTTTTGAAAATCCACCCCCTTGAGAAAATCATAGATCCGCCCCTGCATGCATACCACCTTTGGCTTTGACCCAGTTTACATTCACATGTTTTAAAAAGAGCAGGTGAGTCCACAAATGGGCAATTTGTTCCAAATTTCTCAGGCGCGGATTTTGGCTGTCCTCGAACCACCGACCTTCGACTGCGTGAAGAAGAAGTTGCCAAGTTCACTGCCGCTTTTAATAAAATCTCGTCAGTTGTGGTCTGGAGCTGATGAAGATTATCTTACCCAATATGGTGGCCATGATGCCCCAGAAGTCCAGGAGAAGTTGGAGTGATTGCACCCGGTCTCAGACCCAGAGCCGCCAAGTTAGTGTTGCCTACAGACAAACAAAACAACATTTATGACGTCATAGAAGCAAACTAGAACATAAATCTCTACATACTTCAATTATGTCTACTGTGAATGTTAAAAGCCAATTCATAAGTTTTGTCATAAAGCGATTTTTTTTGTTTCATTTTTTTAAGCGTTTGTCTTTCATTTTTTTTCGATACTGTTAGGTCTTCAGGACTGAACAAAAGCACTTTATTTGACATTAATTGCACAATCAAAACAACCATAGTTTTTATTGCTCAAACAAAACACGAAAACAAAATATTCACATTTCAACACATCAAATCAATTTTATCATCAGCACAAAGACATTATCGTGTGAAGTGATATTAGCATGAAAAGAAGCTATCACAACCACTACAAAAAACTTTATTTTTGGCTGAAATGTCCTATGAATTATGAAGTTTTTTCACAAAAAGAAAATAAAATGCCTCTTTTCAAAGAAATAGCGCAGTGTATTTCCTAGTTTAATTTATGAATTTGCCCGTACTGTTTTTCAACCGGTAGTAAATATCTTCAGCGAAAAATGTGCCGGCTTAATTTTTGGAAAAGCTTGGCTCTGTCAAAATCAGGTGTTTGAGATTAGCCTGGTGCCTGAATATTTTAGACGTCCCCGAAAAGTCCCTCTGAAACAACTCTGTTCCCGATAAAACCTCATGTGAACAATTTCAGACCACGTAGAAGTATTAAATGCAAGTGGTTTCTTGCGGTGCAACGTTTCGCCATTGATCCCGTAAATTCCATTCAAAATACCAGAAGTTGAAATCCAGTTTTAGGGGTCGAAAAGCGGTGCAAAGCAAAGCCAACCGTCTTCTTTTCCGAGACAACTTTCCCTAATTTGAACGACTGCTTACTTAATGAATAGTTTTTCACTCAAGCAGCATTTAATCATCTAGAGCTTGTTTTTTTTTTTGGGGGGGGGGAGTGGTGGGAGAGGGATGGTAAGTGCTTGGCTAATGCATCCATACCCTGACCAACCCACCAAACACATAGTATTTTCTGATTTTCTGCTAACTTTTATAAGCCATCAACCCCCCCCCCCCCCCCCCCCCACTACTATCCCCCAATCCGATCGATCACCGTTGCCCCATCTTGACAAAAAAAAGACATAAACTTGTTCTCAAATATGTGCATAACTCGCAGCACTAAATATGGACCCATACTTGTCTACTCTCAAAAACTAATGTGACAACTAGTTTTTTGAGGTTTTTGGATCACGTTAACAAAAAAGAGAGGCGATTTATTTTGAGTCAACTGATTTGCTCATGTTTTAAACAGCAGGTGAGTCCACAAATGTGCAACCAAAACAGTAGAACAAATGGGAAGTTCTAATTAAGGGGGAAATGATTGGAAGACTTGTTATGGTTTATTGTTTGTTAATTTGATCCAAAACTCTCTCTCTTTTCCAACAAACAGAGCATTAATGCAAAAAAGACTCGGTGTATTAAATAAAAAACAGCAGCCGAATAAATTGACACAATAGAAAAATTAAGCACGAAGTTTGTTAAAATGGCTGTGATTAAATAAGTCAAATCAGTACAATTCAATCAAAACAAGGTCAAATTACATCAACAAAACCAACCAACTCATCAACATTAACTCTCAAGAAATCTCTCAAAGGTCAAGTCAAGTTCAAAGAGCACTTCACTTTATTTACCTCTTGCAAAATTGATTGCACAACTGTTACGTCAAACCTGTTCAATATAAAAAATTAACTTATTCCTCATTTTTCATCAAAGTTTATTTTTTTTTCGAGTAAAAAGACAATAGTTTGAAGCTTGCTTTAGTTATCATTTTTTTGATAATCATGAAAGTTATTTTTCATTCTGACTTTTCTTGCTTCAGAGATTAAATCTGGAAAATGACTTAACAACTGTTGTTAATGATCTCAAAATAGAAAGTAAGACTTAGTTAGTAATGGAACTGTGACTTTGAGGCCTTACTTCCCGAGAAGCTGCTGCTTCGTGGCTTCTGGCCCAGAAAAGCCAAGTTCACATTTGCCTTTCGGCCGTCAATGTAGGGGTTCGGATCCTTGCACGCTTCATCCGCTCCCTTCCGATCTTTCAAGGTCACCTAAAACGGATCAAATCAGATGGATCAATATCGCTCGATTTTTGCACGCAAGATGATCATTTAAAATTGTTTTTCCATGAGGGTTTTTGATCTTATTTCTCTACCATTCTTCTGCTGATCTGATTTTGTTGTGATCATCGGAACTTTGAAGACCCATTTTGATGTTTAATATGAAAGAGAGAGAGAGAGAGAGAGAGAGAGAGAGAGAACTAATATTTCAACTTATGTCATTGTAATACTACAGAACGAATAGAGATGAAGGGGCCTTACGAATCCGAATCCCTTGCTTTTCCCCGTCTCCTTGTCGAAGATGACAGCTGCCTCCTCTATCTCTCCGAACTGCTCGAAGTGTTTCTTCAGAGTGTCCGTTGTCGTGCTCCACGGAAGACCCCCCACGAACAACTTCCGCAGCTTCAGTTCCTCTCCTGGTTAAAACAGACCAACGCTTTAAAGCTTCAAATAGCATCTTAAAACCAAACAGAACAAGAAAAAAGTCAACTCTCGCAGCTAATAATGATAAAAATCACAATAATATTCATAATAATAATTTATTTTCAGCTTACAAATAAACAGATACAATTTTTTCTACATTTTGTAACTATCTCAAGCCTGAGAGAAAGTCATTGGACCAGTGGTCCGTTTTTAAACGAAACAAAAATAAGTGAAAATAAAGTTAGGGTAATCATAATAATTTGATATAAACACTAAGCCTACCCTTTAATTTTCTTTGTAAAAGCTCAGAAACAAAATTTTCCGAAAGCAGGAAAATGACCCCGTTTAACTAAAAAACCATTGAAACCTGCAAAAGCAATTCGAAGTTGTAAATTTATAGAATTGATTAACTCATTGGCGTTGAATTGCTACGCCAGTATCATAACAGTACTTGTTTTTTAAAAACAGATCTTCATATTTAAATATCAAAGAATAGTCACTGAGTTATGAAGGAGCGAATTTGGCAATTCAAACATTTCAGATGGTTGAGCCAATTTGCAAGAGTAAGGACCGATCTTAGGTTGTAGATTAAACGTCCCTCATTTGTTAAATAAAAAAGCATTATCGTTTAAGGATTCGGGATTCTAGACAATATTACCTGGAGTGGGTGAATCGGACAGACTCGGAATGTAGCCGAGAGACGAGAGAGAGTTCGTGCTAGTCGATAGAGAACTCGTGGAAACCATGTTTAAACTCAGCGTTTCTTCGTTTTTTTTCTGATCAAAGTTGTCAGATCAGAAATTCGGCTCAAATAAAGAAAAACAAAACTGATTTAATATTTTTGGCTAAGAGTTGCAATCGATCGCTCCTGATATGAACAATAATAGCTGTATCAAATTATTTTCAAAGTCTGAGAAAATATAAAAAACTAATTGCATCAATTTTCCAGATGAATATATTAGCTTAGATTAGGCTTGCTGAAAATAAGTTGGTGTATTTTTTGTGTAGAACAGAAACCAAGTTTCAGATTTTTGGTTTTGTTTCTGTAATGAAGCTTTTATTACACACTCAAAATGGCTCAAGACGCGTTACAAGTCTGTAAGACGAGACTTGGCTGAAAAATCTTTTAATTGAGAATATATGAACAGTTTTGGTGTATTTTGCTGGTCCGAATGATGAGCAAGTACTTTGTACTGTGATTTAAAGTACTGCAAAAATGGTTTATGAAGAGTAGTTAATAATTGAGAAGGTAAACAGATGAATCTCGAAAAATGCTCGCAACTAAAAAGATTTTTCAACTGGTTTTAAAGCGAAAGAGCGAAAAAGCCTCTCATTTATAATTAGAAAAAGCAGATGCCACAAAAAAAGTACGAAAAATGGAAACAAATCGAAACCGAAATGCAGGTGGGATAATGAATAAATTATTGAGAAAATAAAAAAACAATAAACAGCGGAAAAGTAAAACGAAATAGAATTGAAATTAACTGTTCAATATTTTAGTATGGACTATAAATTTCACTTTTTATCATTTTCTTATATATCCGAAATATCAAGATACTATGGCCAATATTTAATGGAAAGTGAGCTGACCAGAATTCATTTGGCGGTTTACAAAATCCCAAAGTTAACAGCAGTTTAATTAAAAAGGACCCTCAAATCTGGGAATTATGAATGCTCTAAACTAGCCAATACTACGTAGAGGTAAACAGCATGCTGGCTCGTTTGATCATTGCTTTAATATAGTTTCGATTTTCCAAGTTTCGGACTAAATTACTCGAGTTTTTCGGGCGCGAGTTTTGTTAAAAGGGTCACTTTTAGACCGGGCTAAACTTGATAGATCTGAGTTTACAATACTTTATAAACAAGCTCACTTTACTAGTTGGGAAAATGACATTTATGAAAGGGCGCTGGTAAACATGGGAATGGAAAGAACTAGGAATAAGTTTATTAGTAATGCAAGCTAGGTTTTAGCAGCCACTAAACTGGAACTATTACCACAAAAAACACCACCTCCGAAGCGCCATGTTTTAAAGACCACGATTGCGAATAAAAGAAACCATTCTAAGAGTATTTGTGCTATTCTATGAGAAGTTTAGCTAGAAAATGTATAAAATAATCAAAGGTAAAACACGTTTTCGAAACAAGATCCAATCGCCAAGAAACTCTTGCAAGTTTGGGTTAGTTTAATTCCCAGCTTCGTCAAAAGAGTCCGGGGATTCCAAGCGAACATGTGAAGTATAAAGAAACAGGGGATTTAAGCGTCATGGCCCTCAGGGTAGTCCTCGTGACTAGCGCTGCTATTACCTCGCTTGGACTTCACAATTTCTCTCGTTTTTGTAATTTCGTCATTTCAATCTAGTTTCCCAGTTTTGGTGTTTTTGAGTACAAACTGAACAACTTTGTTCTAGAGTTTCCCGCTGTTCAACTCATGTTTCGCACAGCAATCAATTCGATTTACAGGTAACTCGAGATATGCTGGGCAACCTAAAATTTGAAATAAAATTCATGAAAATAATTGAAAGCCTTTTAGAGTAATTTGAAAGTACCTTAAAAATTAGGCAAAAAAGGAAACAAAATTCAGCTAAGGCAAAAGAAATTATCAAATAATTGAATTGAAACTGAAAATACAGGCCGGCGTTGCTTTTAAATTTTCAGATCAGAATTAATTAATACACAAAAAATTGGTGGGATGCTTGCCAATGGATTTTTTAAAACGGTTAACAGCAAGTACTTGAATGATGAGGAAGAAAAGGAATATGAAAAAGTGATAAAAATGCGGGCTAAATTGGGCTGAAAATGCCTTTGAGTTATGCAGACCATTCTTTTCTTCTCTTTTTGCGGCTATTAGTGCTGAAGTTGGGGGAGGACTCAATTCGAAGTGATTTTTGAGTATAGTTGCTTCCAGATAGAAAGGCAAGAGGGAGGATGCGTTTATAACAAAGCCAATCAGTCAGAATTACATCCTTTGTTTAACCAGATTATTAAATCAGAGCAGCACTTAAATGGAGACCTTCTTTGCCCAAGTTAAGAGTTCTTAGTGCTTCAGAAAAGTAGATGTTTGACTTCGCAAACTAGTAGTTGATTTGGAAAAAGTCTCTTACCATTATTGGCCAGGTTTTTGAACAAAAACGCCAACAATCAACAAAGACTAGACAATACTTTTTGGTTTTAATTCTCCGAACAGTCGCGGATGTAGAATTTTGTCAAGGGAGGAGGGTTTAAAAAAGTTAACATAGTTTTTTTTAAGGTCGACCGAGTTGATTTTTCCCGCTTTCTTTGCACTACTAGAAAACTCCTTTTTCTCAAAAAACAATTTGCCTCCCTAGCAAATTTATAGGAATGCCAAATACCTCTTGTGATCACGTTTGGAAGGTTTTAACAGAAAATAGCGTTTTAACAAAAATGAATGTCGTGGAACTAACAAAAGGGTCTCTTCAAATGAACATCCACAATATCCATGTTAACTGTGCAAGATCTTCTGTCACGCGACATATAAATTGCAATTGTTATTCTTCAAGCAATGACATGAACCCATGTTTGCCGTTTTCTCTATAACTAATAGAGTTTTAAGGTTGCAGTTTTTAGTTATAATGGATCAAACAAATTTTAAGAATAAAGCCGATTAAAAACTGTAAAAAGTTGTTTCCAGGCGTTTTTTGGCCCTTTAATCAGAGGGAGTCAGATAGATATTCTAAATGCCAAATGATACCAAAAAACTACTCAGCTACGAAATAAATTTGACTCAGATTTCGGAATTTTAATAAGCAAATTACTGATTTTTCATTCATCTTCTGTATAAAAGCATATTAAAATATTTATTTTCATGTGATAAAAACTTACATGAGGATATAGCTTAGATCTTTAGCTGTCTAGAGCTGTCTAGTTGAAAGTTTCAAACTGCTTCTCATGTTTACGGGTACACTTTGGCACTAAGAACACCTCTCTGACGCCCTTTTGATTAAATTGCCAATTGACGCCTTGCAAAAAAATTTAGCGGTTTTTTGTTCAGACATATTCTCAAAAACAGTTTCATTCATCAAATGTTACATATTCTAACCTTAATCTCTGCTAACAGTAGAGAAAACAATTTCTGTTCATTCATTGCTTGATTACTAAAAGTTGCATTTTCTATATCCTGTGACTGTACAACTCCATTATATAACAACAACAATCTCCTTATTGTGATTGTACATTTTCAACAATTTTTAAGACAATTTTTTTGTTCTTCAGTGACCCAAGCCATTTTTCTCTGTTACGAGGCCTAAGTTAATTTTGGACCGGCATATTTTTGATATGATTTGATGCATGAAAAGTTAATTTTTGGTAGCAAAAGAAAAAGACTCAATCTTTGTTTTAGAAGAGTCTACATATAATCTACAATCTACAAGTTAGGAAATATCTAAAAAAACAAACGGGTTGGTGGCGGTATCTGGTGATAAGAGAATTGAGTTATTGCCATGAAAAAATGCACATATGCAGCACAATCAACCCATTTACTAAAATCAGGTCAGTTTGCAGACCTGAGCGTTTGAGTGATTCAGTTTTTCTAAAAACTGAAGAAAAAAACCTTGAAAAAAGAACTACTAGTCTTGAACAAAGGGATGAAGTTACAGATGGGTTATATGCAAGATTGCGCTCAACTGGTTGTCAGCCGGCACGACTTTAAGCTGAAGTACGTGAAAATGATACACTACTGTGACATGTACTCTCTCTCCTTGGAAGTTCTTCTGAGAAACTGAATAAAACATTAGCCAGATAATTTGATTAAATCGAAGGTGCAATCATCATTGAGACCAACACTGAAGCAGCTTGGGATATAATAGAGAAAACCAAATTAGACTCTGAAGGGAGTATCAGCTCCTTGTACGTGAAAAGCCTGTACACCACAATTGTTCCACTTGGGGAGGACCAGGAAATCGCCCGTGAAAAAAAATATTAGACAGGGTGAGCCACCTCATGTGCGAAGAAGTACAATCAAACGCTTTTGGTACTTGGCTGTTAGTAATGTCTTTCTTAAAAACTTTGCGCAGAAGGATCGATTGGCCATGATTGCATCCTTGGCAGTCATTCTGCCAGACTTTTGGTTGAAACACTATGAGAAAATTCTGGCTACGGACATGCCTCAAAAAATTGATATGCTAGAAAACATGAACGGAAAAAGCCCAAATAGCAGGGCTATATCCAGAACCAATTTAGGATTGTTGGAAATGATATCATAAAAATCTTGGATGAGGAAAATAAAGGCATATTAGAAAAATTTTGGTTCTGCATGTTGTGCAATGAGAGGCGTGAATGTGAGCTGACCCTAACAGGTTAGAAGCTTTTCCTAGGATAAATAGACGAGATAGTGAGGACTGTAAAAGGCTACTCGAGCGTGTTATTGCATACGGCCATCAAATTGCACCCCAGTTTACACTTCACAGTTGAAACAACTATTGAGAAAAAAGATTTTGCTTTCATAGAAATAAATATGATTGTAGATGGCAACAAGCAGGTTAAATGTGGGATGTGCCAAAAACCAACGTCACTCTTCTTTATCTCAGAAAATTTGCACAACTGCATCATAAGAGAAAAATTGCAGAGGGTAAGTTGCGCAGGGTTTTTAGGAGCACATCTACATGGGAGCTTTGACCCTAAACACTGTTGATCAACAGACAGCGATGGAAGGAAAATCGGTATCCAGAAGGTTGATCATCCAACGTTGAGCCGGGAACACTAAGCTAAACTCTTGGGGCATAATCAAGACCAACTAAGAGCAAACCTCGGCAACAAATGACAAGTGAGACGAGAAGCGCCCAATGCTCATGCTTCAACAACGGAAAAATCAGAGCCAATTGTTAGCAAACAAGGTGCGCAAAATCATCAATGTAAAATTGGTATCTGAGACCCAGAAATTGAAAACCACTCCCTCTTCACTTAAGTCGTCATTTTTGCGTATTCTTAAATCCAATGTGATCCACAAACTATTTTGCTCTGCATGTAATTCCACCTATGTTTGACAAACTGTTCGACATTTGGCCACAAGGATTGAGGAATATAAGAAAACGGACACGCTTGTAAGAATACATTTATGTCACCATGGGGAGAAAGCTACCACTAAAAAATTGAGTTCAGAAAAAAGATTAAAAATGAAGGTAAACGACGTCGTTGGCGTTTTGAACTGATATTAGAAAGGAAATTTGGAGAATAAAAAATTATTTTTAAAACTTTGATTTGGACACGCATGATTTTTTTCGTAACAATTTTTTTGATGTATTTGAAACGCGCGAAGGGCAGTACGGTGATTTTTGCTTGTCAGAACAAGACGAGATATTGCACTAAGAAGACACGAAATTACCACTTACAATCGACTGATTATTGAAGCAAAGAAGCCGTACGAGTTGTAATTTTTGTCCAGCTACAATCGCTACTAGCCCTATTTCACTGATCGGGAAGGTCGAGATCAGGAATTACAACCCTACCGTGAAGTGAAGAAGGCACTTCTTCGGCGAAGTTGAAGAAAACGTAATCTTCACGAGTTGTGCTCCAAAACTTTACTTTTAGCAATTTCTAGCTTCCTGGAAAGGTTTGAATTTAATTGTTTAAGATCCAAGTTCATTTTCAGGAAATGATAAGCTACGATATAGGAAAAAAAGCCGGTTCATCTCCCGTTGATGGGGTGATTTTATCTAGTGTACAAAAAATAGTAAAATTGTAACGTAGTAATGATAGAGTAGCAGCCTTGCTTTTAGGAGTGACCTCTTGGTATGCGGATACTGACACCCAGCCATGAGCTCACTAATTTTGCATGTACTTAATTTAATTTGGGTGGTTTGCCTGATAACTTTTGAACAGTAACAATTGTGTCGACCCAATGTTAGGGGAACCACATTTAAATTACTATGGTAGAGACGGTCAAAAGCACGTAAAGCCAATCGGTTTAGGATTTAACTTTACTTTCTCTCGGTATGTTCTTCCGGGCGAATATTACGTATCTGTTTAATGGCACTCTTGGGTGTTATTCTTAACAATATGATCAAGAGGTACATTAACTGAAGCCTCCTCTGCTTACAATAAGACTCTTAAAAGACAGCCGGTGGATTGTCCGAAAGGCGAAAGCTTTCCGGACATCCTGATTTAACTTTTACACAAAATTAACACAAAAAAATAATGTCTCGAGAAGGGCATATTGAATGGCCTTCTTTTCGTTCCTTAAGCAGTATTTGACCAAAAAGAACTGAAGAACAAAAAACCAATCAAAAACAGTTAATTACCAAAAGAAAAACCAAAAGCAAAAGTTAGCCGAAGAAACAAATCAGTAAGAAAATAAAAACACATCAGAAAACACCTTCCCAGACGATATGCGATCCTGTTTTCCTGTTAGATGTTGTTAGATACATTCTTTAATAAAATAACTGATCATAACGATCAATTTTTAGTGGCTTCTTTTGTACCTGTACTATAGAATTATTTGAGTATTTGAGCATTTAATGCTAATTTTCAACCAATCCGGAAAGGTCAGGTGATTGAAGAAAAAAATCAACCCAGCAGTGAAAGGAGTAACAGGAAGGGTCATAAAGACAACAGCAATCAGCTGTCGGGTATTAATGAACTATTTTGTACCATTTTTGATACAGAAAGTACGGCATCATTTTGTGGCGGGCATGACAGTGACTGCACTGAAGTGACCTCTCACCTAATTGCGACTTTCCGAGTTAAACACTTTATTTGATCATTGAACGGACCCGGATGGGTAAACATTATCATCACTACTTTTTATACTATCCCTATTAAAACTCGTTTTCCACTTTTCAAAGATACAGACCATCTCTTAAATCACAGTCATGATATTTTGATACCCAACAGAACGAGGTTTTTAAGATATTTCTATTTTTAAAACCAGCAAGCAGCGCAAAATTAGTGAGCACATCTTATTTTATTTAGCACAGCAGTAAGAACAATCAAAATTAGTCCTGATATCGTTAGAAGAAAATAAGAGTCGCGATCTAACTTTTCACAACTTCTCACACTGAAACTTCGATCACAAATGAAATATTTTCAAATTTTTTTTTACATATCGTGATAAAAATTGTTGTTTGGGCAACAAAAAATAGCAAGTTGACTGGTTTCAGAACCCGTTTAACATCAATCTTCTTAGTTCAAAAAAAATAGGATTTAAGAAATGTTTTCCTAAACTTTTTCAGCCAAAACAGTTTTCATCAGACTTTTTCGGGCTGAAGGGGAAAATACAAAACTTCTGAGCTCAAATTGTTATAATTCAAGCATAAAGGATAGGATTTGAGAAATTTAAGATAAAAGAAAAAACATGGACGGGACAAAAAATTTTAATATAGACGAAACAAGTTCTGTTTTTTAACTCGAGAACTACTGAAAAAATCCGTCTCTTTGTGGTGCCATTAGATGGAAAAATTAGCAAACTTCAGCTAAGATTCTTCTCGTTTTTTGCATAGATTAAACGCTGGGAAAAAATTTTAAAAAATTTTGGCAGAAGGAGCCGGTTTTAAAGATAGACCCTTCGCGCTCTCTTTTCTGAAAGCCTATATACCCGGCAAAAAGGTAGCAACGGTCGTCAACTTAGGCATTTTTAGGCTGTTTCGGACGACTAGGAAGGCTCAGGGAATTTGAACTAAGCAGTAAGATGGAATAAAGGTTTGCAAAAACACCTCTCCACGTTAGCAGAAAATTGAAAAAGAGCAACTTAGTTTGGATCCCGTTGGGCCATAATTTGAAACACAGCTGTCTCAGTTCACTAATTTTCAGCAAAAATATCAGTAGAGCTCTATCCGGAAGGGTCTTGGAAAAAGAAAAATCAGCGAGTTGACTGTACCCGGAGGGAGGGGTCTTGTTGTTGATTCGACCGAACCGGAGGATTCTTGTTTGTTCGACCGTACACGGAGGGTCCCAATCCGGAAGGGTCCTCATTCGACCATACCCGGAGTAGTCTTGATTTTTCGACCGTACCAGGTGTATCGATTTTTCGACCGTACCCGGAGTGGTCTTGTGTTTCTTACCGCCCCGGAGGGGTCTTGATTTTTTCGACGTGACCCGGAATAGTTCCTGTATATTTGAACTCTTCCTCAACATTTTGTTTTGTTCAATTGATATGCATTTTGTTTAGAAAAAATTATCACCAAGAAGCACCCTAGGTAAATAAACGGCCAGTGCTATAGCCGAGGAATGTAGGTTGACAATATTCTGAAGGCTCCAAAACCGACTTGAATTTTTCTTTAAATTTTGCCGATGTATTCATATAGCGTTGGTATCGCCCTATCCCAGCTATGCAAGGAACGTCGCATGACGGAAGAGCCCAGTTTAATTGGCTCCTTTTTTTGTTTTTTTTTTAGTTTTTTCGATAGGGAATTAATTTTAAACAAATTTGCAAGTATGTGCATCGCTAAGACTTTTACAATAAACTAATCTAAATGACGATAAAACATCAATTTACAAATGTTATTTACAAATTTTTAGCAGAATTTTTACCAAAAAACTAACCAATCACAGTTGACCTCAAAAACTAATAATTGCATTAAACATTTATTAACCTGTGAATTTAATTGAAAGATTTTCAATTATTTCATCTGGAAGTTTCCGAGTCATAATTTTAATTTAGACATATAATTTTGTAAATAAAAAATCAAAATATTTTGGGACTAAACTTTTGGTGTCAATTCCCCGCTCCTAAACCTATCGTGTGTTTTTAAGCCCGGTTTTTTTTCCTGATTTGTATTGCCTCTAGTGTTAACAGTTTTCCTTGTTTGTTAGAACAAAATTTTTATGTTCCTAACTAACATCTGCGTTATTTCCCTCAGTCTGCGTTGCTGGAGGGGGAGTCTTACTCTCTTTTATTCCTCATTTCTAGTGGTCAAAAGACAAATATTTTGTCCGACATAGATGGAAGTGTATCCACTACATGGCTGTTTATAAACTACTTGTGACTCGAGGTCATAAAAAAATGCTGAATATAGCGATGGTAACAATGATTGCAGTTTTCTTGTGGCGGAAACTACTTAAAGTTTGTTAAGTTTTTGTAACGTGTTTGCAAAATATTGCCTTTGCTAATCTGTATAATGCACTATCAGCATTGGGGAATTCACATCCTTTGGTGATTCACTTGAAGAACTCCTATCACTGTTCAGAGACTTGCCCTTACCCTCGATGATTTTGCACAGAGCGTCTGCTGCCAATGTGTGCACCAATGTTCAGGGTGCTGATTTGTCAGCAATTGCGCCATAATACTTACCATAGCTTTATCAAACTGCTCCCAGATAGATATAATGGTAAACATTTTAAGTACAGTGCCTCGAATATCTACAGAACTTGTGCAAACTGGGGCGCTGCTCCTATATTTCAACATATTCCCATTATCTGTTGGTTTTTGATACCAATTGCAGGTTGCACCACTATCCGGCCATACCTTTATGTTCAAATCCAGGAACGGCAAATTCTCCTCTGAATTAGTTTTCTCTAGAGTGAACTGCAGATTTCGATGAAGAGAATTGACCGCATCGAGCACACAAGTCGGCTTACCTTTAACTGTTCTAACAAGGTCATCCACATACCTGAGGAACATTTTTCTTGTGGAGTATCCCACACATTGTTTCTAGCGAGGCAGCAGCTTTTACAATACCAGACTATCTCGGTTATTGATGCGTCTATGTAATCGGATATTTTTCGGCATTTTGGGTGATAACACTTTCGACACTCTCGCATTCAACCCTTTTTGATCTATATGTTACTTTCCTGCTGCAACATAGGCACAAACGGCTTTTGTCATCCCATGGCTGTATCTCCGTGTCTGCCGGTATTTTTTATATTAAAGCAAACTCGTACGCTTTCAGCCATAGGTTTGAGAGATTAAGAGCGACAGAAGTGTCCATTACTAGACCATCAATTTGCATATATCATGAATCATTATACTTGGAAAATACTTTGCTGACCCCCATATTTAAACACTTTTCCATGGTTGCTCTTTGAATTCTAGGAGGAGACTCCAGACTGTACAGCTTCTGTAAGGCAATTTCAATTCCTTCAGAAGAACATTAGTGTATAAAGTTATAACATCAAGAAATATAATGGATTCAACCTGATCTAGAGCAATATTTTCATTTATCTCTCTGGCATCTTCAGTATGGGTTTCTACATTGGCTTCATCGATGTTGTCAAAAAAATTTTTTGCAGGCGTTCTGTTAGGATTCTCATTTGAGCAGCTCGGAAGCGATAGTAGTGGACGTAGGGATGTATCATCCTTGTGTACCTTGGCTAAACCGTAACAACCTCATCTCAGAATATAATTCATTTTTTATCTTGTCTCTTTTGTTCATGGCAAGTAATTCTTTGTTAATTTCATTCTCAATATTCAGTATCATCTCATTACTGGTTCTCTATTTACAGAAATTGAACAGATTGCAACAAAGGTTCCAGTTTTGATTCCTACGTTTGTTTCCTCATTATGCTAAAACAAATCTCTTTATCAAAATTAACATCCAGCAATACATTATCTTTGATTTACTTCCTCTTTTTTTTCAACGGTTTGTCTTTTGGCGTTTGCTTTATTTTTCGCATATGCCTTTGCCGCCGTTTCTTATTCAAATGAAGTTTCACCGATGTTTTTTGATTTTTAAATTGTGAGAGGAAAATGTCGATATGATCCAAAAAAGATTTTGTTAAATTTGTCTTTAACTGGTTGCTTCGGACCCATTGACAGCATATCATGAACCCATTCAGACAGTTCAATGTTATCAAGCATTTTAACTGATCGCTCATAAATCCCCACAAGAAGTTTATCTAGTCTCTCGGACAGTTATTCTATTTTTTTCTATGGTTACCTGATATTGTCTTCAAGCTTGCCTCAACTTGACGCCTCACGAAGAGGAAAATGGATGCCTACCACTGTTCGTCGATTTCTTTCTGCACCAGCGATCGCGCTTTCATTATAATCTTCTCATACTTTTTCCTGTCCTCATTAGCCCTAGACGTTTCAATCCTAAGTAACTTTACTTTAAATTTATGCACAGCTTCGTCCGAAAAAAACCCGTTCTCTTTGTCCGAAGAAAGTTCGGTATTTGATCATTTTTTTTCGGACATTTTGTCAGAAACTTTAGTCTATTTACAGACAGTTGATTTTTTAAAAAAAAATTTAAATAGTTTAACGCAATTTTCCAAGTTATTTTCATTTTTTTTTGAGTCAAGCAGGCAAAAGTACTGTGGTCATTGTTTTGCAGGCCACATTTAATGAAAAACACGAGGCGCAAAGCAAAACAATTTACACTCTCCTTACCCCTGTCATTGAAGCACAGACTCTTCCTCTGCCTTCAGCTGCTGCTGACGTCTTGCTTTCGCCTTCCCCCGTGTTTGCGAAAGCAAAACCTTTTTTACGAAATTTTCTAAGAAACTTTTGTCTATATACAAGTACTTGATTTTTTAAAGCACTTTAAATATTCTAAAACAATTTTTCAAGTTAGATTACTTTTTAAGTACTGTGATGATTGTTTTGCAGTCCACGATTAATGAAAATCACAAGGCATAACGCATCAAGCATTAATCCTACAAGGAGCTAAGGAGTCCTCTACCGTTACATCCCAAAAGTGATGCTTACCAACAGCCCGTGGAACGAGCGTCAAACGGAATGTGAGTAGAAGATAAACTCTGCTTTATAAGGGCATTCAGGGTTGAATCTCTCTGCACTTTTGAGGCAAGAAAGACCAGGCCAACCATCCTCAGTAACGTCTTTTCCGCACACGCATTTTTGCCGTTCGCATATTTTTGAACCCAATCGAAGTCCTATCGCAATTCTGAGTTGTTGGTTTGACAGTTTTAACCTTAAACTTTTGCACGGGATAAAGTTCAAACATTGGGAGCCATGTTTATCTTGGAACGCGTTGAATCTTTTTACGTCCGTTGGTTCGAGTCGTTAAATCAAAACTGCAATTTCGCTGTCAAAAATTGGCTCTGTCCAATTTTTTTGGATTACATTTTCCGGAGCCATTTCTATTTTTCCAAGTTCAAACCACGGTTTAAGCGCATCTTCATAGGTTCCATCCACATGCTCCAAACCAAAAATTTAGCTCAAGGCATTTTTCGCTTCTGCTGCTGAGGCTAAAAAAGCGGGTAAGGCGAGTAGACGAGCGGAAGAAACGCCCAAGCCACCTTTGGCTGCCGGAAGAACTGCTTGTAAAAAATGGTTTTCGTCCATTTTCAAATTAATGACCCTGCATAACGAATTTCTTATTAATTCGTCGTAGCGTTCCACAAAGTCAGTTTTGCGAAAAACAAGGGCTCGTACGCAAAAAATATATGAGTTTCGTTATGCTAGAGCAGTTTTTTAGGAGGTAAAAACCATAGTAGGCGTCTAGTTTCTCAATGACATTGGAGTTTTTTCAAGCTCCTTAATTTTTTTTTGGGGAGCATTGTTTTTCCGCAAAGTTCGCCGATTGGAGATCCTAAAATGAGGAGTTCTTCTTTTGTTTTTATGCTCAGGCCGTAAATTTGTTCCGATTTCAGAATGTTTTAAGGTCCCGGTGTACTACCTTATAGTCGTCGGCTTTATTTCCATCATTTAAAAACTAGATGTTATTTTTCGACTCCAACTGTTAGTTTGATTTTTATTTTTTTTTGAGCCAAGCAGGCAAAAAAACTGTGGTCATTGTTTTGCAGGCCACATTTAATGAAAAACACGAGGCGCAAAGCAAAACAATTTACACTCTCCTTATCCCTGTCATTGAAGCACAGACTCTTCCTCTGCCTTCAGCTGCTGCTGACGTCTTGCTTTCGCCTTCCCCCGTGTTTGCGAAAGCAAAATCTTTTTTCAGACATTTTCTAAGAAACTTTTGTCTATAAACAAGTACTTGATTTTTTAAAGCACTTTAAATATTCTAAAACAATTTTTCAAGTTAGGTTACTTTTTAAGTACTGTGATGATTGTTTTGCAGTCCACGATTAATGAAAATCACAAGGCATAACGCAAAACACTTCATCAAGCATTAATCCTACAAGGAGCTAAGGAGTCCTCTACCGTTACATCCCAAAAGTGCTGCTTACCAACAGCCCATGGAACGAGCTTCAAACCGTCTGGTCGCTTCTGATCGGTCCTGTAGAGGTGTCTTGGTTCTAAAACAGACGGAATGTGAGTAGAAGATAAACTCTGCTTTTTAAGGGCATTCAGGTTTGAATCTCTCTGCACTTTTGAGGCAAGAAAGACCAGGCCAACCATCCTCAGTAACGTCTTTTCCGCACACGCATTTTTGCCGTTCGCATATTTTTGAACCCAATCGAAGTCCTATCGCAATTCTGAGTTGTTGGTTTGACAGTTTTAACCTTAAACTTTTGCACGGGATAACGTTCAAACATTGGGAGCCATGTTTATCTTGGAACGCGTTGAATCTTTTTACGTCCGTTGGTTCGAGTCGTAAAATCAAAACTGCAATTTCGCCGTCAAAAATTGGCTCTGTCCAATTTTTTTATATTTCATTTTCCGGAGCCATTTCTATTTTTCCAAGTTCAAACCACGGTTTAAGCTCATCTTCATAGGTTCCATCCACATGCTCGAAACCAAAGATTTTGCTCAAGGCATTTTTAGCTTCTACTGCTGAGTCTAAAAAAGCGGGTAAAGCGAGTAGACGAGCGGAAGAAACGCCCAAGCCACCTTTGGCTGCCGGAAGAACTGCTTGTAAAAATTGGTTTTCGTCCATTTTCAAATTACTGACCTTGCATAACGAATTTCTTATTAATTCGTCGTAGCGTTCCACAAAGTCAGTTTTGCGAAAAACAAGGGCTCGTATGCAAAAAATATAGGAGTTTCGGTATGCTAAAGCAATTTTTCAGGAAGTAAAAACCATAGTAGGCGTCTAGTTTCTCAATGACATCGGAGATTTTTCAAGCTCCTTAATTTTTTTGTCGAGCATTTTTTTCCGCAAAGTTCGCCGATTGGAGATCCTAAAATGAGGAGTTCTTATTTTGTTTTTATGTTCAGGCCGTAAATTTGTTCCCATTTCAGAATGTTTTTAAGGTCCCGGTGTACAACCTTATAGTCCTCGGCTATATTTCCATCATTTAAAAACCAGATGTTAATTTTCGACTCCAACTGTTTGACTAGTGTCTGAATTATTTTGCAAAAAGGATTGGGGTTTCAGGATCACCTGGCTGAGTTCGGTCTTCTGACATTATGACAGAGCTTCCGTAAAAAAGGTAACTAGGTTTACTATACGCGCAATGGGTGTAATTATACAATTCGGGGCGACTTGAATAAACATGACTCAGCATTGTTTCTCTATTTAGAGAGTTAAAGGCAATCTTAAAATCATTCTTAAAATCTAGTTTTATAACAGTGCATTTTGGATTGTCGTCGCGTTCAATTAGGTTTCGAAACGAGTGTGCAGCTATTTCTGCTTCTCGTTTGGTACCGTATCCTACCTGTGTTTTTCCGAAAAAAACTTGTCGCTCGGTGAGGGCATTGCTTCCAGCGCAATTAGACGCAATACGCCTCAGCGTTATGCCTATTGCAATCGGTCTCAACCCTCCGTCTATCTTTATGAGGGCGATTAGCTTTAGGCCAAAAAAGAAAGATTTAAGGGGTTCGGGTATTTTGCCATCTCCAATGAGGTTTATCAGCATAGTAAGCAATTTCAGAAAATTAGGTCCTGCACTGCCATTCGAATTAATAACAAGATCTTTAAAAATTTCAGGAACTATTTTATCAGGACCTGCTGCTGATCCGTATAGGTCGAAATCGGTCACGACCAAACTATCTAATTTTTCTGGATTTGGAGCTGCAAATTTGACTCACTGAGATTGCTTAGACAACAATTTTGATGGTTATCAGTTGAAAAAAGAGCATTTTTGTCATCCGAAGCAGCAAGCTTTATTCCTCTCTTTACATTTCCTTCATCGAGCTTACTACTTATTAGCTTTATTCTCCGCTCGAGGTCACTCAGAGGCGAGCTTAAAACTTGGGGATGGGTTTTTGGAAGTGACACGTCATTTCTCTCAAAATTTTTATAAAACAAAGAACTCATGCTTGTGGTCTGTTTGCGACCACTTCTTTTCGGTTGTTCCAAAAAAAACAAGAACGACGTAAAAAAAATTAGCCATTTTGTAAAATCTTCTACATTGTAGACGATGCAATTTATTTTGTCCGACAGAGTTTCCGCCAAGGGAAGACGCGAGTCTTTTGGTTTTCTCTTGAGTACTCGGACATTTGAGATGGCTGTATTAACATAATTGTCTAGCACTAAATCATTACCTATTGTTGCTTTATTAACAAATTTTACATCAACACATTAAGAACACTGCACTGATTGGGTTTTCTTAGAGTCGCGAAGAGAAATAATTACACAATTGATATGATACCAACTAGAACAACACTCAGATCTAAGCCAATTTATCAGTCCTGAAGGTTTTAAGAAATCTTTGCCTGTACACTCTTTTTTTTTCCTCATCTTGACGCAGCATAAAGGTAAAAAAAAGGATTTTGACTGGACTTTAGGGGACTGAACTAACCCATGATAAGCTGTTAGTGGTAATTTTGTAAATCAGCAAATAAAAAAAAAGACAATTAAAATATTTTAAATTTTAAAATCGAATTACAAAAATCAAAAACAAGGAACAATCTCACCCGAGCTCAGTAGGTCCAGCGGTGCACCACCAGACTCTTCAAGCCAGTTCCAGTTTCCCACCTCCCCACAGAAAGCCACTTGACAGACCTGTCTCTAAAATCCCTCAGGCGCTCCACAAACAGGCACAAACGTCAAACATAACAAATCTATTTAATAAGTTTATCACAATTTTTAGTCCAATTGTTGTGATAAACTTATTAAATAGATTTGTTATGTTTGATGTTTGTGCCTGTTTGTGGAGCGCCCTCTGAGGGATTTTAGAGACAGGTCTGTCAAGTGGCTTTCTGTGGGGAGGTGGGAAACTGGAACTGGCTTGAAGAGTCTGGTGGTGCAACGCTGGACCTACTGAGCTCGGGTGAGATTGTTCCTTGTTTTTGATTTTTTTAATTCGATTTTAAAATTTAAATTAATTTAATTGTCTTTCATTTTTTTTGTTTGCTAATTTACAAAAATCCCACTGACCGCTTAAAATGGGATAGTTCAGTCCCCTAAAGTCCAGTCATAATCCTATTTTATACCTTTATGCTGCGTAAAGATGAGGAAAAACAACAAAGAGTGTACAAGCAAAGATTGCACAAAACCTTCAGGACTGATAAATAGGCTTGGATCTGATTGTTGTTCTAGTAGGTATCATATCAGTTGTGTAATTATTTCTCTTCGCGACTCTAAGAAAACCCAATCGTTGCAGTGTTCTTAATGTGTTGATGTACAATCTGTTAATAAAGCAACAATAGGTAATGATTTAGTGCTAGACAATTATGTTAATACAGCCATCTCAAATGTCCGAGTACTCAAGAGAAAACCAAAAAACTCGCGTCTTCCCTTGGCGGAAAGTCTGTCGGACAAAATAAATAACATCGTCTACAATGTAGAAGATTTTACAAAATGGCTAATTTTTTTTAACGTCTTTCTTGTTTTTTTTTTGGAGCAACCGGAAAGAAGTGGACGCAAACAGACCACAAGCATGAGCTCTTTAATTTATATTAAAAATTTCGAGAGAAATGACGTGTCACTTCCAAAACCCATCCCCAAAATTCAAGCCCGCCTCTGAGTGACCTCGAGCAGAGAATAAAGCTAATAAGTAGTAATCTCGAAGAAGGAAATGAAAAGGGAAGAATAAGGCTTGCTGCTTTGGATGACAAAAATGCTCATTTTTCGACTGATAACCATCAAAAATTGTTGTCTAAACATCCTCAGTGAGCCTAATTAGAGATGGCAAAATACCCGAACCTGATCTTGAACACTGAGAAGTGCAACCTTTATTTTTTGGGACCGACTACGAGTGCACAGTATAATTCAAATATAACACAGTTTCGAAAAATATGCCCCAAAATAAAAACAAAAACAAAAGAAGAACTTGTAACATTCGCCCAAATATCACACAGCGACGGAGCGTAGAAAAAGTACCTATTAACGACTGGCAGGCGTCAGTTACCTTAATCCTACTCGTTTTTCACCGTCTCGACCTTGCCAGTTGATTTTCTGGTCTGTTTAGGGCAAAGTAAAAAGTTACCATTTTTAGGCCATCAGTCAAACGACTTTTGATCAGCTTTCGTTTACATGCGAACACAACCACATAGCTGAGTCTCGGATCCTCAGACTACGTGATTGTCATTAAAAACACGGCTCGAACAACCTATGTTTATATGTTTTTGTGTGACAGCTTTATGTTAAATCTATTGGAGATGGATTGACCCTTTCCTTTTTCTAGCTACTCATGCTCTGAAATATTAAGTAATAACGGTGTTAATTAAGATCTATGACATTATAGCAGCTATACAGTCAGTTTACACAGTCCCTTCACATAGACAGTCTCTGGGGGACCAAGCCTCCGCTCCCGTAATATTCTTGAGATAACACTCTTATCTCTTATTTTTCGTGTCCCGGGAGGGTCCCGTGGTATATTTCTTCCCCCACTGAAGCCTCCTTCTCCACCAATATCTGTTGACAAGTGTCTTATCGTGCGTTGTTGCCACGATAAGAGGCTTCGTATTTTCCGTCTCTGGTACGACTGTTCTTCACAATATATGGCGTCGTTGTGTTTTCTCTTCTTTTTTAGTCAAAATGGCCGACTTTTCCTATTTCTCAGAAATGTTCACTCTTCAATCGAAATTTTGAAAAATAAAATTTTAGAACATTCTGACCCTCCTTCGCAACACTTTTTCGTTCATAAGGCCTTTAGCCGTCCTTTTTTACGTCGCCGGAAGGTTGTGCTGTGTCATCTGGCAGAATGGCACATACTCCCCGGACAAGTCTCCATCAATGTCCCTATTGATCGCATAACACCGGGTTATCGTCAAGTAGTTATCCAGTTTTCTGTAATCAATCTTACAAATTGCATAAGAAAATGAAATTTATCTACTCCACCTCAACTCACTACGTGTTCACAAATGGCATCGTACTACATCTCACTGCCTTCCAACATTTTCACAAAATTTGCACCATGAGGAGTGTCCTAGATAAAATTTCTTTTCTGACTACTTACGTCGTCTTGCCATAAAACTTCTTTTTGCTCTTTGTGATTAAAAAGTGGGACGTGGCACGGCCACGCACCCGTTAAAATTAACTTAACATTACTCACCAAGTATAATCAGTCATTTATGCAGTCCTTTCAATATTAAAACTAAGAAACTCTGTGGCTAGGAAAGTTCTTGAGTTACCCACCCTTCCAGAGCGAGTTTACTCAAACTTACCATGTCGCCACACAGTGAATTTGTGTCTTACACAGGTTAAAAACTCCAGTCGTGAATAAATAGGTAAATATACTCACCTATGCTCCTTATATACATACATAGATAGTAGTAACTAAAATCAACAATTTCAACAATTTTAACAATTGCAACAATTTTCAAAGTTTGGTCTGACCAAACTATATCAAAACAGAAAGTTTCACAAGTTCAAAAATCAAAACTTGGTTGATTGGTTTAAGTTTTAGCACACAAATACAATCAAGTTTTCTCTCCTTCTCTTCTCTGGTCATCTTCACTCCATCACTTCTCCATCCTGATGTTCAGCGTCACTGTCTTCCAGGACTTTCTCTAACATGTCCAGAGAGTTGCGGGCCGTGCCCCAACCCTCCTGTTCCAACAGCCTCGGTTTGCAACAAGGTAGCAAGTCCACATTCACCTTCTGCTCCCGGTTCCTGCAAAAGCTGTTGTGAAGGCCTAGGCTCACGTTTCGTTCTAGGTCAGCTCTTAAGACCTCTCTCTTCTCATCTTCAGTAACACAAGGCGCTCCAGCTACCCGCTTCACCGCTGTGGTGACCGCGTTTCTGTGCGTCAGGAATGCTCGTTTATAGGCTCCTGGTCCTATATCTAGCTGGAAAGATTGATAGGCTTCCGTGTTCCTTGACATGTGACGCTTCGCGCGTTCATACATCCAAGATGTCATCACTGCACGGAACCAAGGCATCAATCTTTGCCTTGACCATATTCTTTCAATGGCTTTAGGTATCCTCAGAACCTTGCAGGTGGTTCTGAAAAGATCCAATTCACGACTCATCTTCACGTTGCTCAGCTGCTCAGGAGTCGGCACGGCCGTCTCCTGCTGACTTGTGTCCGCGTTAGCCTCCAACCATCTCACTGCTAGCATGGCGCTAACCACCACGATTGACACTTGTTGATTCTGATCGGGCAACCCCGTGGAGTAAAACTCCTCCACGTCCCATACTAGCATCAGATTCCCGCGTTTGGGGTACCACAACGTCTGCGCCAAGCAGTGGCAAGGATACTCCCCATGGGTACTCACCATGTTCCTTCGGGTCCGATACCCTGAGGCTCCCAGCAACGGTTCCACTTCCATCAGGATTCTATGTAAATCGTCTTTCTCTTCTAAGGTGGGGAATTCAGTGGGCAACGCTCCACTCGCTTTCTGTTTCTGGAACTCACTCACGTTACCTTCGTTCAGTCTCATGAACTCTTCACCCACAACGTCTTGCAACTCGCCTTCAGATCTTTTCGGGACTGCCCGAAAGATCTTTGCCAACAAGTCATATCACCTTTCTGACATTCTGGCCAACCTCACGCACTTTGGCACGGAGAAAAGTTGGTCAACCAACACTTGTTGCGTCCTAGCATTCATCACTACCATGTGCGTAGGATACTTGCTATTACAATATGGCGCGGAGCTTGAACCCACCATATATTTTGAACCAGTAGGTCTGTGATAGGCTTCACTATCCTTCAGATTCATTTCGTTTTCTAGAGCTTCTCGCCAGCCTCCAATCTTCTGCTCTGTTTGTAATGCTCCAGGGAATATTTCCACGCTGAGGGACGTCACTAGCTCATGGGCACGCTCCAGGCGCTCGAGTGATTCTATCGAACTCGTCATGCTACAAAATCCCAAGGCTGTGACCAGGTTCACGTCCGTCACCCCATGGCAGTCTGCAACCAACTCCATGGCACTCTTATCTGACATGCTCAATCTTCCGTACAATCGTGCCAGTTGTCGATGCTGCTCGCTCAGCGTAATCAGGCAGTGTCCCAAGTTGCAAACATGCCCTTCCATGCTACTTTGTTGAGCCAAGCATGTGCCTTGCTTCAACCAATCGCTCGATGGACTTTCCTCAGGCAGCTCCGTGGATGGATTGCTCTTCCGCTTCGTCAACTTCATGGCCAGCAGATGGTGTATCATGGCCAGATCATGTAAACTCGCATCATCATCTAGGTCTAACGTAATATCCGCCGTCATGTCCCAGATTAAACCGGCATTAGGATGAGGGCACCAAGAAGGCTTCATGAGTTCCCACATCGTCACTAGACTAGTTTTCAAGGGACCGTCCCAAGAACCACAATCAAAACTCACTTGCCCCTTTAGCTCGGGAACCGAGGGTTCGACCACTCGTTCTTCCAAAATAATTCCCAGCTTGGGTTGTTCCACCATCAGCATCCCAGTTTCTTTAATACGTTCGACCTAGAAATTGAGTACCATGACTTGCTCATAGTCGAAGTACGCTTCCCTGGCTTCTTCATTCACGAAGGGATTATACGCCATCCGCGGTATGCCAGACACATATTGGAACGACTTCAGTTTCCCTAGTCTTGCAAACTCTTTTTGTCCTCTGACCGCTTCAATCAACTCTCGGCTCACTTTCAATTCTTTGTTGGAATATCTTCTCACCTCTTCCAACTTGCGATAGCTTTCCATATCACTCGACTCCTTGCTTGGCACAGTCAATGGCATGTCCTGATATAGTTCCAGGAGTGCCCTAAGGAAGTTCCTTTCACAATCAACTCCCTCCTGCCGAATGATCTTTATGCATTCTCCCAAAACAGGAGTGGGGATACGATCCACCACGAACCTGACAAAGCAAAGGGCATCCTTACGCTTAGCCCATGCTATCGCAGAATCGTCTTTCGAAATCAACGCTCGCAGAGCTTCCATCAACTCCAGTTCCTGTTCCCGTGATTTCGAATCATTACTGGCTTCATACTCCGCTCTCTTGATGCCCATCAAGCACCAAGCCAACCGTACTTGCAGATCAGTTCTCACGCAAGGATGAGCCAGGTATGCCGCCACCGTAGCAGGTGCATGCATCGCCTCGTCGAAGTATCTCTGGAGGGCCGCCCTCCAGGAGATGTCTAGCAATTTTTCCAATCCGACTTCGTTCGCTTCAGAGGACATTACCGTTCCGTATTCTTTTCGATTTAAGTTCGAATTCTCCGTGAGCTCTTTCAGATATTCCTGCATGACTCGCTTCTCGCTCCAAGCCATCAGGTGCCCTCTCGCGGAGTTCCTCGCTTTCAACATCTCCACATAACCCCCTGCCGGATCTCCCATGTGGACCGATTCCGGCACAGTTATTCGACTGTACTCGACCACGTCGAGTTGTCTTTCCAGTTTCAACTTGGCCATGTTGATTCGCGAGGGTCTATAATCTTCAAGTCCTCCAGATCCACATTGACTGAGGATCTCCATTTCTAATTTAGTGTCTGCCAGGGTTCGCGCCGTCTTCTTCGATCTCGTGGCGGTTATGGTCAGACCTGCCAAGAGCATTGGGGGTATCAGGTTTTCTTTTTCTCCCCCGACTGGTGTCGCACCATCTCCTTGCCCGCTCTCGCCTGAACGACCCGCACCAATCAGAGAGGTCACCACTGTCTTGGCTTTTGACTTCACCACCCTCTGGTTCACGACTCGACTCCCTGACTTTCCTTTCAGTCTCTTCAGCCCTTTTTTGGCTCGTCTAACAAGTAATTTCTTTGTGCCCTGCTGATCATCGGCACTGTCTTCTGTAACTGACTCGGTCAGAACATCCGACTCCATGGAGTTCACTATTTTCTCCAGGACCTCACGCATGATGGGTTGATTCAATCCCACCTTCATTATGGACAGCTCCAACCCCAGAATTTCATCTAGCACCAACCGAGTTGTGCTACAATCTCTGAGCCCTTGTATGGCATTGGAAATGTCAGCCCAAACAGCGGGAAGCTCAGATCGGGATGGGTAGTAATTATCTGGGTCTACTACTCTGTTCGGGGCAGGAATTATCACATTGAATATCCCCTCTGCTATCGTTGTGACCATTGTGTACACAAATTGAAGGGGTTCTGGCAACGCAGCGTAGCCTGGTGACAATACAAAGATCACCTTCACCACATTCATGGTGAAGCGTTGTCTTGCTGCTGCCTCTACCTCGGCCATCGCCGAGAGCAGTGTCATTATCGCCTCCCCTATAACCTCGTTACTCGGGATCGACCCATCCGTCAGACGTGACAATAAGCCCCTGCTTTGCAGATGATCATTTGAGCCTGCAACCACTATTACCTGTGGCTCCATACTGACCACCCTTCGCACACTTATCATCATGCCGATTGCTTGTCCCCAGTCCAATTTAGGCGCCGTCAAGAAAATCACATCGGGCCAAAAGAGAGAACGGGGCGTGTAGAGATAATCGGAGCCGGCCACAATCAGATACTTGGCAGCCTTCATATCCAAGGGATCATAAGCTGCAAAAAGGCCATCGCCTATTGGGGCCTTCAGTTTCCCATATCTCTTATCGTCTCCAACCACCGTTGTCGTTCGGGGGTAGTCCCTTGAATACTCGCCAGGCGTCTGACCGGGTGGTTTAGCAAACTGCCTGTACATCTTGTGATGCTTGTTATTGGGCTTGTTCTCTGTCTGGAATTTGCCCTTGCGAGCAGGTGGTTTCCTTTCCCGGGTCCTATCTCGAACATCGGTGAGCGACCGGGTGTTCAAAGGTCCAAAGGTATTGTCATGAGGTAATCCATTCAAATCCACATGTCGGAATGAGGTCGAGGAGCTGAATTTCTCCTGCTCTGCTAGCAGCCAATCCACGCCCGGTATCCGATAAAGTCGCGACACTGTAGGACTTTCTCCGCCAGTCATTCTCATCACGTCCTCCCGACACGTCAAGGTATTCATGTTCAACTTCGCCGACATGTCCGTCTTATACTGACCCCAATGAATAGGATCTGATCTATTCCAAAGCAGCCTGCTGCCTGATTCGATTCCCTCCGCTGGCACGGTACTTGTAGACGGTCCTGCTGTCGAAGCAGGATTTGTCGTGGCAGGCGGATCGTTCCTCCTAGACGCGGTCTGGGAGTTATTCCTGTTGTTCTGTTCCACTGATCTCCCGAGTCGGCTTCCAATCGATTGCGGCATGGGAGGAGGAGCAGTCCCTAGCCTGTCTCTCACGTTTGAACTTGGAGCAACGGTTACGGCTCCAACCGTCTCCGTTGCCAAGGGCCCTAGACGGTTGGCGAGGGATTCGGGCACGGTTGCCCTTATTCTACTCCCTCCGGTCGAATTGGTCCGAGCCAAAGAACCGGTCGCCCTCGACTCTTGCTCCGCTTCCCTCAATTGCGTCTGAAACACATCATTAATCCAATGCCTCCCTCGTTGGGTATTGAAGTGCACTCCATCTTTAATGAGCGCGATGTGGTCAGTCATGCGCAGCATACTTTCGAGATCCAGGAGTCGCAACTCGCCAGGGTTGTTCCTCACCAAACTGCGGGTCATTTCATTCCACCGCGTCACGTTGCCATTCATGATATCTGCAGCTATGGTGCCCACCAAAGGATTTGGTGGTATCGTGCACAAGATCACGAGCTTGGGTCTGTACTTTTCTTTCAATTCGTTCAAGAGACACACCAATAGAGGTTCCCACTTGTTCTCCGGAGTCACGGGGGCTCTCGAGACGTCATTGGTCCCCAGCATTATTATTAATGTATCCAGATGATCCTCGCTCTGGAATTCCATCATTTTGATGACCTGAGCCACTGAGGCTCCTCCAAAGGACAGAATGGTAGTCTGACCATAGACGAAGATCTCATTCAGATCTCTCACCAAACTGTCTCCAATGATCAAATGGCGACTCCCTGGGGGAATTACCTGGTCGTTCGTGGCGGGGTTCCAGCTCATGTCATTCAGACAGGCTCGAGGATGCTCGGCTGGCACTTGCGTGAACTGATGACGTGCCATCAGATTCTTCCTGATGTCTACCACGCGAGACTTCTCAAAGACTCCACCAGGCGCAGAACACGCTATCGTGCGGGTTGTTCGCTCCGAGCTATTTGATGAATGATCACGACGTTGGGAAGGAACGATCCTAACCAGTGTCCGCTCAGTGCCTCTGTTGATCTCATCCATCGCGGCTCTGGCCACTTGGTTAAATGATTCCTGGAATTGAGGAGCTAGATAGGTGTCAGAAGGGTCTGGTATCGTGAACCTCTGACTCGAAGCAGACGGTCGTGTCTGCTGAGGAGCCTCGGGCCCCCTTGATGCACGCAAATCCAGAACCTCAGGTCCTCTCGATGCGCATAGCTCCTGCGCTGTTGTCCTGGGGCGTGTGTCGTTGGATCCCTCCGAGGATCTCATGCTCGCCAGGACTTCCGGTGACACCTGGCTCACCTTCGCCATATACAGCTCCTTCAGGTGCTTTATCTCATCCTCCTTGTAGGCCACCTGCAGATCTTCGAATTTCTTTTTCCATTCGTCTCTCTCTCGAGCTATCGCCCTGTACTCCTGAAGTTTGGCACACAGCTCGCTCTGATCTCTCTCCCTCTTCTCCAGTGTCTCAATCGTCTCCGACGTCTGGATCTGTATCTCGCTCACGCTCACTCTCTTCGGGGGAGGAGCAGCTGTTGGAGAGTCGACCGAGTGTGACGGGCCTGGCCCATCACGTTGTCTTTTCGCTCCGATGAGTGGCTGCGCAGGTTGGACGGGTAAGGGCATCTCACCTAGCCGGTGGTCCCTTTGCTCACCTAGTCCTGGCTCACGAGCCAGGTCGTGGCCAGACATTTCTCCACGCCTCCATCTCATCAATCGGTTTCGGCCTCTCTCGGCGGTCCCGGACTCACCGAAGGCCAACATCAACACGACTTCTGTAGGGCGATTCCCTCGACCCTCTCGTCCTAGTGCATTGAGGAGTGCGACCACAAAGATCGCCAACCCCGGGTCTTCTCGTGTGAAATCACAATCGATCAGCCGCTGATAGATCTCGTCTAGAGTCGCTCCTAGACTCGCTGAGAGAAATTCCATGAGTTCGTTCGTGTCACCCATTTCTTATCGTCTTGATTCTTGTTGTCGTGTCGTTTAAACAATTTTCTGTCTAGTCTGATTCAGTATTCAGTAAACAATTTTCGATCAATCAAGATCTAAAAAACAAGTCGCGACTTAGAACCATCATTTTTGGATACAACATCAATCAATTCTTTAAAACTCTCCATTGAAATTCTTTTTTCAATTCCGATTTAAAATTTAGCACCAGGGTGGATCGTCCACCTTTACCTTTGTCAGAATAGCACGAATGAGCGCTGTCACCTTGATGACCTGGAGTACTCCGGGTCCTTTATGACATAAAACATAAAACATAATCATAACAATAACATAACATAAACATATAAACATCACACACCTATACTATCACATAAAAACATAATCCCTAATACTGTACCTAAAACCTAACCTAACCTGAAACTTGACTCCAATTCCTATCGAATAACTTAATAAAAACCACTTATCGCCGAGCGCATTTCTTAGCATATGCTCAGATAGTATTTTTTATGTAAGTAAACTTCTATGTCAGTCTCTGAAAATATCACATGTACAAGAGCGTACAACTCTCTCGGGTGTAGCTTCCCTCTATTGGGATCATAAACTGGTAACGAGAGAGAGGTCACACCTCTCTCAACCAGGAAATCCCTAAGTCGAGTCAAGGCCAATACCAAGCTCTCCGGATTCACGTGTTGCCTATCAGTAGCTTTCGTAACCAAAAAACACAAATATTTCCCTGGTATCTGTGATGCGACAGGGGGCAACGCTATCATTCCTCCTACACCAGGCCTCTGTTTCCACAAAAACTCGATATTCTTGTACTCTCTTTTAAAGTCAGCTGCTAGTGCTGTTTTGAAGCTTACTTCCGCCGTTATCGCTATGGCGCACGTGCGTTCCGTGAGTATGAAATCGCTGTCCGTTATGACGATATTGTTCAAATAATGATTCGGTAGATCAAAATACGATTCAAAGATTCGTCCAAAAGGTGGTTTCTTAGCATTCTCGCCCTCTGTCTCTAGTTCTCCGGTTTCTCTTGCCGATTTCAATTTTTTTATTATGAGATTTTCGGTGTGGGTGAGTCCTACCCCCACTCCCCGGACAAAAATATCCATCGACGTCCCCGTCGATCGCCCAAAGTCTAGGAGACCGAGGTTGGATTGTGGAACACGTAGAGGACCATCTGGGGCGACCCAGTTGGACTCGGTATTGTCATGACTGATGTATTTGACGCCGTCTCTATCGACGTCCTGAATCGTCAGGATCGTCTCTTTTGGATCTGTCGGCAGATCATGGAGCCATTCGAGCACGCGCAAGTTTGTTAGTTCTTGCTCATGAGTCTGTTCCGCTTCTGGTTCGAACTCCACTTCCGGTTCTGATCGATCGTCGATCCAATCTTATCCATATCGTTCACAAGGTCGATTTCTTCTAGCATCGCCACTTCGTCCAGTCCCACCAGCGAGTCTATGACATCACTCACTACTATCCTGTCTACAACGAAGTCCTCACCATGCGGATTGTATTTCTTCTGGTTTTTTCCTCTCTTGCTTTGGCGTGTTTCCATAGTGAGAGGAAAGTCAGGCTGTATTCCTTTGTCAAATTCGGTTTGTTCCGGGCAATCCCAGTCTTCTTCGGCATAGGGTAGAGTTTCATCGTCCACCTCTACTCGCTCGGTCAACTCGAGATCCAGTGGTAGATCGCAATCGTCCACCACCTCATTCCCGTCGTTCTTGTCGCGAGTACCCCTTTCATTCACTTCACAAGCAGGATCCACTATCAAATAGTCTCCCCCTTGCATGTCCGCTGGGATGCACCAATCCTCTGACGAGGCATTGTGGGGTTTGATATTCTCGTAATGAGCCGCTCTTCCAGTGCTCAGCCGATAAAAATGACCTCCTTGGTGCACCTCTGTTATCTGAAATGGACCACGCCATTTCTTTAATAATTTCTTGGTTCCTTTTGGTGGAACCACTTCCTGGAACACCCAGACGTAGTCGCCAACTGAGTAGGCCTTCGCATCAGCTGTCCTTTTGTCAAACCTCCTTTATTGTCTAATCTGCGCCTGTTGCGTATTCCTCCTGCATAAGTCATTGAGGTCCTGCTGTCTTCTAATAACATCCCGCACGTACGTTTGCGGTGCTGTCCTCTTCCCCTCATATTCAGGGTAGAAAAACGTCAACGGGAGCGCTTTTTCATGACCCGTTAACATCATGTGCGGACTTATTCCCGTGGTGGAATGCTCCGTGCTGTTGTAAGCACCCATCACTTGTGGCAAGTGCTTGTCCCAGTCATCCATGTAGCGTGAGCAGTAGACTCTCAACATGGATACCAGTGTGCGATTCTGCCTCTCGACTAGGCCATTCGTTTGCGGGTGATAAGTGGTCGAGTGGGCCTGCGCTACCTGCGACCTTTTCATTAAGATCACCTACGAATGCTTTGCCATTGTCCGATTGGAACGTGATGGGGCAGCCATGCCTTGCTATCCACACATTTATCAAATGATCGCATGTTTCTTCTGCCGATGCAGTCATGCAGGGTGCTGCCTCCGCATACTTCGTAAAATGATCGATCATTAGCAGCACCTGATTATAGCCCGTTGCTGTCATACAGATTTTCTGATGATCAATTTGCACCACTTCGTTGAAACCTGACGACTCTATTGACTGTAGGGGGAACCTTAGCTTCCTGGGATCCTTCGCTTGCTGACATGACAGGCATGCTGCGATCCACTTCTCACAAGCCTTCTTCAATCCCGGCCATTCAAATCGTTTCTGTATCCTGTTGTACACTTTGTCCACGCCTTGATGACCCATCTGATCATGTGAACGAAAGAGCAATTCGGTCTGGTACAACTGTGGTAACACTATTGAATTGTATTTATAAAGGACCTTGTCCTCCTCCTTGCGCTTACAGGCTACGATTCCGTCCTTATTCAGGTACAACAAGTCGTTTCGCTTCAGGTAGAATTGCTTCAGGATTTTGTAGCTGTCTTCTTCCAAGTCTCCCTTGTCAGGTGCTCCATTCTCGATCCATCTCTTGAGACTGCTCGTCATTCTATCATTTCGTTGAGCCCTTAGGAGATCCGACAGCCTGTACCTGGCTTTCAAATACGTCTTCACCACGTTCATTTGCCCACTCATTATCTCCGGAGCATGAGCATCGTCCATCAACTTGACACACCATATCTTTTTCAAAGGCGTCGCTTCCTGCATAGATGGTTCCAGATTGGTACGGACGACCGTACCATGTGGCAGCAATCTGGTTGGGCGTTTCGAAACTGCTATCAGCTCGAGCTCGTCTGCGGCATTATCTACCACAGTGCCCTCTTCATCTGAGGTGTATCTGTCCCTGTCTGGATCCTGATGTGTTTCTCGGTCCAGCCCACGCTGCTTCCAGTCTACCAATAAGGAGTGGATTGCGATCTCTGACATATCGGAATTGGAAGCTGTTTCAGACATGTTGTCCCATGACTGGGGTCTCGAGTCAACACTTGAGTCGACTGATTCCCCAACATCATTTTTCAAGTTGTCTGAGATGTTTCTTGACTCCCCGGACAAAACTCTGTCCATCGGTCGCTTCGAACCCGACTCCCCGGACAAAATTCTGCCCTAGGTGGTCTAGTCAACCTCTCCCCGGACAAGTCGTCCTGCACGGGCTCAAAGGTGTCTGACTCCTCAGACGAGTCGTCCTTGACTGGCTCGAAGGTGTCAGACTCCCCGGACATTGTCTCGTCCACGGACGAATAATCTGGGCTTGGCTCGTATTCCTCTTTTGCATCCGTGAAGTGCACTCTCCTCGTGAAGCTAGATTTCGACCTGATCCTGACTTCCTCAGTAGTTTGGTTCTGATTCAATGTTCCATATTCAGTGAACGAAGTTCTCAACAAGACTTCTTTCGGCATCGAGCTCACCAGCTGGTTGACGATCGACCTGCAATCCAGTTCAACGCCTCGGCTGCGAATGGACACTGGCCTCTTCTCTGTTCTCTCGGTGACAGTCAACCGCTGCATTGTCTCCATCCATTCACGATCATGCCTATCCACTTCCTTGTCCAACAAGTCACGGAGTTTTCCCATGACGTCCGGCGCCACGTTCATCGTCCTGTTCAATAGAGCCATGCTGTTTATACCCAGCCTGGTTAGTTCTTGCTGTACCAAATTGGATCGGACTAGCAGATCCAGCGGAACGGGCTCGCCTCTAGCTAAAAGCTTTATCTCCGCGGCCGTCTCCACTGGAAGGTCAGGGTGTCCAGGTATAGGATGTCCTGATTTGTCTAACCACCTAGTAAGTGGCAGCTTGTCGTAGGTTTCTTTGTCCAGAAAGGAAAACCCGTCTTTGATCTCTGATTGGTTAGCCTGCTTCTCCTCGAGGCGCTCATAAAATTCTGTCTTTTTACTGAGGCTATCTGCGTTCTGGTGCATGTCACGGGTACGGTGCTCTATGATCATGTGGTATCCATCCAGGCGCACAATCCAATGACCAATATAGCTTTGGTCCATCGAATAGGTTTTCAGCCAGACAAGGGCACGATTATCCACACGTAACTTGAAGGGAGCACTCCCCAAGTAGGCCCTGTATTTTTCCACGAAAGTGATCACCGCAAACATCTCCGCTTTTGGTGCGCCGTACTTCATTTCAGTATCACTCAGGACTTTACTCCCGTAGGCTATCGGACGAAGAACCGTTCTCCCGTTCCACTCCTGCTCCTGGTGAAGTATGCCCGATATCGCAATCACTGATGCATCCGTGTCCAGCACGAACATCCCCTTCTCCGTTGGCATGCCGAGGACCGGTGCCTCGCAAAGTTCACGTTTGATGTTTTCAAATGAGACTTGTGCCTCATCAGTCCAGGTGAACTTTTTTCCCTTGTTTCTCATCAACCTCTGCATGGGGTATATTTTGTCAGCATACCCCTTGATGAACTCTCGATAATAATTTGCGAATCCCAGAAAACTCATCAGCTGTGTGTCTGTTTTAGGTGCCTTCCAGGTCAGCACCGCTTCAACCGCTTCGGGATCTGGTCTCACTCCATGTTTGTCAAACAGGCGGCCCATGTTTGGGGTCATTCTTCTCGCCCCTTCCCTATGAGGTACCGAGCCCTCTTCTATCTCAATCTCGTGCTCTACAAAATTGCAACAACCTATGTCGGCCTTATGCTTTGAAAAAACGTCTGCGTTCCGATTTAGCACCGCTCTGAGCGAATCTAATTCCTTATCTGATATTTTACCCTTCAGGTGTTCTATCTCAGGTAGGACAGGCTTATTCGCTGCTAACTCTGCTTCCGTCGGCCTCTCAGGAAAGTTGGAACAACTAGACAGCCCATCATCTGTTTCCGACTTCATTGAAAACAATTTCCTAGAAGATTTCAATTCATTTACTCTTTTCATTATACATTCTTGGTTCGCATGCAATGGACATTTAGTTACATCAAACTTCTTCAAGTTCTCCACACTCAGAAAGTCTGTGTTCAGAGGCAAAGCGTAGCCAAGTTTCTTTCCCCTCTGTATTGTCACTGTTGTTGCTTCTGTGTTCAATAACACACTCACACACAGTCCGCTCTGAGTGAGTGAGAAGCTTCTTCCTAAAATAGCCGAGCTTTTACTGTTTGGATTTGGTACCAGACACACTTGTCTGTCATTGCTGAGTTCATTCAAGTTCCTCATCCTAAACGTCGCTACTACGGCTTGGTTCGGTTTTAATCTAACTTTTCGATCCAGAAAAATTGGCACCTTGGCCTGATTAATTAAGATCTTATTAAGGGGTCTTTTCTCATACTTTCTCTCAGGATCCTTGATCCTAATCAATTCGTCATTGAGATCGATCGTGACGTCAAAGTTGCGAACGAAATCCCTTCCTAGGATGAACTGGTCGGATTCGTCCAAATTCTCTACTACTAGGAAGCTCATCCAGAGATGTCTTCCTCCGAGCTGCAGTGAGATGATCGGGGTTCGTCCGGCGACATAGATCGCTCCCTGATTGGCAGCTGCCAACCTGATGTTTGTCGGTATGAGATCCGACCTTTCGAAACCCATGTCGGTCCAAGTTTTGACTGGCATGACACTAACCACTGCTCCCGTGTCTAGCAGCCCCTTTACTGAAAGTTGTCTGCCTTGCACGTCCAGAACGTGTGCGGCCAGATCGGCCTCGCAACCAATATGCACCGCATCTTGTTCGAGCATCGCGTTGTGTCCGATTCGTCTGACCTTCAGCTCCTCTTTACCAATGTATATCCGGCCAACCTGATCGTTCGCATCAGTTATGTGAGCTTTCGTGTAGATATTGATGCCATCTACATTCATCAGGATCGGGTAAGGGCCATGGACATCGATATAATGTCCGTCCACTTTCATCAGCCTCGGACCTCCCGTTGTGAGCAGCGCTCGCACTGCCCTGGAGTCCAGTTTGGGATCCTTCTCCTTCAGGTAGTCGGCATAGATGTCCAGGTGGACTATTGTAATCTCGGATGGTTCACTCAAGTTCTTGACCACCTGGTGCCCTGCGACTGAGATGATGGACATTATTTTGGTCCCCGCCTTCGTCATGCCGAAAGTCTTACCAGATATAACGTTCAGTTTTAGTCCCTGTTTCTTGGGCTCTTCTTTGTCTCATGCTTTTGTAGTTTTACCCAGGACATTAAGACTTTCCCGAAGATCTGTGCTCTCCAGCTCCGACCTTACCCATTGCTCCACTTCTTTCGTGGCTAGGTCCTGTTTGACATTCTGCAGCGGTGTCCTTGCCGCCAGGCCGTAATCCACCTTGAGTGGGCTAGACGACTCTGTTTCGAGGTTCGAGGCTACCACCTCGTCAGGCCATGTCTTAACCTTTTTGGTCGTGAAAGTGCTCGGTGTCGTCTCCTTTCTCCGAGATTCAGCCTCGTTCATCAGACGTGCCCGACTGGCCTTGACACCCGAAAGCGCCTCTTCGTGGCGGGGATGTTTCGCGTCCGCTACTGCGTCCCAAAATTGAGTACAATCCGACTTGAAGTGTCCCTCCAAATTACAGAAGAAACACCTCGGACCATATTTCATGATGAGCCCTCTGACGTACTCCTCATGATCCTCGTCGGTCGCGTCGGCGTCCTCGAGAAAGTAGCCTATGGCCTTCACGTTCTGTTTGTATGCAGAACACGCAGAGACGTGATGGTCCATCGAACCACAATTCGCGCACGACCTCCTCTTGTCCATGTCATCGCGAGGTTTGTACCAACTGGAATTCGCACCAGTGTTTGTCCCGCTATAGTTGCCATAATTGCTGTAATGGTTTTGCGCCCTCGGTTTTATGAGTAAATACTCGCGTGACTTCATACGCAAGTCGTCAGGCGTGGGTACCTGGTCAAGCGACAGGGTGAAGTGAGTGGCCAACATCGTCTTCAACTCCTCACTCCTTACTCCATCCATGAACTTCGAAGCAATAGCCAAGTTTCGCTTGGATATTCTCTCATCCGGATTGCTTCTCCTCCTGAGCAATTCAAGGTCGTCCAAGAATTTATCTATTGATTCTTCATCTCTCTGACGCCTCGTCTCGAACTTCACCATAGCCTGGTGCCCTTGTACTCCAGAGCCGAAACGATTCAGCAGGATGTCGAATATCTTGCGAGCGCTGTCTCTCTCATTGGCTCTTTTCGCCATTACACAATTTAATGCAGTACCCTCCAGGTTGCTCGTCAGCGCGCTGCACTCTTGTTTCTTGGAGAGATTCTCTTCCTCAAAGTGTAACTTCATCACCTCTATCCAAGTATCAATGCAGCCGTCTGACTCGTCTTTATATGACTTCGGCTTTTTCAGTGTCCTTCTTGAGAGCTTGGTGATGAATGTTTCGAGAGATCTGTTCAGAGGCTCAAACATCGAGGCATACATCGTTGTGTCCTGTGAGACTATAGTCAGATCTGGTACTGAACTGACTTGTGGCACGGTTGGCAATTTTGTCTCCGGGGTGGCATCTGCCTCCGGTGGGACTGGATTCGTCCAGCCAGGCCTCTGCGGGGCTGCCCTTGGCCGCTCCTTGTTTCTATGTTCGTAGTTCGTTCTCGAGCCTTGCTGGGCTCTGGCACTGTTGCCCGTACCATTTCCAACATTCGCATGGCGTGAGCGCTCCCTTGAGTTGGAATGCTCCTGCCAACTACTCCCATTCAGGATCGCGTCAAGCTTCCGCATCATCAAGTCAGATTTGGCGTCCAACCTCCTTTCCAGGCCAGTCATCGTTTGGGCGTAGGTATTATCATGATCATTCAACAATCGCTCGATCTCTCTTGTCATCCTAGCCTCTCTTTCCTCTGACTCTTTGTTTGCCTGTGCCAGGCTCTCGGCCAGGCATTGATCAGTGTTACGAATCAATTGAGCCTGATCAAACCTCGCCTGCGACTTCACGTGCGTTAGCTCATCTTTCAAACTCTCTCGACCATGGTGAGCTCTCTCGTCAACTTGATCTATCCTCTTAGTCATGTCCCGCCTCAATTCATCCAGGCCATTCATCACACCAGCGAACATATCACTTATGTCACCAGCTGCCCCCAATGGCGGGGTTAGCCCCAGAGAAGACGAGGTCAACTGTGGCTGTAGCCTAGTACTCGATGACGCACCGCCCTTTTGCTTGTGCATTGACGTCATCAGTCTGTCAAACGTTGATGATGCTCCCATCGTTATCCCATCTGACATAGGCCTGGTCGGCGAGGCAGAAGACGCCTCCCTGCTCATGTCGTTCCTTGGGCACGGTGTGAAGTTCACATCCGGATGGGTTATTTCCGGTTGGTCGTAACTAGAGGATAGACCTCCGGCTTGTAGCGACGTCACGCGCTCATCGTACAAAGACTTCCAACTTTTCTTTGCCTTCGAGAACGTCTGCTCTTCACCCGGACTCATACTCGACATCATCGCGTTGTTGCTCTGTTTGGCCAAAGATGAGTGTGCACTTGTCAGATGTGAAGGTTCCTTTCTCCGTTTATAGCTCTTAGTCTCTGATTTGGACATTCCCCTGTACAACACTTCCTCCCGAGGTTCGACCTCGGGACGCTCCGAGGTCTCCTCTGTCCTCTCGGCTTCCTCCCGTTCGAGGACCTCATCTGGCTCAAAGTCGGGTCGAATGAGCGTTCGCTCCCCTTCGTCAAAGGGATCCACCAGCGTTTCGCTCGCAGGCTCGGCCTCGGCGCTCCGCCTTTGATTGCCATCGAGGTTTTTCTCGCTCCTTAGTTTCATTTCGCTCACTGAAAGATCAGGTTGACCTTTAGTCGATTCGTCTTCAGCAAACGCGTCGGAAGCGCTGCTAAACGAGGTTTGGCTACGCCTAGTTCTAAACTTCCGCGTGCTTCCCTTGCTTAGCCTGGGAATTTTAGTAGTCGATCCTAGCGAGTCCCTGCGCTGCATAGTTTTTAACAAAATGAAAGTATTCGTAATTTGATGGCAATGCAAACGTACCACAAACAAGATTTAGTTAAATCACTTAACGCTGCCTACTCGATTCCGTCAGTATCAAAATGTCTCTTAGATCTCTCACGACTAAACTAGTGACTCAGCTAAAGTTACACACAGGGTCTACCCAGTATTGATATAATGCTAACTCAACCCGGTTGTATAGTATAACAGTATCACTAAGTTTCCACAAGATATAATCGACACACAAAACACAATCGATAATCAGATAAGAATATCCTACAGGTGACAGCGACCTTTTGTCAGTATCAATTTATCGCCACACAATTTATCAAGTCACTGCTTTGTTAAAATTAAACAATCTTTGATAAAAAGCAGTGATGATTCAGAAATAGATAAATAAAACTTAGTCTTAAGAAAAAGACTTCCCCCAATCGGAACGATCCGAAAGAACGAAGCCCAGGACACAGTCTTCTCAAGTGGGTGTGTATCTGCCTAATACACCCACCGAGGTCTTCTTTTGGGTGTCCTGCGATTGCCCGAGCTGTCCTACTAAGTAGCTCAAGGCAACCTCTTGATCGAAAATTCGTCAAATCTATGAAAAAGCTCTCCCACACTCGGACTGCTCCAAGTGCACGAGAGTAGGGAACAATTTTTCTTCTCAAGTGGGTGTGTATCTGCCTAATACACCCACCGAGGTCTTCCTTTATTTGTTCCCGGATTGCCCGAACTTTCCTATTAAGTAGCTCAAGGCAACCACACAACCAAAATCACAATCAAAAAAATTTTGTTCGGGTACTTCTAATACACCCAATGTAGAATCCAAAGTTGATCACGAATTTCCGGGTCAAAATGGGTTCTTATGATGCTGATAAGCACGCCTAATATCCTAATATGATCCTAATTAAATGGATTTTTTCCGTTGCCCAAATTGCCACAGAAAATTTACTCAAGTCTCTAACAAGGAAGATCGTTAGAGGGTTTAAGACGCTCCGGAGGGTTACCTCGGAGGGTACCTTAATCACCCAAGTTACTTCGGAGGGTACCCTAATCACCCAAGTTACTTCGGAGGGTACCCTAATCACCCAAGTTACCTCGGAGGGTCCCCCTAAATTTACTAAGGAGGGTCAATAAGATGCTTAATATGCTCCGGAGGGTTACTTCGGAGGGTACCTCCAAAATTTTCAAATTTTTTGATCTCGCTTAGAAGGTTCTCCCCCTAGCTTCAAAAAGCGTCAAAACAAGCTAGGAGCTCTAAGGGGAGCTGTTTTAACTTCTTAGGGTGATCTCGTGGAAATTTTCCACTAAGGAGGGTTGCTAAAGGGTTTAGCTGACTCCGGAGGGTCACTTCGGAGGGTCCCCCCAAAATCAAGAAAAAAGGTTATCTCACCGCAGTAAAGCCTCTGAAAGCGGTCTACCTGACTTAAAACTAGGTTGGCTGACACGGTCAACCTTCCCAGTTGAATAAAAAGATGTTTTGATAAAATTTTCTGCCGCTCGGAGGGTTGCCCGTGATTTGGACTCTCCGAACCAACAAATCCTAAAAAATTTTTCTTTTCCGAAATAATCAACCCAAAAACGGTTGCGATTCGGAAAAGTGGTCAAAAACGTCGACTTATGGTACCAAAATTATCCCGATCGGATAACTAGTCTTTGAGAAATCGCCAAAAACGCGTTCGTCAAAATGGCCTTTTTTCACCACCTATATAGGTTCTGAAAGACTTTTTCCGCAATTCCGGTCGAAAGTGCCTAAAAATACTTGAAATGAGCGTAGCAGCCCTGTACAGCACTGGAATAATGCAAAAAACCGGACCAAAATTGGTTTAGAAACAAAAATTTGGCCAAAAACTATCAAATTTGGACCCTCCGATTCCTTCCTTTTCCAAACCTTAAGTCGTTAGCTCTATCCACGGAGCTACTCGGAGGGCTACCCAAAAATTTCTCTAGTAACCGAGCACGTTATGCTAGCACGCTCCTAACGCAAAAAATTTTATTGCTCTAACTCTAAAAACTCAAAAACTCGATCCCCAAAACAGATTGACAAAATACAGAAAATTATCAAAATTTTGATCGAAAAATTTTCGTTTTCCTAACTTCTACTGAGTCTTTGCTAACGCGGTTTCTTTAGTGAAGGGGATCGAACTACGTAGCTACTCTCTATATAAAAGCTTTTTGCCTATCGGAAAAGCTCGGATATCCGAAAATTTGGGGGTCTACGGTTTGGTCGAAAATTGGTAATTTTCGACAAAAAATGGGTGTTTCTTGGGTCTAAATAGGAGATAAGTAATATATAATAAGGATAATAATCTATTAATAGTCGTTAATGAATAGTACTATACCCTCCTTTGCACCAAAATATCCGAATTAAGACCCTTAACTCGGAAATTTGTAATCGATGGAGGGTACCATCGGACCGCGCCAATCGTGCCCCCCACCACTTAAGTTTTAAAGAAATAGTACCCGAACGATACTAAAATTGCTTCAACGATACCCAACAGTCGTTGCTGATGTTGTCCTTGATGTCCCTGTTGAGTGTGGAACACGTTGATCAGCTTGCCACTCTACCCTCCGGCCACCGGCAAAATTACCATTAACGTGCTTAAACACTCAAATTACACTCGAGGGAGGGTATCCAACCCTTCACCAAAACACACAATCTTTCTATCAGAAACGATATAAATCAATCTGAAACAACAACAAAGAGGAAGGTCAGATCACATCTCGTCCGGAAATAACATATAAACTGTCACTTTATGTTTTTTACTGTTTTTGGTCTTTTTTGGATTTTTTACTGTTTTTTGTACTTTTTTGTTTTTAAATAAATTTGTTTTTGGCTTTTTGTTGGTTATACACTATTTTTGTTTGGTTTTACGCTTTCTTTTTAGTTGTTTTTGTTCCCGGGACCTCGGGACAAGCGGGTTCATGACTTCCCACCTAACCCTCCGGCCCCCGGAATTTTCGGTGTTAACTGAGTTAAAAAGCTAAATTGTACTAGACGGAGGGTACGCACCTTCCCCCTAGTACAACAACGGTCATTAAGACCTCTGACTCGGGCATACGCCCGGAGCGGAGGGTTCGTCGCTGAAACGCTTGCTGATCATGATGGTTTCATGCCTTTAACAGGCCCACCCAGGAGCGCCATAAAAACGTCTATGTAACATTCGCCCAAATATCACACAGCGACGGAGCGTAGAAAAAGTACCTATTAACGACTGGTAGGCGTCAGTTACTTTAATACTACTCGTTTTTCACCGCCTCGACCTTGCCAGTTGATTTTCTGGTCTGTTTAGGGCAAAGTAAAAAGTTACCATTTTTAGGCCATCAGTCAAACGACTTTTGATCAGCTTTCGTTTACATGCGAACACAATCACATAGCTGAGTCTCGGATCCTCAGACTACGTGATTGTCATTAAAAACACGGCTCGAACAACCTATGTTTATATGTTTTTGTGTGACAGCTTTATGTTAAATCTATTGGAGATGGATTGACCCTTTCCTTTTTCTAGCTACTCATGCTCTGAAATATTAAGTAATAACGGTGTTAATTAAGATCTATGACATTATAGCAGCTATACAGTCAGTTTACACAGTCCCTTCACATAGACAGTCTCTGGGGGACCAAGCCTCCGCTCCCGTAATATTCTTGAGATAACACTCTTATCTCTTATTTTTCGTGTCCCGGGAGGGTCCCGTGGTATATTTCTTCCCCCACTGAAGCCTCCTTCTCCACCAATATCTGTTGACAAGTGTCTTATCGTGCGTTGTTGCCACGATAAGAGGCTTCGTATTTTCCGTCTCTGGTACGACTGTTCTTCACAATATATGGCGTCGTTGTGTTTTCTCTTCTTTTTTAGTCAAAATGGCCGACTTTTCCTATTTCTCAGAAATGTTCACTCTTCAATCGAAATTTTGAAAAATAAAATTTTAGAACATTCTGACCCTCCTTCGCAACACTTTTTCGTTCATAAGGCCTTTAGCCGTCCTTTTTTACGTCGCCGGAAGGTTGTGCTGTGTCATCTGGCAGAATGGCACAACTCCTCGTTTTGGGATCTCCAATCGGCGAACTTTGCCGAAAAAAATTGGTCGACAAAAAATTTTAGGAGCTTGAAAAAATCTCGGATGTCATTGACAATTAGACGCCCATTATTTTTTACCTCCTGAAAAATTGCTTTAGCATGCCAAAACTCCTATATTTTTTTGCGTACGAGCCCTTCTTTTTGCAAAATTGATTTTTGGAATGCTACGACAAATTACTAAGAAATTCGTTATGCAAGGTCACTAATGTGAAAATGGACGAAACCTATTTTTTACAAGCAGTTCTCCCGGCAGCCAAAGGTGGCCTGGGCGTTTCTTCCGTTCGTCTACTCGCTTTACCCGCTTTCTTAGCCTCAGCAGTAGGAGCAAAAGATGCCTCGATCGAAATCTTTGGTTTGGATTCTGTGGATGGAAACTATGATGATGGGCTTAAACGGTGGTTTGAACTTGGAAAAATTGAAATGGCTCCGGAAAATGAAATCCAAAAAAAATCGGACGGAGCCAATTTTTGACAGCGAAATTGCAGACTTGATTTTACGACTCGAACCAACGGACGTAAAAACATTCAACGCGTTCCAAGATAGATTTGGCTCCCAATGGTTGAACGTCATTCCGTGCAAAAATATAAGATTGAAACTCTGTCAAACCAACAACACAGAATTGCAATAGGACTGCGATTAGGCTCTAAAATATGCGAACGGCATAAATCGCGTTTGCGGAAAAGACGTTACCGAGGATGGTTGGCATGGTCTTTCTTGCCTAACAAGTGCAGGGAGATGCTGTAGGCATTCAAGCCTGAATGCCCTTATAAAGCAGAGTTTTCATTCTACTTGACGCTCGTTCCATGGGCTGTTGGTAAGCAGCTCTTGTGGGATGTAACGGTAGTAGACTCCTTAGCTCCTTGTAGGATTAATGCAGGGTCTGTTTGTAACCCTGGTACGGCTGCCGCTGAAGCGGAAGAGCGAAAAAATGACAAGTATAAAGATCTTGTAGATGATGGATATCAATTTCAACCGCTAGCTTTTGAGATTCAGGGCGCTGCCGCACCAGCACAGAATTTTTTTAAGCAAGCTTTGTAAGAACCTAAGCATATGCTCCGAAGAACCCAGAGCAGGCAGTTTCTTAAAACAGAGAATCTCCCTGGCAATACAGATTGCGAACGCCGCTTGCGTACTCGGAACCATAAATGACTAAATAAATTTCGACGAAATTTTTTTTGTAACATTATGTTTTATTTTCTCGTGACGAGTTGCGTGTTCTTAGTGAAGCAATGTAACCCGTATCGATTTGACTCCTGACTGTAACCTTTGTTACAATGATACTTGTGACCTTCTGATTATCTTCAAAAAATAATAGGCTAAAAGACGATCGTCAATATGTGCTGCTACGTCTTCAAATAATTTGTCAGCTCATCGACACAGGCTGGGCCATAGTTGTTGTTTTCGTGGCTGTTAATGGTGTTGTTCACCAAGTCCCACACAAGCACTTTTATTACTTTTTTCTTCCATATCTAAAAATTTCATAGGATTTTGACTGGAATATGCGATGAAGGGACTCCTGACTGCAACCTCTGTTTCTATGATTCTTTTGAATTTATGACCCCCGATCTTGATTGGCTTATGACTTGACTACTTTATGACAAGTCCACTTTTTGACCGCCCTCCAGTTTAGACTCTGGGTGGAGGTTTTAGCATGATTCTCTTACTAAAGGTGAAATGTTTTGCAACTGTTTCATGCGTGATATTTTCACGATGACTAAACATAGTAAAATTTTTGGAATTTCAGGATAAATGCGAGTAATGCAGAAGCGGCTTATTGAGTCAATAGCTGCCCAATTTAATTATATCAAATTGACATATCCCGCTAAATATGTAGCCAGCGTTGAATTGAACAGACCCGAGAAAAGCAATGCCCTCAGTCTGAAACTATGGAGGTAAAGGTAAAGAAGACATGACTATTTGATCTCATTTTATTTGCTTATTTTTTCGTTGATTGAACTTGACAAACAGTTAAAGAAATGCGATATTACTATGGGTGTGCAATGAATTAACTGAAAGGTGAAATTAATGATTGAACAGCCCCGCAATCGACCATACAATATGCCGCACCCCTCTCTCCCCTCAGACTAACCAAAGAACATGCCCTTGCGCATTTGAGCTTTTAAGTCAGTAGAATGCGTCCACTAGTTGTGGTAATAAATAACCAACCATTTACCTTCAGAGATAGTTATTTTTTGTATTGGTTACCTTATCACAAAAGCGAGATTGCAAGCAGAGTTTCAAAGCATTTGCAAATTTCAGTGGTCTCCAGGGTGTCCACTTGGTCACTATTTTAGTGACCAGTCACTATTGGTCACTATTTTTTCAATGGTCACTAAAAATAACTATTTACAGCAAAACTTTCTGTTTTCTATTATTTTTTAAAGGGTCCACCCTCTTTGCACTATTTTGAGGGGGGAGCCCGCGCCGAAAAAACGCAATTTTTTTTCAAAGTTTTTTCATTTTTTCGACTTTTTCAGTTTTTCAGCCTGTTTATTCAAAATTATAGAGCTTGAAAAATTAATTTGGTCGATCTAAAAAAAGGTCGACAAAAATTCGAAAATTGTCGTAGTCACTATTTTTCTCTCAAAGAAGTGGTCACCCTGGGGATCTCATTGTATCTGCTTTGTTGCTGTCTGATAAGTAAGAATTAGGAAGGCGAGGCGAAGCTGTGATGTTTTTTGTTAGACTCTTGATTAGGAGTTTCGCAATCTGTTTTGAATTTGATTTCTGAAAGAATATACTTTTTTCGCGTGTTTCTTTTTTAATTAGAGCTCTGATTAAACAGACTATGGATCAGTGTTTACTGCATGAAACGTTTTCGATTGAAACTGATCAGCAGCATTTAATTCTGAAACATGAGCAACTTTAACAAAACATCAAAAATCAAATAAAAAGCAACGTGGAATGCGAAATAGCACCATTGTGGAAAATCTAACGTGATGCGGAAACCTCACATCAACTGAAGAAACAGTTATACTTTGATGGTCAGGTAGCGCTGGCGTTACTCCTACCGTATGTGGTTTCAGGCGATCGATGTGCAGCGCTTCTAATGTTAATAGCATGGAAAATTCTGATTTTTTGTCGATAATTGAATACTCAAATTCGTTGAGAGCACCACAAATCTTCAGATGGCTCTCCACAGGCGTCGTTGCAACCAAATGTTCAGCTGGGCGGGTTTTAAACATCATCAAGTAGAACAGAGTTAATGTAGAAATTCAACTTTTCGATTTCGGAGCACTCGAGGCGATTTCGTTTCTTGGAGTGCAGAAAGTCCATTATGCTCCAAGTTCTTTCACTGGCTGCGTTTGAAGGCGGAATACTGAAAACACGAAAAGCATTTTTTCCTAGTTTAGGAATACGCAGTAACCAAAAAAAACTCGCTTTTTCTCTCATCGTTCATAGTAACAAACTCTGATAAATAGGAGTTGAGTTTGCTATTAAAGATTTCAAACTCCATATCGGGGTAAAAAACAGTGTCATATTTTCTTAAGTGGCGTATGGTGTCGCCTCTATCTGTTCCTTCCATTCGGTTCTGAAGAGTGTTTTTCGGTCTAAGAATGTACGCGAAACCCATCGACTCGGTATGCAGAAAGTTGCGCCGCTTTTCAACCAACTTGACGTATATTGCACGATCAGTTGGGTCAGTCAACTTTTCGTAGTGGTCCATTATTTTTCGGTCCATGATTTTTGAAATTGATTTCTTAAAGAATATATTTTTTTTTCGCGGTTTTCGTTTTTAATTAGAGCTCTGAAGAAACAGAATATGAATCAATGTTTACTGCATGATATCTTTTCGGTTAAAATTGATCATCAGCATTTAACTCTGAAACATGAGCAAATGTAACAAAACATCAAAAATCAAACAAAAAGCAACGTGGAATTGTGGAACATCTAACGTGACGAGGAAACCTCACAACAACTGAAGAAACAGTTATACCCTGATGGTCAGGTAGCGCTGGCGCTACTCCTCCCGGGTGTTGAGATGTGGTTTCAGGCGGTTGATGTGCAGCGCTTCGAATGTTAATAGCATGGAAGATTCTGAATTTTTGTCGATAATTGATTACTCAAATTAGTTAAGACCACCACAATTGTTCAGATGGCTCACCACAGGCGTCGTTGCAACGAAATGTTTAGCTGAGCGGGTTTTGAAGTGTCAAATATGTGGCCGACATTGCAGGCAGAACAACCTGTTCATACGATAACGAAACCATATAACGCATGTAGGTATATATTCATAACCTTTGATAAGAATCCAGGAGTAAGACTAGAGTTGGCATTAAATTAGTACCATCTAAAAGCGGTACATTATGTACCGGTACGTACTAGTACATGTACTGATACCTTAGAAAATGGATATTTTCATGAAGGAAATTTCATTCGGAATATATATTGAGACAATTCATTTCATTAACATCATCAAGTAGAACAGAGTTAATGTAAATACAAGTCAACTTTTCGATTCTGTAGCACTCAAGGCGATTTCGTATCGTGGAGTGTAGAAAGTCTAGTATGTTTCAAGTTTTTTCACTGGCTGCGTTTGAAGGCGGAATACTGAAAACACGAATAGCATTTTTTCCTAGTTTAGGACTACGCAAAAACCCCGAACAACTCGCTTTTTCTTTCATCTTTCATAGTAACAAACTCTGATAAATAGGAGTTGAGTTTGCTATTAAAGATTTCAGACTTCTCCACATCGGGGTAAAAACACTGTCATATTTTCGTAAGTGGCGTATGGTGTCGCCTCTATCTGTTCCTACCATTCGGTTCTGAAGAGTGTTTTTCGGTCTAAGAATGTACGCGAAACCCATCGACTCGGTATGCAGAAAGTTCTGCCGCGCCGCTTTTCAACCAACTTGACGTATATTGCACGATCAGTTGGGTCAGTCAACTTTTAGTAGTGGTCCATTGTTTTTCGGTCCATGATTTTTGAAATTGATTTCTTAAAGAATATATTTTTTTTCGCGTTTTTCGTTTTTAATTAGAGCTCTGAATAAACAATATGAATCAATGTTTACTGCATGAAATATTTTCGGTTAAAATTGATCAGCAGCATTTAACTCTGAAACATGAGCAAATGTAACAAAACATCAAAAATCAAACAAAAAGCAACGTGGAATGCGAAGTAGCACCATTTTGGAAAATCTAACGTGACGAGGAAACCTCACAACAACTGAAAAAACAGTTATACCCTGATGGTCAGGTAGCGCTGGCGCTACTCTTCCCGGGTGTTGAGATGTGGTTTCAGGCGGTCGATGTGCAGCGCTTCGAATGTTAATAGCATGGAAGATTCTGAATTTTTGTCGATAATTGATTACTCAAATTCGTTGAGACCACCACAATTGTTCAGATGACTCACCACAGGCGTCGTTGCAACGAAATGTTCAGCTGAGCGGGTTTTGAAGTGTCAAATATGTGGCCGACATCGCAGGCAGAACAACCTGTTCATACGATAACGAAACCATATAACGCATGTAGGTATATTAATAACCTTTGATAAGAATCCAGGAGTAAGACTAGAGTTGGCATTGAACTAGTACCACCTAAAAGCGATACATTATGTACCGGTACGTACTAGTACATGTACTGATACCTTAGAAAATGGATATTTTCATGAAGGAAATTTCATTCGGAATATATATTGAGACAATTCATTTCATTAACATCATCAAGTAGAACAGAGTTAATGTAAATACAAGTCAACTTTTCGATTCTGTAGCTTTCAAGGCGATTTCGTTTCGTGGAGTGTAGAAAGTCCAGTATGTTTCAAGTTTTTTCACTGGCTGCGTTTGAAGGCGGAATACTGAAAACACGAATAGCATTTTTTCCTAGTTTAGGACTACGCAAAAACCCCGAACAACTCGCTTTTTCTTTCATCTTTCATAGTAACAAACTCTGATAAATAGGAGTTGAGTTTGCTATTAAAGATTTCAAACTCCTCCACATCGGGGTAAAAAAACACTGTCATATTTTCGTAAGTGGCGTATGGTGTCGCCTCTATCTGTTCCTACCATTCGGTTCTGAAGAGTGTTTTCGGTCTAAGAATGTACGCGAAACCCATCGACTCGGTATGCAGAAAGTTGCGCCGCTTTTCAACCAACTTGACGTATTTTGTACGATCAGTTGGGTCAGTCAACTTTTCGTAGTGGTCCATTATTTTTCGGTCCATGATTTTGGAAATTGATTTCTTAAAGAATATATTTTTTTTCGCGGTTTTCGTTTTTAATTAGAGCTCTGAATAAACAGAATATGAATCAATGTTTACTGCATGAATTGTTTTCGGTTAAAATTGATCATCAGCATTTAACTCTGAAACATGAGCAAATGTAACAAAACATCAAAAATCAAACAAAAAGCAACGTGGAATGCGAAATAGCACCATTGTGGAAAATCTAACGTGACGAGGAAACCTAACAACTGAAGAAACAGTTATACCCTGATGGTCAGGTAGCGCTGGCGCTAATCCTCCCGGGAGTTGAGATGTGATTTCAGGCGGTCGATGCGCAGCGCTTCGAATGTTAATAGCATGGAAGATTCTGAATTTTTGTCGATAATTGATTTGATTACTCAAATTCGTTGACCACAATTGTTCAGATGGCTCACCACAGGCGTCGTTGCAACGAAATGTTCAGCTGAGCGGGTTTTGAAGTGTCAATTATGTGGCCGACATCGCAGGCAGAACAACCTGTTCATACGATAACGAAACCATATAACGCATGTAGGTATATTATTAACCTTTGATAAGAATCCATGAGTAAGACTAGAGTTGGCAATGAACTAGTACCACCTGAAAGCGGTACATTATGTACCGGTACGTACTAGTACATGTACTGATACCTTAGAAAATGGATATTTTCATGAAGGAAATTTCATTCGGAATATATATTGAGACAATTCATTTCATTAACATCATCAAGTAGAACAGAGTTAATGTAAATACAAGTCAACTTTTCGATTCTGTAGCACTCAAGGCGATTTCGTTTCGTGGAGTGTAGAAAGTCCAGTATGTTTCAAGTTTATTCACTGGCTGCGTTTGAAGGCGGAATACTGAAAACACGAATAGCATTTTTTCCTAGTTTAGGACTACGCAAAAACCCCGAACAACTCGCTTTTTCTTTCATCTTTCATAGTAACAAACTCTGATAAATAGGAGTTGAGTTTGCTATTAAAGATTTCAAACTCCTCCACATCGGGGTAAAAAACACTGTCATATTTTCGTAAGTGGCGTATGGTGTCGCCTCTATCTGTTCCTACCATTCGGTTCTGAAGAGTGTTTTCGGTCTAAGAATGTACGCGAAACCCATCGACTCGGTATGCAGAAAGTTGCGCCGCTTTTCAACCAACTTGACATATTTTGTACGATCAGTTGGGTCAGTCAACTTTTCGTAGTGGTCCATTTTTTTTCGGTCCATGATTTTGGAAATTGATTTCTTAAAGAATATATTTTTTTTCGGGGTTTTCGTTTTTAATTAGAGCTCTGAATAAACAGAATATGAATCAATGTTTACTGCATGAAACGTTTTTGGTTAAAATCGATCATCAGCATTTAACTCTGAAACATGAGCAATCGTAACAAAACATCAAAAATCAAACAAAAAGCAACGTGGAATGCGAAATAGCACCATTGTGGAAAATCTAACGTGACGAGGAAACCTCCTAACAACTGAAGAAACAGTTATACCCTGATGGTCAGGTAGCGCTGGCGCTAATCCTCCCGGGAGTTGAGATGTGATTTCAGGCGGTCGATGCGCAGCGCTTCGAATGTTAATAGCATGGAAGATTCTGAATTTTTGTCGATAATTGATTTGATTACTCAAATTCGTTGACGACAATTGTTCAGATGGCTCACCACAGGCGTCGTTGCAACGAAATGTTCAGCTGAGCGGGTTTTGAAGTGTCAAATATGTGGCCGACATCGCAGGCAGAACAACCTGTTGATACGATAACGAAACCATATAACGCATGCAGGTATATTAATACCCTTAGATAAGAATCCAGGAGTAAGACTAGAGTTGGCATTGAACTAGTACCACCTAAAAGCGGTACATTATGTACCGGTACGTACTAGTACATGTACTGATACCTTAGAAAATGGATATTTTCATGAAGGAAATTTCATTCGGAATATAAATTGAGACATTTCATTTCATTAACATCATCAAGTAGAACAGAGTTAATGTAAATAAAAGTCAACTTTTGATTCTGTAGCACTCAAGGCGATTTCGTTTCTTGGAGTGTAGAAAGTCCAGTATGTTCCAAGTTTTTTCACTGGCTGCGTTTGAAGGCGGAATACTGAAATTACGAAAAACATTTTTTCCTAGTTTAGGAATACGCAGTAACCAAAAAAATACTCGCTTTTTTTCTCATCGTTCATAGTAACAAACTCTGATAAATAGGAGTTGAGTTTGCTATTAAAGGTTTCAAACTCCTCCACATCGGGGTTAAAAACACTGCCGTATTTTCTTAAGTGGCGTACTGTTCCTACCATTCGGTTCTGAAGAATGTTTTTCGGTCTAAGAATGTACGCGAAACCCATCGACTCGGTATGCAGAAAGTTGCGCCGCTTTTCAACCAACTTGACGTATTTTGTACGATCAGTTGGGTCAGTCAACTTTTCGTAGTGGTCCATTATTTTTCGGTCCATGATTTTGGAAATTGATTTCTTAAAGAATATATTTTTTTTCGGGGTTTTCGTTTTTAATTAGAGCTCTGAATAAACAGAATATGAATCAATGTTTACTGCATGAAACGTTTTCGGTTAAAATCGATCATCAGCATTTAACTCTGAAACATGAGCAATCGTAACAAAACATCAAAAATCAAACAAAAAGCAACGTGGAATGCGAAATAGCACCATTGTGGAAAATCTAACGTGACGAGGAAACCTCCTAACAACTGAAGAAACAGTTATACCCTGATGGTCAGGTAGCGCTGGCGCTAATCCTCCCGGGAGTTGAGATGTGATTTCAGGTGGTCGATGCGCAGCGCTTCGAATGTTAATAGCATGGAAGATTCTGAATTTTTGTCGATAATTGATTTGATTACTCAAATTCGTTGACGACAATTGTTCAGATGGCTCACCACAGGCGTCGTTGCAACGAAATGTTCAGCTGAGCGGGTTTTGAAGTGTCAAATATGTGGCCGACATCGCAGGCAGAACAACCTGTTGATACGATAACGAAACCATATAACGCATGCAGGTATATTAATACCCTTAGATAAGAATCCAGGAGTAAGACTAGAGTTGGCATTGAACTAGTACCACCTAAAAGCGGTACATTATGTACCGGTACGTACTAGTACATGTACTGATACCTTAGAAAATGGATATTTTCATGAAGGAAATTTCATTCGGAATATAAATTGAGACATTTCATTTCATTAACATCATCAAGTAGAACAGAGTTAATGTAAATAAAAGTCAACTTTTGATTCTGTAGCACTCAAGGCGATTTCGTTTCTTGGAGTGTAGAAAGTCCAGTATGTTCCAAGTTTTTTCACTGGCTGCGTTTGAAGGCGGAATACTGAAATTACGAAAAACATTTCTTCCTAGTTTAGGAATACGCAGTAACCAAAAAAATACTCGCTTTTTCTCTCATCGTTCATAGTAACAAACTCTGATAAATAGGAGTTGAGTTTGCTATTAAAGGTTTCAAACTCCTCCACATCGGGGTTAAAAACACTGCCGTATTTTCTTAAGTGGCGTACTGTTCCTACCATTCGGTTCTGAAGAATGTTTTTCGGTCTAAGAATGTACGCGAAACCCATCGACTCGGTATGCAGAAAGTTGCGCCGCTTTTCAACCAACTTGACGTATTTTGTACGATCAGTTGGGTCAGTCAACTTTTCGTAGTGGTCCATTATTTTTCGGTCCATGATTTTGGAAATTGATTTCTTAAAGAATATATTTTTTTCGCGTTTTTCGTTTTTAATTAGAGCTCTGAATAAACAGAATATGAATCAATGTTTACTGCCTGAAACGTTTTCGGTTAACTTTGATCATCAGCATTTAAATCTGAAACATGAGCAAATGTAACAAAACATCAAAAATCAAACAAAAAGCAACCTGGAATGCGAAATAGCACCATTGTGGAAAATCTAACGTGACGAGGAAACCTCACAACTACTAAAGAAACAGTTATACCCTGATGGTCAGGTAGCGCTGGCGCTACTCCTCCCGGGTGATGAGATGTGGTTTCAGGCGGTCGATGTGCAGCGCTTCGAATGTTAATAGCATGGAAGATTCTGAATTTGTCGATAATTGATTACTCAAATTCGTTGAGACCACCACAATTGTTCAGATGACTCTCCACAGGCGTCGTTGCAACGAAATGTTCAGCTGAGCGGGTTTTGAAGTGTCAAATATGTGGCCGACATCGCAGGCAGAACAACCTGTTGATACGATAACGAAACCATATAACGCATGCAGGTATATTAATACCCTTAGATAAGAATCCAGGAGTAAGACTAGAGTTGGCATTGAACTAGTACCACCTAAAAGCGGTACATTATGTACCGGTACGTACTAGTACATGTACTGATACCTTAGAAAATGGATATTTTCATGAAGGAAATTTCATTCGGAATATATATTGAGACAATTCATTTCATTAACATCATCAAGTAGAACAGAGTTAATGTAAATACAAGTCAACTTTTCGATTCTGTAGCACTCAAGGCGATTTCGTTTCGTGGAGTGTAGAAAGTCCAGTATGTTTCAAGTTTTTTCACTGGCTGCGTTTGAAGGCGGAATACTGAAAACACGAATAGCATTTTTTCCTAGTTTAGGACTACGCAAAAACCCCGAACAACTCGCTTTTTCTTTCATCTTTCATAGTAACAAACTCTGATAAATAGGAGTTGAGTTTGCTATTAAAGATTTCAAACTCCTCCACATCGGGGTAAAAAACACTGTCATATTTTCGTAAGTGGCGTATGGTGTCGCCTCTATCTGTTCCTACCATTCGGTTCTGAAGAGTGTTTTCGGTCTAAGAATGTACGCGAAACCCATCGACTCGGTATGCAGAAAATTGCGCCGCTTTTCAACCAACTTGACATATTTTGTACGATCAGTTGGGTCAGTCAACTTTTCGTAGTGGTCCATTATTTTTCGGTCCATGATTTTGGAAATTGATTTCTTAAAGAATATATTTTTTTTCGGGGTTTTCGTTTTTAATTAGAGCTCTGAATAAACAGAATATGAATCAATGTTTACTGCATGAAACGTTTTCGGTTAAAATTGATCATCAGCATTTAACTCTGAAACATGAGCAAATGTAACAAAACATCAAAATCAAACAAAAAGCAACGTGGAATGCGAAATAGCACCATTGAGGAAAATCTAATGTGACGGACGAGGAAACCTCGCAACAACTGAAGAAACAGTTATGCCCGGATGGTCAGGTAGCGCTGGCGCTACTCCTCCCGGGAGTTGAGATGTGGTTTCAGGCGGCCGATGTGCAGCGCTTCGAATGTTAATAGCATGGAAGGTTCTGAATTTTTGTCGATAATTGATTACGCAAGTTCGTTGAGACCACAGTTGTTCAGATGGCTCACCACAGGCGTCGTTGCAACAAAATGTTCAGCTGAGCGGGTTTCGAAGTGTCAAATATGTGGCCGACATCGCAGGCAGAACAACCTGTTCATACAATAACGAAACCATATAACGCATGTAGGTATATTAATAACCTTTGATAAGAATCCAGGAGTAAGACTAGAGTTGGCAATGAACTAATACCACCTAAAAGCGGTAATAAACTATTCTAATTCTAAGTGTCTATGTACAAGGTATGTACATAAGCTTAATTGTTAAAACGATAAAAGGAAGTAGTTGAATTAAGACGTTAAAAAGGACAACTGAACTTCCGTTCATATCGACCGATGGTCGTAACTAAACTGATATTAATTAAAATACCGAAGGTCATTATAACAAACTAAAAACAAATCACAACATTTCCCACCGGGAAAAAAATGAAACTGCAAACTAACTATATAACTCTATATACACCCTTTTTCCCCCTCAGAAAATGGAAGAAATTTTACTAACTGCGCCCAGAAGGGTCTTTCGAGGTCGGGTCAGATAATTTTGAGTTCGAAGAATTTTCGAGGAGTTGGGTCTTCGTGGTTGATGCTGCAAGTCTGCCCGTCGGGAGTGAGTTTCTTGAAGACCTTGACAACGTAGTTTCTGCGACTAGGATCTGTCTGGGAGGTGCCTCCGCTAATGGAGTCAAAAGATCCGAAGGAGAGTTGACCGAGAAATTAGACAATTCCGGTGCCTGAGAGAATACAGAAGTTATCGCCCCTAGGTCGTCTTTCTCTTGCACCACGTCTATAAATCGTCGATTACCGTAAAACTGTGGGCGGCCCACATTTCTACGTGGTCTGGAGTTTCTGGTCTTTGGAGTCACACTGGTCGTCTGTTCCGGAATACTGTCTATCATAATAGGATTATCCTGTGATCCTACACTAGTATTCGCGTCGTGTATGACTACAATCTCCCGTGAGTCGTTGTTTGCTGTCCCTTCTGAGCTCAATGGTGGGGTTTCGGCATGACCTGTAATACTTAAGACCTGATTAGTCTCGGTGTAGGAGTTTTGAGGTACGTTATTATTGGTCACATCGTCTAAGTAATCCTCGATTATCCCGTCCCACGAATCTAGATTTAAGGAAGATGAACCTGAAGAAAGTTTTGGAGAGTCTTGAGTGGCCGAGCTCAGAGTCGGTGCGCTGGTCCCTGAACTGATAATCTCCGTTCTCGGGGTGCCTTGTCTCGAGTGGCCAGCTGATATCGATCCAGCTTTCTTCGGTGGTGAGAGTTTCCTTTTCCCAGCTAAACTCGAATGAATATGAGTATTATGCCCAGTGGGTGTCCGATTCACTATTATCTTTGTGGGCCCCGGGAGTATTTTTCCTTTTATAGCCAGATCCGATTTACGTAAAACGTGACCATTGTCGAGGGTAACTGTGTGCTCTGAAGAGTCATTATATCCTTCTTAACTAGATTAAAATAAGGGTCCCCATTTTTTCTGTTAGACGCCTTTCTATATAAGTTACCTCCCGTTACTGCTTTTCTTTTTCCCAGTGGATCTAGCGTTCGGGTAGTGTCATCCGGGGTTGTGCGTAGGCTAAACGTCCTAGCTAATGTCAAGTTTTCTTCTGGGTCCGACGTGCTGTCCCTTTCCTCGTCCAGATAGCCATCTTCTGCCCCGTCGTGTAATTCCCAGTTAGTAGCCCGCTCTTTGGACAATATAGCCTTTCCTTTATCTAAATGGTCAGTATTGGACATAAGATTTTTCCACCTAATTTCGCTACTCTATTAAAATGCTTTTCAAACGGGGTACAGCCGATCGCCGTTTGCTTTGAGATTCTCAGATTCCAGATGATTTTCTCGATCGAATCGTTTAGAGATGGTTTGGGTATTTCGAATGACATTGCCAGTAATTTCGATTTAATTGTTTACACAAGTCTTTCAACTAGCCCGTTGGATCTGTGGTCTCCGACCGTACAGTAAATGATTTCTATATTAAATTTATCGCAGAAGTTTTTGAAATCATGTGAAAGAAAGCATGACCCATGGTCAACTCTAATTTTTCTTGGGAAACCGTGAAGATGACAGTAATCGTTTAGGAATGAAATTACGTTTCTTGTAGAGGTGTTATTGACAATCTTGGCCGAAGGAAACTTAGTGTAGCTGTCGATACAAAGAAGAATGTATTTGTTGTTACCCCAACTAGCGTCCAACAGTCCCGCAAAATCCAAATTAATTTCTTCGTTCGCGAATGTCAATGTCGGGAGTTTCGAAATATTATTGGTGCCTAGTATCACTTTGATGTTCTTACCCGCTTTTAAACATTGGGTACATGTTCTCCCGTGATGGTAGATTTCCCGGTAAATATGTGGCCACCACAAATATTCTGCGAGGGATTTCATCCCGAACTGTCCTGGGTGAGTCTCGTGTAACATAGAATTAAAAATTCCCCTGATGGTAGCTGGGACGACTAGTTTGTTGTCTAAAAAGAGTAGTTCATCCTTCACGTGTAAGTCTTTAGTGTAGTTCTTCATGTAAGTCCCGTGTATGCCCATCGGTCGATTCCTCTTTATCGTCTCTATCAGATCCCACAGCACCTTGTCTTCTCTAGTCATGATCTGAAGCAATTTCTTCGAACAGTGGTTCTCTGGGCGAATTGGGGAATTTGGCAAATTCAGATCGGCCTTATATCTTCTTAAGAGATCTGCGTGGTCGGGTGGAAGTCTGTCGTCTCTGAATTTGAGAGCAATATTATGTTCTTCGGGGATAATCAAAAGGGGTTCGTTCACTTTGTCCATTGGGAGTTCTTGTTTTTTCTTGTTAGGTGGTATGAGGTGTCTGTTTAGAAGTAAAAAATGTAAGAGGACTTTGTCCGAAAAAGTAATACTTTTAAAATTAAATTTTGAATTATCGACTGGTTGACAATTTGTAGTACAATTTTCTGTCCGAGAATGATTGTTGTGGCAAATTTTTATCGACTGGGCGATACAAGATATGATAGCAGCAATAATCTTGAGATTGAGTAAAGCTAACGAGCTATTCAGCTGATTCTGACCAATCACGTCGCTTGAATTTTCGTTTCCCGATGGGATTGTATTAACTCATGAATTAGTATTTACAGCGACCGTTGGTCTATCTACAGAATTTACAGTAAGTAATTTAGAATCTATTTTAGTCGATAAAATGTTCTGAATTCTGTCGATTGAAGCGACTACAAATTCGTCGTCATAATGTGAAATTGGAAGGGCTTTGCCCGAAGGAAGTCTAGATAAAAGGTCAGTAAAGCCCATGTCCTTTCCTGGTAAATGAGAAATTTTAAAATTGAAAGGTAAGAGTCTGTTTACCCAGCGGGTCAATCGACTGTGCATCGTTTTATTGCCATGATTTGCCGAAAGTGCTGATAGTAATGCTTTATGGTCAGTGACTATTTGGAATTCTGTTCCGTACAGGTAGTTTCTGAAATGTTCTGCAGCCCATACGACTCCCAGCAACTCTAGTTCGTTGGTAGAATCTTTCATTTCATGGTTGTTTAAAAATCTGGATGCAAATGCGATTGTTTTCCATTGGTCGTCCTGTAATTGTTCTAGGGTAGCCCCTAGTCCGCTATGTGAAGCGTCCGTTTTTAGTCTTGTCTTCTCTTTTATATCAAAGTGGCTGTTTTCTGCAATATTTACAATTTCCGTTTTTAACTTCTCAAACGCTATTGAATGGCTGGTATCCCATTTGTATAGCGATTTTTTGTTTAGAAGAGGTCGAAGAGGGGAGCTTAACGTGGATAAATTAGGGACGAATTTTACATATTGGTTTATTGAGCCGAAAAATGAGCGAAGTTCAGAAATATTCTTCGGGGTTGGCAAATTTTTTATTGCGTCGGCTCTACCGACCAACGGTCGTACTCCATTGCCTGAGATCTTGAAGCCAAGCCATTCGATGTGAGATTTAAAAAATGCGCATTTCCCCCATTTCACTGCCATGTTGTTCTTATCTAAGATTGATAAAATTTTGTGCACTATTGCTTTATGTTCTTCCAGCGATCCACGCGAGGCTACCAGGATGTCGTCTATGTAACAATTTGTAAACGGGATATTTTTCGACATTGAGTCCATGACCCGTTGGAATTCATTGGGCATGTCTCCTAATCCGTAAAATCCCGTTAGAAACCGATACGTTCCTGTCGTTTCGCCGCCTACTATGCTAAAATTGCACTGTTTACTGGTTTGATTGCAAAGTTGAAGTTGGCTATATGCGTTTTTCAGGTCTAAGTTACTAAACCACACTCGCCCGTTGGGTTTTTCTGAAATTTGGAGTGCCACGTTATCAATCAGCTCATGGATATTCGGCATTTGATACTTATTTTTAAAAATTTGACCATTTAAAAGCTTGTAATCCAGTGCCAGTTTTATTGAAGTATCCTTTTTCCGAGTGATTACAATTGGACTGATGAAGCAATCTTCGTCGCATTTCTGTAACTTTATTATGTGACCTTCTTTTTCCATTCTTTTTAATTCATCGTTCACTGCCGCGAGTAAATGGAGTGGTACTCTTCTCCCTTTGGACTGTATTGGTTTAAAAGGTGTGTGAAAATGGGTTACCTTCCGATCGTTAGGTATTTTCCCCACTCTAGTGAATAAGTTCTTAAACTCATTAAAAATGTTGTCTGATAAAGAAGGTAAGTTTTTGTACTCACTCTCAAGTGTGGGTTGATTGACCATACAGATTGGTTGTGGGCATTTCCTCTGCAAAATTTCTATGCCCAGTTTGGGTAAATTGTCGTTCCCCAATATGTTACGCTCGTGTCCGCCGGTTATGAAGAATGGGGTTTCTTCGCTGATCCACCCATTGGACTGTGTTCTGACAATTATTTTTCCCAAGATATTGATCGTATCGTTGGTGAATCCGCAGTATAGGTCTTTTATTCTTTTCTCCACTGGGTGTATCTTGAGGTTTGGGTATCTTAGTTTAATTTCATGTAGAACATTCTGTTTTAAAAAGCTTACAGGACTTGCTGAATCTACCGGTATGTTCATATTTACAATCATGTCCCAGCCAATGCCTAGGTTCAGGAGTTTCTTTGTTTCAAGACCATTATTGTCGTAAATAGTTCTGACACTCAACACCGAGAAGTCGTCATCGTCACTCTGTCCGTACTCATTCCACGCATTTATCACGTCGCATGATTCTTGTTCTTCCATCCACGAGTTTTCCGGAGGTGTGTATGTACAATTCTCAGTATTTACGAAATTATTTGATACATTATTTACAGATGGTCTCTTATTGCGTGATTTACATAATTTGGCGAAGTGTCCCTTATAGTTGCAATTTTTACAGGTTATGTCCTTCGCTGGGCAAACGTTTAAGTGCCCTTTCGTAAATGTATTTCCGCATTTCATGCATGAGTTACTCCTTTCGATGTTTAAGCTTGGTTCTTTTTTTGATATGATTGTGGTTAATAAAAGATTTAAAAGTTGTCCCGTTGGTCGATGACCGTGACATATTTGTCAGTTTCTGGTGGTTAAAATATCCTTTTTCATCGATTAGGGCTTGATTAAGTGCTTCCGACGGGCTTATGGTAGCTGAAAGTAGCTTCCTCTGGGTGTCTGTGTTCTTCATATTGCAAATGAAGATATCCCTTATCCATTCTGCCTCGTCGGATTCCTTGATGTTGCACGTGCTGGCTAGGTCCGTCAGTGCTCCCCAGAATTGTTCGTACGACTCACGATCTTTTTGTTTTCGATTTAGAAGTTTATATCTTTCGAACGTAGTATTGGGCGGTTTGTTAAATGCTGCGTCTAGTAGAGTCCAGAACTCAGAGAACGATATTGCTAGAATCTTGACTCTCGGGTTCTTTTGTGTAAAAACTCTTTTTCCTTCGCTCCCTAGGGCTAAAAATAAAATTGATCGCAGTTTCTTGTCCGCCTCCGTTCGTCTCATTCCATTAAAATATTTTTCTCTTCGTTGATCCGTTTCTCTTCTGCGGATTCGTACTGTTTCATTGTGCTTTTGTTCCTGCTCTCTCTGTTGGCTTTTTCCGCGTCCGACTCGCTGCCTGTCGCCTGTTCCAAAATTGGAATTTGCGTCTCCGGTATCTCTGGTCCATGTAGGCTCTCTAAATCCAGATTTTCTTTCGCAATGATCGCCAATTGGAATTGGTCGCTCTATTGGGTCCAGGCATGCGGTGGCTCTAGGGTGTGATTAGGCCAAAAGGGGGGAATTCCACGCACGTTCGAATCATATGACTGCGCCATAATAAACTATTCTAATTCTAAGTGTCTATGTACAAGGTATGTACATAAGCTTAATTGTTAAAACGATAAAAGGAAGTAGTTGAATTAAGACGTTAAAAAGGACAACTGAACTTCCGTTCATATCGACCGATGGTCGTAACTAAACTGGTATTAATTAAAATACCGAAGGTCATTATAACAAACTAAAAACAAATCACAACAAGCGGTACATTATGTACCGGTACGTACTAGTACATGTTTTGATACCTTAGAAATGGATATTTTCATGAAGGAAATTTCATTCGGAATGTATATTGAGACAATTCATTTCATTAACATCATCAAGTAGAACAGAGTTAATGTAAATACAAGTCAACTTTTCGATTCTGTAGCACTGAACGCGATTTCGTTTCTTGGAGTGTAGAAAGTCCAGTATGTTCTAAGTTTTTTTACTGGCTGCGTTTGAAGGCGGAATACTGAAAACATGAATAGCAATTTTTCCTAGTTTAGGACTACGTAGTAACCCCGAACAACTCGCTTTTTCTTTCATCTTTCATAGTAACAAACTCTGATAAATAGGAGTTGAGTTTGCTATTAAAGATTTCAAACTCCTCCACATTGGTGTAAAAAACACTGCCGTATTTTCGTAAGTGGCGTATGGTGACGACTCTATCTATTCCTACCATTCGGTTCTGAAGAATGTTTTTCGGTCTAAGACTGTACGCGAAAACCATCGACTCGGTATGCAGAAAGTTCCGCCGCTTTTCAACCAACTTGACGTATATTGCACGATCAGTATGGTCAGTCAACTTTTCGTAGTGGTCCATGATTTTTCGGTCCATGATTTTTGAAATCGATTTCTTAAAGAATATATTTTTTTTTCGCGTTTTTCGTTTTTAATTAGAGCTCTGAATAAACAGAATATGAATCAATGTTTACTGCCTGAAACGTTTTCGGTTAACTTTGATCATCAGCATTTAAATCTGAAACATGAGCAAATGTAACAAAACATCAAAAATCAAACAAAAAGCAACCTGGAATGCGAAATAGCACCATTGTGGAAAATCTAACGTGACGAGGAAACCTCACAACTACTAAAGAAACAGTTATACCCTGATGGTCAGGTAGCGCTGGCGCTACTCCTCCCGGGTGTTGAGATGTGGTTTCAGGCGGTCGATGTGCAGCGCTTCCAATGTTAATAGCATGGAAGATTCTGAATTTGTCGATAATTGATTACTCAAATTCGTTGAGACCACCACAATTGTTCAGATGACTCACCACAGGCGTCGTTGCAACGAAATGTTCAGCTGAGCGGGTTTTGAAGTGTCAAATATGTGGCCGACATCGCAGGCAGAACAACCTGTTCATACGATAACGAAACCATATAACGCATGCAGGTATATTAATACCCTTAGATAAGAATCCAGGAGTAAGACTAGAGTTGGCAATGAACTAGTACCACCTAAAAGCGGAGCATTATGTACTGGTACGTACTAGTACATGTACTGATACCTTAGAAAATGGATATTTTCATGAAGGAAATTTCATTCGGAATATATATTGAGACATTTCATTTCATTAACATCATCAAGTAGAACAGAGTTAATGTAAATAAAAGTCAACTTTTGATTCTGAAGCACTCAAGGCGATTTCGTTTCTTGGAGTGTAGAAAGTCCAGTATGTTCCAAGTTTTTTCACTGGCTGCGTTTGAAGGCGGAATACTGAAAACACGAAAAGCATTTTTTCCCAGTTTAGGAATACGCAGTAACCAAAAAAAAAACTCGCTTTTTCTCTCATCGTTCATAGTAACAAACTCTGATAAATAGGAGTTGAGTTTGCTATTGAAGGTTTCAAACTCCTCCACATCGGGGTTAAAAACACTGCCGTATTTTCTTAAGTGGCGTATGGAGTCGACTCTCTCTGTTCCTACCATTCGGTCCTGAAGAATGTTTTTCGGTGTATGAATGTACGCAAAACCCATTAACTCGGTATGCGTTTGAAAGTTTCACCGCTTTTTAACCAACTTGACGTAAATTGCTTGATCAATTGGGTCCGTCAACTTTTCGTAGTGGTCCATGAGTTTTCGGAACTTCTTAAAGATAATTGAAAGGTCGGACGATTCTTTCTCAAGCTTTCCTATTATCTTGGTTGGATATTCGATCGGTCTGCTAGCTTCTTAACACGAGTCCAAAATTCAGCATTTCAAATCAGGTTCACAAACGCATCTCGTTTGACAATTTGGGTTTGTCTCACATTTTGAAGAACTGACTCCATTGTTAATAAAGACAGGGCAGCCCTTGATTCCAGTAAAAATTTTTAAAAATTGAATATCGTTCTTTTCTTTCTGTAAAGCTGTAATTTTGTCTACCCACATATCTACTCTTTGTACGTTCACTAGCTCTTCATCCGTTGCTTGAATTTTTGCTTTCTTGGCGATTTGTGGTTCATTGGTAGACACCGAAATTATCGCCGAGTTCTTGAAGAAGCCATTTGTTCCGGTGCCTGCCCTCTGCAGCTTCCGCCCCTTTTATGACTCTCCAGCTTTTGTTTTGACCAGAAAACCGATATTCCACTTACTCTGCGTTTGCCATATCGGTTGGATCCCTTATCTCGATGTGAACCCCCTGCGTCTGTGAACTTCAAAAGCGCATCAGTTGTAGAGGAGCGCTGACGGAACCCGAATTAATTTTCAGAAATAAAACTATTTTCGCTTAAATAAAGAACCATCTGTTTTCGTAGTAACCGTTCTATGACTTTTGAGAGAATTGGAGTTAAAGATATTGTAGTTTTTTGTCGATTATGTTAAGTTTCGTTATAATGAACGAAAATTTTTCAGATGGCTTTTTCTCCACATCGCAATTTGTTAAATTATCAATGTGCATTTTGTAAAATATCCAGCTTTGACATCTCTTTCAAAAACGCCAGTTTACGTTCTGCTTAATTGCTTAACGAAAAATTGAACAGTTATTGATAGACAATCAAAGCATTGCTATTGGCTAAGATGGCTATTGTTCACGTGGTTTTGGTTCAAGGAAATCATAGGCTTCAAGTGTGGTTTCATTGCCCGGAACATTGGAAATGGAGAGGAACTTTTGTCTTCGGGTGTATTGTAGTTTTTTCAGTCATGATTCAAAAGAGGGAAAGAACATGCAAAATAAGGTACCATATTCAGTCATGACTCAAAAGACATTTTGAAAAATTACAATTAACGTAAAAATGTCCTTGTGTTGAGAAAAGCCGGCTTGAAATTTTTGAATTTTAGTCTAATTTCGAGCAAGTAAAGCGTGCGGGTAATTTTTGTCTTCTGAAAATTGGTCATTCGCAAAGAAAATTTGGTTTTACTTAAATTGAAACTAGTTTGGAAGTTTCAATTAGCGCATCCTTCCAAAAAACTTTTTGTCGATTATGCCCAATTTACTAACGTTCTACGCGCTCGTTTACTTCTCTCACACCGCGCGCAAAAAAAAGTACTCTAAATATCTTTTTGTAGTTTTTGTTGAAGTTTTTTATGTGGTCAGAACATTCTGTGCTGGGTGCACAGCAACCGGCTATCTTTATTTATGACTTATTTTTCGGGGCGTGTTGAAAAATTTTCTCTTAATGTGAAAAAACTGGTCTTTTTATATTCGCTTTACTAGTTTTTTTACTTTAAATGTTTACTTTCGAGTTCGGTTTTGTATCTGACACGTTTTTTAATCAATAATTTTTCAAGAAACTAGTTGTTCATTTTCCGTGGCGTACTTCAGAGTTGATTTTTTTTCAGTGAAATCGGAGATTGCTTCCGCTACTTGTCTACCGATGAATCTTGTCGAAGTATAGTGTTCAGTGGAATTGGAAAACACTTCTCTGCAGGTGAGCAGACTACCATATTTGGCACATCTCTCCAAGATTCAAGCCAAATTTTAAGCCTGAAAAACTGGAGCAACCGAATTATGACTATTTATTTGAACTCGACTTAAAGCGCTTGGAAATGAAATTGGTGTTTCGATTTGTAAATATTTTTGATCTTGAAGTTCTTCGCAATATATTGGACGCAAATTAAGGGTCGGTTTAGTTGTTTATGAACATCCAGTTTCAACACGCTCTGAAAACTCAAGTTTAGGTTTACTCCCAAGTTTTAACGACTTTAAAACTTGATGATAGTGGTGACTTTAACGATTCCGTTGATCCCTCAAACAGTAAGTTTTAATTTCGAAAAGGTTAGTCTGCAATTTGTTTTCAGGAATTGACCTGACTGACTTCATGCAAAATATTGCGGGGTCAATGGCGAAGAAAAGTGACGTGGGAAGACGAGCATTTTTAGCCGAGGCAATCGTCAAAAAGTTCCAAGATGACATCACAGCCCTCGAACTGGTATAGTATAGTTCATTGAATTCTAGTTCATTCTCGTCATGCTGGTTGATTGGTTAATCGTAGACTAGACTTTTTACTGCTCATCTGGTTGAGAGTTTGAAGAAACTTGAGCACTTGCTGTATGGTAATAACATATATGGCAGAAAAATCAGAGCCAGAAATAGAAGTATGCAATAAGATTTGTGGAAGTGTTTGAATCAACGTAAACTCGAAGCGATTGGGAAAGATTTCATCCGTGAAATTAAAACAAACAAATCCGCTTTGTATCACATAAAGGAAGATAATTCAAAAGTTTTAGATTTTTGCTGCTTCTGGAACCCACATTTATTTTAACGGCTAACTTCAGTGGCCATGTTTGGCCTAGGAGTCAATGAATGTGAGGACACATATTTAGGTTGTATGGCTTTTTCAAACAAAATGTTGCATTTAATTTTTAAGGTTTCTCAAGGGAATGAAAAAATATACTTCGATGTAGTTTTCTTAAATTGGGTTAGTTTTAGCGGAAAGTGTCGATTTTGCATGTTTTTGAAATTTAAACAGCTTAAGTTGGTTCAACTTAAAGTTTGAAAATATAGGAAAATTCTGATTGCATGGGTTCGTTGACACATGTCCAACAGCCTTTTCTGTTGCCTTTGTTTCATGTTTTACACCCAATGTTGTTTTAGTGCAACAAACCCGTGATAGCTGCAATACACAATGGCTGCATTGGAGCAGGTAATTTTTTTCAACCGCAAACCATGCGAAATTTGTCAAATGGCGTTTTAAATTATTGAATAAAAAAGGTTTTCCGGAAATTACAAAAGAAAATCTAAGCATACTGTTATTTAGTACCGAAATTGTAAAGCTAGCCAAAAGAGGTAAATTCCTAAAAAGGTCCAAAAAAAGTTTTAATTCATAGCTCGGAATTGAAAGATGAGTTGGCGAACTTTCAAAATGTGTCTTTGTGGTCGAAATGCACTTTGCCCCCACCCCACTCCCTCAGCACTTTTCTTTTTATGAAATCAGGCAAAAATTTACACGAAAATTTTTCAAACATGCAGAATATTTCTGGTGAAAGTAATGGAGCAGTTCGTCTGTTTAGGTCTTAATTTGGTGACGGCCTGTGACGTTCGTTACTGCAGCTCCGACGCCTGGTTTCAACTGAAGGAGGTTGACATAGGCATTGCTGCAGATGTCGGAGTATTGCAAAGGATGCCCAGGATAGTTGCAAATGACAGGCAAGCAGATCGTTTTCAAACATGCAATTAAGGTTTCCTTGCGTTCCTCAACATTTTTTCAGCTGCCTTTTGGTTTTAGTTTTGTAATTATATAGCATCAATTTGTGATTTATCCGCAGACTAGGTGTGTTGCGAGCCAGGGGCGGATCTAGGATTTTCTCGAGGGGGAAATTTTACGAAAATTTTGTCGACCTTTTTTGGGTAGAGCAAATTGATTTGTTTAGAGCGGCTCCTATAACATTAAAAAGACCCGCTCTCATACAAAGTTAGTATATATTGGTGCCTTATGAAAAATTTTGGGGTTTGTTGGCCTAAAATGAATGTCATAAAATAATTCCAAAGGGGGACCCTTTGGTTGGTGAGTGGGTCGAATATCTGAGGGGGGCGCTATTTTACGCTTTTTGGACGCTATGTTTACCCTTGCGATAAGCAAGGGCGTTGCAATCGGGTATTAGACTTTTTTCCAGTAACTAACCTTGTTCACAGAATGGTCAAAATTAGAAATGGTAATTTTTGGTTTAGTTCTTATTTAATTAAAATTCTTTGCTTGTCGGGCATACTTGGTCTGGAGGTAACAATTACGTCTAGAGAGGCAGATGACTTGAGTTTGAATATGACAGGACCTGTTTTTTTTTCAAACGGGAAATATTCTGTTTCAAAAAAATTGCCGGCTTGTTCTTTGTCTGCTCAAGTTTTGTCGGCTTAGTTACACCTTAGAATTGTTTTTTAATGTACGCAATTTATATTGTAATTTTTTTGACATTCGTAATTTTATTTTATGACATTCGTATTTTTCATTTTCATTTTTGTTTTCACTTAAAAGCTTTTGTTCTGCCCAAATGATTACTGCTTATATTTTATCGACTTGTGACTCATCTTTGAGTAGTTTCAAGGGAAACATAAAGTTAATGCTCCCCTGTGGTTGGCACAAAATGCTAAAAATTTTAATAGAATTAATCGTTTATCATGACAACAATTATTTTAAGACCTAAACAGACTAATTGCTCCATTACTTTAACCAGAAAGTTTATCATGACAACAATTTTTTTCTTTTTATTTTTGTTCCGCTTGATAGCTTTCGACCTACAAGAAATCGGCGTAATGGCATCATATTGCGTCTTTCAGCGAGCGAAAAAAGGTGGTATGTGCGTGTGTTTTTGAGGGTGAGGTGACTTGATGAATTTTAAAAGTCGAATTAATGATGCTATATTTTGAAATTGGGGTTGCCTTATCATAATAGTGCGACTGATCAAAGGCTTTTGAAATTTCAAAATTTCACGAAAAATTTGATCGCAAAAGGTCACGAAAAATTTGATCGACATGTAATTTCGCAAGTGGTTCGAAAGTTGAAGTTTTCCAAAATCGAAAGTTGAAGTTGTCGAAAGTTGAATTTTTCCAAAAAATAAGTCATGTTTTTTCTTTTGCGTTCATTGACTCTTATCCAACTGTCTGTTTTGCTATGCTTTATTCATGCGTTTGTTTAAGAATAGATGAATGTAGTTCAGACACTTATATATAGGCGCGATCTTTTTTTTCGTTTTTTGTAGGAAAAGTCCACTAGAACAGCAAAAATGTAAAGATCGAGTTCTAATTTCGAAGATGGAATTTAATCATCAGATTAATCAGCGAGATAAAAATTTCACTTATTGATCCAGTTTTCTTAAATTGGGTTAATTTTATCGAAAAAGAGTCGAACATAAATTGTTCATGGAATTCAAAGAGCTTTAATGGCATTTGTTTTTTCTTCAAAATTCGAAGTTATTAATCTTTCCTACTGACAGTTGGTTATGTTTCCAAATTTCTGTTGGCTCAGTTTCGGATTTTCGGAAACCTAATAGTATCGCTTGGTTTTGTTTTGACTATGTTTTTTTGGTTATGGTTTGCTCCATGAAATGGCGTTAATACAATGTCATCACACAATCTAGCAGCTAAATGTGCACTTGAACTTACAAAACCTATCTTTGTTTCAGCTTCATGAGAGAAATTTCGTACACTGCCAGAAAAGTGACAAGTGATGAAGCCTTGAAAGAAGGACTGGTATCTCGAGTACTTGTTGATAAAGAATCCACCATGAATGAGGCTGTCAAACTTGCGGAAACTATAGCTGCCAAGAGTCCAGTGGCTGTACAGGGCACCAAAAGAGCCTTAGTCTATGCCAGAGATCACTCAGTTCAACAATCACTAGATCAAGTGGTAAGCTGTTTAAACAGTTACTGCAGCTCTCAAGTTCCTGGCCTTGCTAAATAACTGGTCCAAATACACTTTTGGAGATGCAGTCGGTACGGGTTGAAGTGTTAATCATTTCAGTTTTTTCTGGTGCTTAATTATCGAGAGAGTCAATGTAATCAGATCATTAGGGGTTTATAAGTTGTGAAATCAATCATCAGGGGTCTTTTACTTATCTTCGGATGGGATGTGATTGTTCACTATAAATTCTTATTTTGTGATAACTTTTGCTGAAACAGATACGATGACTGAAAAATAATGCTCGCAAGCTTTCCAGAGCCAATTTAGTTAGGAAAAAGGTTTTTGAGTAATGAACGTAGTGAAGACTCTTTTATAGGTCTTGCTATTTTTTTAAATTTTTTTTTTCACGCTCAATTTTAAATTTTTCTGTTTGACTTGTGATTTATTTTTAAGTCTCTTATAACTACAGATGTGCATTCATACCTTTTGATGCATTAATGAATGCATTTAGCTATAATGAATGCACTTCAGTTCAACTCAAATTATTTTCTTGAAAGGTAGGCAAATTGCGAAAGTTACGAGAGCAGAAATGGCCCAAACAACGCGGTGAATGGGTTTCAATTTAGCGAATGGAAATCTAGCGAAAATGGGTTTCAATTTCTAAATTTCAAAGCGGAATATAAAATTTACGAATTTCGTAGTCAGGAAGTTTTTCATTTTTTCGTAGCCTACTTTTTCACAGACTTGATTTTGTGTTTTTTTTTTGCATATTCAAAACTTTTTTCCCGCTTTTTGCGGGTGCTCGTGAAAAATAGCTTCGAGCCTGTGTAATTTTATCTCCCTGTGTCCATAGTAGTGTTAAGCTCCGATTCGCTTCAGGCTTCTATGTGATAATTCGAACTATCAAGATGTGCGAAAAGACGTGAACAGTTTCTAGTTTCGATACTGAATTTTGTTTTCAGATTTTGCAACAGAATAAAAAATTTACGCGTTGATCCAGTGTTTTTTTAATTGGGTTAGCGTTGTCAAAAAAGCGCCCACCATGAACAGTTATTGAAATTTAAGGAGTTTTAACGTGGTTTATTTGTTTTCTTTGAAATTTTAGATATATTCAAAACATTTTTGAGTTTCTATAAGTTTTCCTACACAACGAGCTAGCGAGCGTAGTGTAATAATGTGAATCTATATTTGTCCAACCTAAGTCGCAAATAAAATTGCTAATTCGGTGACACTTTCACTATAATTACGATCTGTAGCTGTGTAAGTTTCATAGCGACTGTTTTCGGCTTTATTGGTGGCTAGTGCTGGAAAATTTTCAAGCGATCATAGCACAGATGGAAGGGAATGAAACTCCTATGCACAGGTCGGAGGCTCGATGCGCAAAGAGCTTAAATTTAGTTTTATTTGGTGGTATTTTTGCGGTATAGCATTGGCAATTTATTAGCATCTGCAGCTGTTTTTATTCGTGGTTAGTGTTACGGTAGTATCAATGGCTCGTGGCGCAGTTGCGAGAACGTGACCTTCCAGATCTTGAGCTAGCAAGTTTGATTCCGACTTATTTCAAAAATATATATTTTTTAATTTGAGGCTCATTTCTACCTTTTCATATTTTTTTAGAGCTGCATTTTGTTATATCGCTTTTTTGCGAAACGCAGCTTTGCCTCTGTGTACCCTTTTTCAGTTTTCTGTTGTCTATATTTGTGTTTTCTGTAGGCTAAGAAAATTGCGCATTTTATTGACTTTTTCCAGACTTGATAAAAATATATATATATTGTTTCTAAGAGTAGTAATGAACCTAGTGAAGACATTAAAATATACTTAATTTTGTTTTTATTACAGTTTTCCTTGTGACTTCTTTTCAACTTCAATTTATTTCCATTGTTTACACTTCGATCTTTAGTGAGGTACTGCTATGGTACGACTATTCTTTTTTTCTAACCTAAGTCGCAAATATTGGTGTTTCTTTTGGGGCACCTTTACAGCTTAATAAAAGATTTACCTATTGATCCTGTTTTCTCTAATTAGGTTTATTATATGAAAAAATGTCAATCATAAATTGTTTAGAAATTCAAAGAGCTTTCAGGCCATCTATTTTTTCTTGGTTTTTTTCAAGTCAGGTTTTCTGTTTTCTTGCGTTCATTGACTCTTTTGTAACTGTCAGTTGACTATGTTTGGTGAATGTTCAGTTCGCTCGCAGCTTATAGTAAGTCAGGGTTTTTTATGGTGAGCATCCTTAATAATTGTTCTGCAAAATATAGTATAAGTCCCGAAAATAGGCACATGCGAGTTAAGTTAAACTAAGACGATTCATTCACGAGAGAAAAGACCAACATGAGATGTTCAGCTCCTAAAGGAGAACCACTGTTGTGACCCTTAATTAGGACCTACTTTTTAACTGTTATTTTCGTACATCTGGATAATTTTGTGAATATAGTTTTTAAGGGTATTCAAAATCTGTATAGTAACTTTTGGATGTGCATTTTCACTAATTTAGGCCTCGCGATCATCTCGGCGCTTTTTTTCTCAGCAAACCTCTGAGATTTGGTCATACTCTTTTTTATTTTAGAGCTATAAAATAGTCTCTCGAAATCGTGGGAGGAGTATTCGCTGATTTTATCAGTTTTTTTAACGCATATGTGTAATGTATTGATGGTTAATCTTTTTTTTCAGTCAATATGTTTGGTAATTGTGCAGTTCGCTCGCAGCTTATATTAAGTCAGGGTTTTTTTACGGTGAGCATCCTTAATAATTGTTCTGCAAAATAAAGTAGAAGTCCCGAGAATAGGCACATGCGAGTTAAGTTAAACTAAGACGATTCATTCACGTGAGAAAAGACCAAGACGAGATGTTCAGCTGCTAACTGAGAACCACTGTTGTGACCCTTAATTAGAACCTACTTTTTTGGTTATTTTTGTACATCCTGGATAATTTTGTGAATATAGTTTCTAGGAGTTATTCAAATTCTGTGTAGTAACTTTTGGATGTGCATTTTCACTAACTGAGGCCTCGAGATCATCTCGGCGCTTTTTTTCTCGGCAAATCTCTGAGATTTGGTCAAACTCTTTTTAGTTTAGAGCTATAAAATAGTCTCTTGAAACCGTGGGAGGAGTATTCTCTGATTTAATCAGTTTTTTCAAACAAGGATATGTGTAATGTATTGATTGTTAATCTTTTTTTTTCAGTCAACCAGCCAGAGGCCTAAGCGGTTAGTTTATTTAAGTTGAGAAGAGCTCACTTAACTGGAGCCATTAAACTATGGCTTACTTGCAAGAGCTTGCCTTGCAAATTGCAGCGCACATGCTATTTGAACCCGCAATCATATAGTTGCTGGGCGTTATCACTAATCGGGTACTAGATTTATTGACTTTCAGTTTTGGCTTTAATTAGGGTGTTGATTTTCTGATTAGCATAGCTGTGGTTTTGTTTGTTAATACAATTATTTTGTTCCTACAATAAACTCTTCGTGATAGTTGCCTCTTATAGGAGTTCAAACACGCTTAGTTAACTCCATTCCAATAACAACTTAATATAAAATCTAGTTTTCACCAGGTTCATTATGAATCCGGTTCAAATAAAAATAGAACTAAAGCTTAGTTTGAATAATTAGTACCTTAATTTTTCGTTTATTTGAATTAGTTTGAATATTCACGCAATTTTGAGGCTTAAGGCCTCAAATTATTTTGATAATTTGTGAATAAGACCAGTTTTTTGTTTCAAGCGTGGTGTATGTATAGTTCTTTTGTTTCCTAACTTTTGGCCGTCATTTTGTTTTGGTCGCTATTTTGAACTCCATTTCATCATCAACTTTCAATTCATGCTTTCCGATAGCAAAAGTGTGAAGTGTCCCACTACAACTGTTCTTTCATTTCGCGATCAAAAATGGGCCTAAAGTTAAGAATGTCTAGCTGAATATAAAACTCAATTGATCTAATTTTATCAAATTGAGTCAATTATTCTTGTTCTTGAAAGACAAAAATGATATATTCCTTGTTCTGCATATTCCTTGAGAAACTCCAACGGTACCAAACTTTTTTTGAATAAACCATGTTGCGCTTGTAATGAGCAGTTATCAAATGGTTTTACGGAACTCTCGAATTTATTCTTAAGATTATTGACTCGAGGAATGTATTACTGATTTATTTTATATTTTGCTATGAAGAGAAGGGTACCATGTTACATATTGCCATTAGTTCGCAGCTGTTGTCGCGCTTAACCGTTTAATTTGTGGTGCTTTTTATTAATCGGATTCAATGGAATTTTTGGGTTTTATGCGACGAATGAGCGCTTTGGTTCTAATGGCTCTCATTTTGCTATAACGAGTAAATTTATGTTGCTATTGTAGAGATAACATATGGTGAAGCGCTTGAACGATTTTCAGTACCAGTTTTGTTCCACCTTCAACTATTTGTTATCTCCTAATGTTTACACAATCTGAATTTGTGCTGATATACGATTTCATTTTTTGTTCTGACTTTCAAAGAAAACGCAATATTTATACTGGGTGTGGTATTTTTTATTCGGTAAATTTTCGCCGATTGAAATGATAGTTTTCAACAAAATTTTTTATACCCCATTGAAGATATCGACTTCCTGAGTTCAAATTTAAAAAGATATTTTTTTGTTAAGTTCTGGGGGTTTGAAAATTGCCAAATTGGCCATGTTGTGGACTAAATTATGCACGCTTTGAAGAGTTTATTCATAAGCTGAGAGCGTAACGAATGATTTATGCGTGAAGAATTATCCCGCACAACAAAATCGTTCCAAAATGAGTTGAGGCTAGCTAATTGGTCGTAGTAATTTCGTACGTTTCAAAATTTTACACTTTGATAGTGTCCAAAATTTATAGGTTTTCAGTATTTTCTTTTCCCAAAAACTATTCGATACGAATTAAGGGACAGTCGGAACATTCAGGGCTTGGCCCTGATATACGAGGAGTCTTGTTGCAAGTGAACTCGCACATTTGTTTGCATAGCTTTGTACAAAAAATGTTTCCGTTTTTATGTAAGCAGCATAAGTTTTTTGCGGCTTATGTGTGCCAAACTTCAATTTGTGATATCAATTTTGTCTTCATAAAGGTTTGTCGAATTTTTTTTCACGAGAAGTTTGTAGTTTTTTTGAGCTGCCCTTTAATGGCAAGTGTCTTTGTTGCCAAATACTTCTGCGCTTCAGGCAAATTTTATAAAGAAGTACCGCAAAAAAGAAGTTTGGGGCTGGTTGTGCTTTTTTTAGTGCATGGTCTTCTTCGAAATTGGTATTTATTTGCGCGCAACGCGCCTTGAAAATAGTTTCGAAACAGTTGATTAAAAATTTGAACAGGGGCTTATATTGAATCAGCGACTTTTTCATGGGTTCTTGGACTCATTTCCACTATTATATAAGTTTTAATATTATCAATAAAATTTGATTTTTACGGAAGGGCGAGTACTAAGAGTCTTGTCCTCTTTGTATGACGTTGATACTGCAAATTAGTCTGTTGGTTGTTTTCATACTTTCCGTGACAAAGACGGAATGTTTGTGATCGGGTTTTTCTCCGAAAAATTTGGACTATCATATCGACTTTCTGAAAAGTATTGATGTCCTTAGCTCAAAATAAAAAGATATATAATCTGCATAAACTTATGGGGCTTTGAAGGTTGCTAATTTGGCCTTTTTGGATACTTAAAATGCGTTTAGTTTGGCGTTTTATTTTAACGCATGGAGTAGGCAGCGAATTAGGCCGGCTCGAACATCCTTCTGTGAATTGATCCAAATATTACGTTATAGACTCGAAAATGGTCTTTTTTGGTAATTTTGTTTTTACAAGCAAATCGTGTGTTATAGTATGAACTCTCTTTTTTCCAATTTTCGTTACAAATTTTGTTGCGACGCAAATATTGTTGCGACAAATTGTGTTCATTTTGGAAGTGTCCATTTCGATCAATTACCAGCTATTAAGTACAGCCAATGCTAAGGATATTAACCCAGACTATTATAGTACAAATAGCACTTAAGCTTCAAGGTGTCATGGATCTGTAGCGTACAGGTAGGGAAGGAGCCCTGCAACAAAATAAGCGGGTTCGAAAATAGGCAGGGTTGGATGTTTTTAATGAAATTTTTCTTATACTAGTTAAAATGCGTCCGCTCATTAAAAATTGAGGCATGTTAATTGGTAATTTTTTTTTTCTAATTGATTGTTACTGCTAATGCGTCATAATTGGCTTGCGTCACTTAGCAATTATGTAGACTCATAATTGACGTGCGTCACTTAAGAAGTTTCGTAGACTCAAAGTTTTAATCATTCATTTTTCCCCAGTAGCGTGGTCGGTCATATTTGTGCTTGTGTATGCGAAGTGCAACTTCGCCTCTGTGTTAATAAATCTTTCTCCCGAAGCATGTTGATAACAAAATAATACTTTTCTAACCTCTGAAGCGTTGTTTGGAGGGTCATTTAATTTGCCTCAATTCAGATTTCAGTTAGGAATGATTTCTGAGCCGAAGTAATTGGTTGCTTACACTACTCCTTTATTTATATATTGCACGTAATATTTATCCCAAATAGCCTTCAATGACAGTTATCAAACCACCACCAGCGGATTGGGTCACCCTTGTGCTATTTTGAGACATCCATTCTTAGCTGACTGACCCTAAAATTTTTCTAAAGGCGCCTTTGGCGCCATGCCAAATTATATTAATACTGAGGGAGCGCGTTTTATTTGGTTTTATGATTTCTTTTTAAATTCACTTCATTTCATTTGTTAAAAGGAAGGCAAATTCCACTATAGACCAGCAAATTTGAAAAGGTCACGAAAAACTTAAATAGTTTCTGTGTTTCAAAAATCTTCTGAACTGACAATGGAACAAAAAAATCACCTATTGATCCGGCTCTGTCTAAATTGAATGAATTAACAAATAATTTGCCAATCATAAACAGTAGTTGAAATTATCAGAGCTACAACGTGATATATTTGTTTTCGAAAGTTTTAATAAACATTTTTTTTCACTTTTCTGTTTCCTTTACACTTTTCCAATTGTTTACTCGATATCTTTAAAAAGATTGAAGGTGAACTGTTTTTTTTAAGTTTGACTTTAAATTAAGAATATCTTTCAGACTATAAAAAGTTCAGTCAAAATTGGTTAAATAATAAGTCGACCAAAAAATATAGCAACAAATTCTACGGCAGGCAGTTCAATTCAATCTTTGCAGTGTAGTTGAAGGTTGAATGTTTCAGCGAACATGGAATTTGTCCATGCTGCAGAGTGATGACGTAGGAAAGGCTGCACAGGCGAATATGACAAAATCTGGGGCAGAATTTGACGATGTTTAAGTGGTAGTAACTGGTTGTAAATGGTTGTAACTATTCATTATTCAATCGCAACTTTATGTCAGTATCAAAGCTACGGTAGTGTAGCTGTTAATCTTTAGTCTCGGAGCTACATGTGATATAGTTATCTTTTTGGCTGCATAAATGGAGTCGTTTTAAAGGAAATTTAAATGAGCAAAATATAATCTCTGACATTGGAGCACATGAAAGAACCCAAATCGAAACAAAGCCGTATGCCTACCGGCATCCATTCAACGCCTTTCTACTTCGAAGAGAGAGCTTTCATCTCAACTTCATCCGTTTTTTCAGCTGCGTGTTGGTAAAATATTTCCAAACTGAAAGGCTTTTTGCCTCCATCAATTATGCATCCCGCTTTATTTTAGGCCCAACATTTGGAAGATTTTCACTTTTTCTTCAAATATATATTCACAGATCAGGCGTCGCTTCTACGTTGAGATAAGTGGTAGGTCCAATTAAATTTTAATCGAGCGGCTGATTTTCGCTTCAGAGCAGCTGTTCATTTTAAAATTTTTACCCAATATTTAGTTTCCTGTTTCTTATTTATTTTTATGACATTGCAAACGCTAAACACTATTTATAGTGTTTACTGTGACCTTGAGATTTACTTAATTTGCTATGTGATGAACAAGTTTTGTTATAATAATTCGTCTCTTTTACCTGGCAAAATTTGTGGGGCCGTACAGTACGATTGGGGTCATCAATAAGACCAACCCAAATTCGCATTTCTATAATCTGACTGTTAACAGATCATCCTGAAGTTTTTTGTTATTCAGAAGAGAAGTGGTGCTGGATTTTAATTGTTACCCGGGATTAAGTCGTAGAAAAAGCCTATTGGCTGAAAACTACAAGTACATCTGTGAAAAGCGACAATTGGTCCAAAAATAAAGTGAGATCGGGACGAAAAAACTATTCGTCGCGACGCATTTACATCGAGATAAATGACATTGTAGCTCTCTAAATTATTCTATTTAAAGCAGTCACCTGCGGAATCATGGACATTTATTTGTTAAAATTTCAACAAATAGATCTATTAAATATTTTAACCCAGCTTCAGTGTCCTAATGGTTTTGCTTTTTTCAAGATCTTTTTAAGTTTATGAACAAAGAGAAGATCAATGAACGGTAAAAAAGAATTTTGCGGTGTAAAAAGTACTCAGTAAGAGTCATGAATGTGGTGAGTACTCACTCTTAGAAATTCCTTGGTGGTTTTTGTTTGTTTGTTTTTGTTCTCGGCTCGACGTTTGGTTTCTTTTTAAGCTCAACTCTTTTGCTTTGCTAAAAGAAAGACAAGCTCCACTATCGAACAACGAAAGTGTAAAGGTCACGCAATATAAACGTGATCGACTTCTAGTTTCAAAAGAGGATGTAAATTTTCAGATTTCCCAGCTGAATAAACATTTTAAACTATTGATCCAGTTTTCTCAAATTGAGTTGATTTCATCAGGAAAAGTGTTAAATCATACGTTGTTCTAAAAATTCAAAGAGCTTTACGGCCATCTAATTTTTTCTTTGAATTTCGAAAGTTGAAACAAATCTTTTTTTTTCAGTTTAATTGCCATTATTGACTTTTTTCAACTCTGTTGGCTATGTTTGTATCTAAGTTGTTCTGTTCGTTCTGATAAATATAGTTCTCTTTTTCGGTTTTGTTCACATTCAATGAAATGCCACTTGCTAAATGTCTCTATCAGGATTTTGTCTCAGCTGCAGTCCCAATTCAATTACTTGTTAGTTTTCGCTGCTTCATAAGTGCTAATTTGTGTCTCGTCCCATAGAAACAGTATCGGTCCGTGTTTCAATTTCTGAAATGTTAACGTTCTAAAGCAAAAAGTGTTGCTGCGAAACTGCCGTCCCTGCTTCTGGCGGGCATTTTTTGTGTTTTTCCTTTAAAAAAGTCGGAGATCACGCGTCTTTGTTTTTCGGGGTGCTATTTACGTCACTTTCAGCAGATTAATTTCAATTGAACTTAAAAAGTGCATTATACTTAAGTGTATCAATATTTTAGACTTTTTCCTGAAAAAAAAACAAAAAATCTATATAAGAGTCTTCACTACTTCATTACAATTTCGGACTTTTTTTAAGGAAAAACACAAAAAATGCCCGCCAGAAGCAGGAACAACAGTTTCGCAGCAACATTTTTTCCTTTAGAACGTTAACATTTCAGAAGTTGAAACACGGAAATTGTTTTAATCAAACCCCGAAAAACAACGACGCGTGATTAATCTCCGACTTTTCTTAGGAAAAATGCCCGCCAGAAGCAGGGACAGCCGTTTCACAGCAATATTTTTTTCCTTTAGAGCGTTAACATTTCAGAAATTTAAACACGGAAGTTGAAAGTGACGTAAGTAATGAACTTAGTGAAGACTCTTATATAGGTCTTCCTGATTTTTTTATGTTTTTTTTTTGAGGAAAAAGTCTTAAAATATTGATATACTTAGGTAAAATGCAATTTTTAAGTTCAATTGAAAAAAATCTGCGCTAAATTGCACTCTCCAAATACGAAAGTGGAAATGGCGCGAAAAAATGTGAACGATTCCTAGTTTCGAAAGTGGAATTTATTTTTAAGATTTCCCAGCGGAATATAAATTTTACCTATGGATCCAGTTTTCTCAAGTTGGGTTAATATTATCAAAAACGCTCCAATCATAAATTGTTCTAGAAATTCAAAAATTTTAAAGGGCATCCAGCTTTTTTTCTTTGAAACTTGCAAATTGAGGTTTTTCAACAAAGTCAGTGTTTTTTCCTGTTTACTTGCGTTCATTACTCTTTTCCAAGTGTCTGTTGGCTATGTTTTTTGTCTGGTGTCAGAAAGAAGTTTTTAAGTTCAAGTACATAAAGTTTCAATTTTCGGTAATATAGTACAATAGGTTGCAGATTCAACTTGTTAAGCTCAGCTGAGCAAAAAAAAATTGAAAATCGAAACTCAGCTGAGCCACTTGAAATTCCATCACCCAAATCTGCACTTTTTGTCGCCCATTGTCAATTTGTAGTGACTTCAATATAACTTCTGGGAGATATATGATGTTCAAAAGTTATGTTTCGGGAACAATTATGATTCCTGGAAGTTATGATATTTGAAAGTTAATTAGCAGTAGTTCAAATGCTAACAAATAAATTGTATTTTCATGTGTGATTGAATAGTTTTTCCAGTCAAGGACATCAAATAGAAATTGAAAATTCAGTTTTGATTCAAAAAGTAAGCAGGCACATATTGGACATTCCGCGTGTTGAAACTTATAAAACGAAACAAATAAAAAAGTGTAAAAAAATATAAAAGCTTGAACGCTAATACAACAATCTCGTCTTAGTTTTTTCTAAATTATTTTAGATTTAAAGTTCAAGAGGTATTAGAGTGTAAAGAAGATAAAGAGGCGAGTCGTTAAGAGATTAACTGGAAGCGTTTTTGTACTTGATTTTTAATTCCCACTCAATGTGAGCTGATTTTTCGGGAGAGGTTTTGAGAATCATCGTCAATTATTCGCCTAAAAGGAAGCGAAAAGCAGAAGTAGGATATGTCAAAGTGTTGAGTTCGATATAATTGTTGTGAACATTTGAGCCAGATGCTTTTCCAAGAGTTGATCAACGTAGTTAAGACTCTCAGATAGGACGTGATTATTTTTTCATTTTTCATTATTTCGCTCAAGTTTGTTATTACGCACGCGCCTTGACTTTTGATTTCTTTTTAAGTTCAGTTCATTTCCTTTGATAAAAGAAAGGCAGAATCCACTATCGAACAGCAATAGTGCAAAGTTCACGAAAAACGTAACCGGGTACCAGAAAATTTCAACTAACCAACCTTGCGAACCGAATTTTCACATAGGTTTTATTGGCTGACATGCGTAATTTCTTGAGATTTCTGTTAGTTAAGTTAATATTTACGTCTGTCATGATAAAATTTTTTTGTTCTTTTTTTCCCCAAAAGTTTTATTCAGTTGCTGTTGTTTTGGCTTATTAATCTTTCAATGCTTCATTTAAAAGGGAAACTGCTTAATACGATCGAGAAAAGAAACCGGTTCAAATTTCTTGATTTTTGGTTTAATTTCGAGCTAATAAGATTAGCGCGCAGGCTTACAATGTCTTATTTAAGCTTAATTTACGCCTTGAAAACTTAATTTTACTCAAGCAAAGTTTTTGGGAATCAAAATTTTTCAAAATTCAATTTAATTCAGCGAAAACAATCAGAAAAATAATGTGTGATTTTCACGATTTTTTTTTAGTTTTTTTTTGTCGTTACCACAAATTTTGTTTTCATATCGAACTATTAAGAGTAATAAACCTAGTGAGTACTCTTATATAGGTCTTGCTGATTTTTTTTCTGTTTCAGGAAAGTCTTAAAATTTGTTCACGCCCAATTTTGATTTTTCGTGGTTTGACTTTGATTTCTTTTCAATTTCAGTGCATTTTCATTGTGAAAATAAAGGCAAACTCGACTATCGAACAGCAACAGTGTAAAGGTCACCGAAAAACGCGATCGACTTCTATTTTCGAAAATGGAAATTAATTATCAGATTTCCGAGCGAATTAAAAGTTTTGCCTATTGATCCAGTTTTCTCAACTTGGGTTAGTCTTTAAAAAAGAGTCAATCATAAATTGTTCTATAAACTAAAATATCTATTTTTTTCTTTGACATTCAAAAATTGAAGGATTTTGAAAAAAAAACAAGTCAGGTTTTTTCAGTTTCCTTGCGTTCATTGCTCTTTTCCATCTACCAGTTGGCTATTTTTTTTACTAATACCGTTGAATATGCTTAATTTTTTTACTTCATATTTTTTATCACATCACTCAGAAAAACGCCACTAATTTGAAGATAAAAGTTTTTTTAAGACTATGGTCGGAACATTCTGTGTGGTTTGCACAGTAGACAGCTATCCTGGTTTTTCATGAATGTTTCCTTTTCCATTATACAATTGTACAGTAGTATTACTTGACGATTGTTCAAATTCTGAAATTTTAGCTCTGTCGATTATGTTTTGTTATGTTTCTCTCAAATTGAACACAATGCCAGTTCATATTATGAATTTTTTGTTGATGTAGCTTTCTTACTTTTTTTATAAATAGTTTTTAATTATCAATGAACGTTATGAAAACTTTTTTATATACCGTGATGATTTTTTTTCAGTAAATATCCTCAAATTTGTGCTTGCCAAATTTGCTCTGAAAATTTGAGATCCATGAAAATCACAGTATTCGAAATACTTTTTTCCCAAATTTTCTCATAGGTTTGCATTTCAAACTTGCACTAAGTTTTTTGGGCGGCCATTTTCTGCCGTGAAGTATAAATATGAGACTCAACCATGAGATATTTTACTTTTTAAATATTTTTCAGTTTTTCTTTGATACATGAGCTAAATGGCTATGTGTTTTTTGTCCAATATTTTATTAATACTTGAGCTTCTACTTTCTATAGTTTATTCATTGTAGAGATTGGCTATTTTTTGCTTGCTACGAATTGTAGGCTCACAAACTTGATAAATGTTCGATACGCTGGTAACCTCGCGAGAGACTTCGTCTTGGATGCGTGAACTAGATTTTTTCCCATAATACATTTTTTTTACAAGTAAAAGTGTAATAGTTTATATATTATGTGAGGGGTACTTCAGTGACATATTTTGAGAATTTCTGCACTTCAAATTTTCGATTTACTCAGAATTTTGTATTTATGTTGGTTATAAAACAACTCAGAATTTATATAATTTTCTTTTTTTTTTACTGAAACTCTTTATTCAGCTGGGATTTTTTTGGGTAATCTTTTATTGGCTTAGGCGACAAAAGGGGTGTGGTTTGATGGGCGATAAGAATTTTTATTCACGGGTGTATTCGGATCTTAAACACATCGAGTTGAAAATTTTTGCAGCGCAATTTTTAAATTTTTTTCTCGACCCATCATACGTCTACACTAGATTGTCAGCTTATATTGTGATTCAATACCGTTGCGATGAGAAAGGGTATTGTTAAGTTTTGTTTCTAAGCTTTTTGTGTGCAATTGTCTTTCTCGGCTCGTTGTCTTCAAAATATTATATTTAATTGTAAGTTGTTTTCAATTGCCGTGGGCGACATGTTTAAGAGCTTACCACTCGTAACGTTTGAATTGTTTTGAGCTAACAATTAAAAATTTTAAGATAAAGCAAGCTTGCGAAGGTCAAGGTCAAATGTTTAAACAGATTGTTATGAAGTTATGAGCGCAGGTCAGGGCAGCGCAAGGCAAGGAGGGAAAGGGCAGCGCAAAGCAAGGAGGTTGAGAGCAGCGCAAGGCAAGGATGGACAAGGCAGCGCAAGGCAAGGAGGGGCAGGACAGCACATGGCAGGGCAGCGCAAGGCAGGGCTGCGAGAGGTAGAACAGCGCAAGTCAAGTTGGGGCAGGGCAGCGCAAGGCAAGGAGGGACAGGGCAGCAAAAAGAAAGGCAGCGCAATGCCAGGAGGTACAGGGCACCTTAAGGCAGGCTGGGCAAGAAGGGTACGCAAGGAGGGCAGTTTAAGGCAAGTGAAGGAGAGGCGGTGCAGCTCAAGGCAAGGAAAGGCAGAACAGCGCAACACAAAACAAAGCAGGGCAGCGGAAGGAGGGGCAATGCAGGGCAACGCAAGGAAGAGTATGGCAGCGTAAAGCAAGACAGCGCAGCGCAAAACAAAGTAGGGCAGCGTCATGTGAGGCAGAGCAAGGCACGGCAGCGCAAGTCATGACAGGGCAAAACAGCTAGGTGCAGGGCAGGTAAATTAGAGCAAATCAGTGGAAGTAGGGGCAGGGCATGTTAAGCAGAGCAGCCCAGTGCGATGTAGCGCAAGGCAAAACAGGGCAGCGCAGCACAGGGCCATTTAGGGCAGAGCTTGACAAGGAGCTTGGTAGGGCAGCGCAAAGCAAGGCAGAGCTACTCATCGCAGAACAAGGCAGGGGAGCGCAAGGTAAAGTGGGTTAGAGGATGACCGCGCTGGGAAGCAGAAGGAGCATGGCAGGGCAGCGCAAAGCAAGGTGGAGCATCGCAAAACAAGACAGGATAGCGCAACGCAGTTCAGAGCAACACATGGCAAGGCAAGGTAGGGGAGCGCAAGGCAAAGCAGAGCAGAGCAGGACAGCGCAAAGAAAGGCAGCTGAAGATAGGGCAGGGCAGGACAGGGCAAGAAGCATAGCAGGGAAGCGCAGCGCAAAACAAGGCAGGGCAGGCAGATCAAGGAAGGGCAGAGTTAGGCAAGGCAGGGCAGTTTAAGACAAAGCAGAATAAGTTTCAAATTAAGATCTCCATTATGCAGTTTTTTTTCTATTAGGCCAGATAATTATTACCCTCTGATGGTTTGAACACGAGTCTCGAAGTTCAGTTTCTTTTGTTCTTGTTTGATAAAAACAGATATTATGAAAGTGTATGGAATCAGGTTTCATTTTTTTGAGACGCTTTGGGAAGTCCAATGGGAAGTCTGCCCACTACCCTGTGTGCCTGCATACTCCTCTAGTCAAATTGATTCGAGACAAATGCACGAAAAAGATTAATAATTTTTTTTTATTTAAAGGCTTTCGTCTAATTTTTCTGTCAGCTAAATGCTGTTATGCTGTTTGTGATCAATCAAAATGGCGCGAGGTTCCGCTTTGAATCTGGTTTCAGTGTCGATAATTCATGTGGTTTGTTTTTCTTGAAAAACCATGCTTATGTTTCCTCTTTTGTCGTTTGACTTTCAATTTCTTTTGATAATTCTCTCCTTAAGTTACGCTCCTCAGAAATCAAAGTTTTGAAATTCGATATGGTTTTAGAAGTCCCAGCGTACTAAATAGCCTTTGTGTAATTCGGCTATCTCTAATTGGGTTTGTTTTAGATAACAAAAAAGTTCATCAAAGAACTCTTTGTGAGATAAAGGAGCTATGATCTACAAAAGAAGAAAAAGTGTGACATTACGTACGTCTTTCCAACTCTGCCTGTTTTTTATTTTTGTATTCTTGATTTGACATGCATTTTAAGAGAATATGGCTGAAGGCGGGAGTGGGGATGGCCCACAACAGACTTCGGAGACGCCCCCGCCCGCGTACAGTGAAAGCAGTAAAGTGATCACGGCCAAGTTCAACGAGAAAGCCTTCAAGTTCTCTGTCAACCTGCTGGAAGCATCCCGAAACAGCATCGACTTCCTACGACTCGTGAACAAAACTCCGAGTCTATACGACGAGCCTTTGATCAACTATGCGATCTACCGTTACGAAACGTTTTGGTTGCCCCTCGCTTCGAAGTTCACTTCGAGTGGTTCAGCCAAGTGGGCGGCTCCTCTGGACATTCAATGGGCATGGCATGTGCATATGTTAGCTCCGCTTTACTACGAAAAAGACTGCAAAGAAATAGTGGGTTGTGTAGTTGACCATGAACTGAAATCGTCGAAAGATTACTCGAAAGCAATGGCTGCTGCGAAGAAGGCATGGGAACAAACGTACCCGCAGGAGCCATTTGAAATAGATTTGAAAAGCGACTCAAGTGGCACTAAAATATCAAAACCGCCCGAGTCTTTTGTTTCGAAGATAACATACGATATTGCCACAGCGTCGTCGAGACAGAAAACGTTCTTCTATCAGTGCAGTTTGCCCCACTACTTGGACAAAGTTTTCCTCGAGAAAGCCATCGAGCGGTACAAAAAATACTTATTTCTGAAAAGTCACAATAAAAACACTTTCTTGGTTCCATGTTATGATTTTGACGTTGTTTGGCACGCGCATCAAGCACATCCGTTTAAGTATAAAGAAGACACGGAAAGGATACTTGGCAAAATGCTGAATCACGATGACTCAGTGAATGAACGCCACGATGGGTCGAAGTTGATGCAAGCTGACGCTCTCACAAGGGAGTTATGGTCAAAGGTAACACTCAATTACTTTCAACAATTATTTTCTGTGTCGAGAAAAATAGATCTTAGTTCTTCGCTTTTTGCCTGTAAATCTTTTTTTTAGTGGTGAACTGAGACGACAGAGGTTTTATGGATCAACCGTTCAACTCCCCCTAAAAGTGCCCTGCCGTAGAATTTCAGCCCGAAGCATGTAATAATTCTGAAAATTAAGTAATGATGTGTTAAGTATGCATATCGAAAATCTATTATATATTTAAATACGGGCTTCACTATCTCGCCATGTTTAAGCTTTTTCAACGTATTATTTTTGCATATTTAACAAAAGAATTTTTTAATGTTAAATCTATATCGTACATTGCAATGGTCAAGACTTTTTTTGGATTTCCGAGTTTAAATTCAAGTGTTTATTTCATCAAGTTTGAAATTAGCAACTCAATAGTGTGATGCTGTCAGGGTTCTCCCAGCTTTTGTGATTCTGGCTCCAATTATGAATAACCAATCCTTTTAGTTTACGAGATACGGAAATTTTTGAGATTTTTCATAAATTTCTAGAAAATTTAATTTCAAATAATTTCTCAGTTTTTGAAATTCTCACCCTGTAATTGGGTGCTGTCAAAGTGTATTTCAAAAAAAAAATTTCAAAAGTTTCCTTTTAACTTAGATTTTAAAAAATTCCAAAACTTTGAAGATCTCAATCCTGTTTTTGGAAATTGTGATGGTACTGTCAGGGGTTGCGAGTCTTGCCTCTGAATATAACTGCTCAAATCCTTGTACTTTTCGAGATATGACGTTTTTTAGGATTTTAAAAAAAATTTTTCAGAGAACTTGGATATAAAAGATTTCACAACATTTGAAACTCATCTCTATATTGAGCTTCTGTCAGGGTTTTCTCAGGAGTTCCAAATCTTGCCTCCAAATTTCAATTCTCAAATCTCTGCAGTTTTTCAGATATGACGTTTTTGGTGATTTAAGTTAAAACTCAAGTTAAACTTATTTTAAGTTGAAGCTTAAGTTAAAACTCTTTTTTCATAGTTTGAAATTCCTAACCTGTATGGGGGCTTTCAGAATAATCTCAGGGGTTACAAATTGGGCCTCCAAATCTTTAAGTTCACTAGATGCGACAATTTTTTCAGTAATTTTCAGAAAACTCAAATTACAGAATAATTCACAAAATTGAAATTCCCAACCTTGTATTTGTGTGCTGTCAGAGTACTGTCAAGGATTGCAAATATTGCCCTCAAAGAAGACTGATCAATTTTGGTAGTTTTCCATATGTAACGTTTTATCTGGTTCTCAAAAAATATCTTTTCTTAGAAAACTAGTTCATAAGTGAATCATAAGTGTAATAAAGAATTGCCTAAAAGTGACATTGCCTAGCCCTAAAAGTGACATATATTGGAAATTCGAAGCTCGGCTACAGCTCTGTTTATAATAGGGTTGTTATTCCTTTGTTTTTTACACTTGCGATAGCGATCCACTTACTCAAATTCATTCTGTATTAATTAAACTACCAACTCTGAGCTTGTAGAATTTCGTTTTTTTTTTTTGCTTAAATAACTTTTCTATACAGTTTCCTTAAATTGGGTTAATTTTATCGGAAAAGTCTATCATTCCGCGCCTTATTTCGTTACAGAAAACAACTTGGCCCATTAACTTTTTAAAAGTGAAGCTCGAGAATATGAAACAAGGTAAAAGCAAGGTAGTGTACAAGAAAAAATTCGGTAAAGAGCCTTTTAAGCGTAAAAATGAAATGATTTCATAACTGACAATGTAGCTCAATATTTTAATTAGTCCTCTTTCGCAGGTATTCAACGAGTTTTTCAACATCAACGGAGCGATGTTCAGAGGTGACATTCCTTCTGGAATGGGAACTATGTCTAAAGAACAGCTACTCAAAGTCGGCTTTTCTCAGACCCCTTTCAAGATAACTCAGCTGAAGCTTACTATGGGCAGCGATGTGCATTATGATAGAAAGAAGCTGAAGATAGTGATCAAGTACGGTAGCCGTAAGATGGCGGTCAATTTGGCTCCCTGGCAAAACTCGTGGGATGAGGGACTCAATGTGAACTCTGGAAGCAACCAGTTCGTTCTGGACTCCTCCCTCATTCACAAACTCGATATAGTAAGTCTAATCTCATTAAGAACAGTTTAATATTGAACAATTGAACAATCTCCCCACTGAAGAGACCAAGTGAACAATCTCCCACTTAAAATAAATTGGCAAACTCAAGCCGTAAGGCCTGCATTTACTATAGTCGTATCTGATTGGCTGAAAAATGAAAATTGATTTAGGGGGGGGGGGGGGTCATATTGTTCACTTAGTTCAACAGTTCCCACATGCAACGGATTAACGAATATCCGCCCCAAAAATGAACTCATCTCGTGAATAGGCACATTAGGCTTGCGCAAGTTTTGAATTCAGTCACGAATTTCATCTGTTTATTAACAGGCAAAATGTTAACGAGATCCATTAGTTTTTTTTCCTGAAAATAGTAACAAAATTTCCAATCTTTAACCTAAATCGATCTTCACTGCGACTGAATTTCAAAGAGTTTGAAAATCAACGGCAGTCAGGTCGATTCCATTGTTTTCAAATACCAACATGAAAATTGTTTCAAATTATATGCCATGAATATTTGTGTGGACCTAAACAGTACCCTTGAATCCGAAAATTGCTTTTAAAATGAGTTAGTTAATTTGTTTCGTTGAACCATCGAATTTAAGAAGGCGTTAATATAATTAAATTTAATGGCACGTCTAATCCCTTGGGATAGAGGTTGCCCTTCCTCGAAGATGAGATTTAATAATAGTTTTTACTTCTGACGTCAGCAGTAGTCTGCTTCAAAACATGTGCTTAAGATTTTTAGTGACCGATGGACTATTGGTTGCATAGATTGTTTTCATGAGTGTGATGAGTTGTGTTTTTTAAATTGGGTGAGGTTATTCTTTAATCTGACCAATGCGCCAATTTGATGCTAGGAAGTTGTTTTCAAAAGGAAATTTGCCAGCATAAAACATCTGCTTGTCGAAAATGTTCAGAAGGCAAATGGTGACCAACCATTTTCTGGTCTCTTTCTTATTGCACTTTTTGTATACAATCTGTGTGGCACTTTTGTATATGTTGACTATTGAATAAAATCAGCATGCGGGTGGCGGTTTGGTTCGAAGTACCTTGTGGTGCGTGTATTTCTGAAGAAAAGCTCTCCTAGAACAAAAAACGAGAGTAGTGTCGGTTCTGTTCAAATAATATGGATTGTTTGTCTGGCTGTGTAGTCCCTGGAGAGGCCCAAGCTGCTGAACTGTATCTCGGAGACACTGGGCGAAAGTGGGCTGGACTTGAGGGAGATCACACACCACAATCCCACCACGGAGGAGAACACCTACTCGACCACAGTCTATCTCATGAAGAAGAAGGCAGCCTCCTCCGGCGGGTGAGTAGGGTGCAAAACCACATTCCACATTCAAACGAAACACACATTTTAAACCGTCCTCTCCCATCCACTATTTAAGGAACAACGTTCCATCCCCGGTTCCTACATATAACAAAACCAGCTCATACATCGGGTGAATTTAGGCAAAATATGAAACCACCAAGGCTCCTTTTCCTCCCCCCCCCCCCACACCTGCAAATTTCTATAGCTAAAATTACTGTTCCTATTGTCCAATTGTCATGAAAATTGACATACAGACTCCTCAGGTCATAACAAACATTTTTGGTCGTCATATTTAACCTTGTAAAATCACTCGTTCGTGTGAGGTGGGGGGGGGGGGGGGAGCCCATTTGTGGAATTTTCAAAAAAATTTGTTTTTAATACAACTATTTACAATGTAAAATTGAAGAGGGGGATGAAATCATCAACATCGTCTTCGTCTTCGTCTTCGTAGGGCGTTTTCGAGCATTACTGCCCATTGCCCGCCATATGTATATCTCTCACAATTGCTTTCCACTGCGGCCTGTTCAGTGCAGTATCTTTGGCCAAATCGAACCAGCTTGCCTCCCAGTTCTTGTGGGTCATTTTTTGGGGTTTCAAGAATGGGCGGAGTTCCTTCTTCACTAACCGTCTCCACGAGTTCTTTACTCCACCGGGGGGTCTCTTCCAGTTGTCGGCTTTCTCAAATTCCAGGCATGCGTTGGGTATCATGTTGGGTTCCATGCGTAGGGTGTGCCCTAGCCATTTGAGGCGTCTTTGTTGTACGGTGGAACTCATGGTGTCTGTCGGAGCACCAAGGTTTCTCAGGCATCTGCAGTTGAAGGAATCGAGGCGTTGAGTATCGGATGCCTTGACTGGCCAGGATTCACATCCGTACAGGAGCACGCTTTCGACACATGCTTTGTATACTTTCGATTTGATTCTGGTCGGGACTGATCTTTGTTTCCAGAGCTTGTCTAATTGTTTGAAGCGTCCTGTTGCTTTTCCGAGGCGGATCTGGATTTCGTGTGACACGTCACCATCGAGTTGCAGGTTGCTGCCTAGATAGGTGAAAGTATTCACCCTATCGATGGGGGCGTCATTGCAGGTCATTTGGTCTCCAGGATAAGCAGAGCAGAATTTCGTTTTGGATGTGTTTATTTCAAGACCGCCTTTTGCAGCGGCGCGAGTGACTAGATCAAGAAGTGTCTGTGCGTCTTTGATATTGTCTTCAAGTAAACAGATATCATCAGCGAAGTCTAGATCTGTAATTACCATATCGTCAAGGGCGATGCCAAGGGGTTGGTTTTCCGTTGCTTCGAGCAATGCCCAGTCGATTACAAGGTTGAACAAGAATGGTGCAAGTATCGAACCTTGTCTGACCCCTGAGACAATGGCAAATGGGTTAGATAGTGAGTTGTAAACCCTGACTGTACTAAACGTTTCTGTGTACATGGCTCTTAGGATTTGGAGGATTTTGGATGGGAGGCCGTGACTCTCGAGGATGCACCAGATTGTCTCGCGGTTGACGCTGTCAAACGCAGCTTTAAAGTCAATAAATACGAGAGCAGTCTGTCTATTGTATTCGTGTCTTTGTTCTACTATTTGTCTGATTGCAAATATTTGATCGCGACATCCGCGCTTCTTTTTGAAGCCAGCCTGGTTGTCTCTAGCAATTGTATCATAGGCTGGTTCGAGCCTGTTTTTAAGGATCGCCTCTAAGATCTTGAAAGCGATATTCAAGAGTGAGATGCCACGATAGTTTGAGCATTTGGCTTTGTCGTCTTTTTTGTGGATGGGGACTATGACTGCTGTCTTCCAGTCATTTGGAATCTTCTCCTCTTTCCAAATAAGTGAGAGAAGGCGTTGCAAGTGGGGAAGAAGTTCATGTTGGCCATGAATAAAAAGTTCCGGGGGATATTATCATTTCCTGCTGCTTTGTTTGTCTTCAATTTTATTATTGCGAGCGAGATTTCGTCCAAACTGGGTGTATCAGTGTTGATTTGTAAGAGGGCTTGGCTGCGAATTTGAGGGGTCGCTAGATTTTTTGTTGGCCGGTTTAGTAGTTCGAAATGGTTGGCCCATTGTTTAATTTTGCCATTTGTATCAGTGATAAGTTTTCCATTCTTGTCTTTCACTGTATCGATGTTTGGGGCTTTTGTTCCGGTTAGTTTCCTTACAGCATTGTGTATTCTTCTCGAGTTTCCGTTTGCATCTGCCGCAATGAGATCATCAGCGATGGTCTCGTAGAAGTTCTTTTTATCTACCCTGACCGACCGTTTGATGTCCCTGGAAATGTTTTTTTTTTTGGATTTTGCTGTCCTGGCCCTGGTTCGTTTTTCCACCAGTTGTAGGGTCGTTGGCGAGATCCAGGGGTTCCGGATTGACTTCTTTTTGGGAATGTTCTTTTCCGTTGATTTTGTCAGCGCGTCTTTGATGCCCGTCCAGTAGCCATTGACGTCGCTTTCGTTTTGCAGGCTACCCAATGTGCGGTTTAGATCCTTGCGAAAGGCGTCGGAGACTTTTGGGTTTCTAAGTGTGTTGACATCATGTCGGAAAGATTTGGGGGCTTTTGTGTATACCTTCAATTTGACCTTCAGCTTGGCTTTGAGCATCTTGTGGTCAGACTGAATTAGGCAGTTTTTTTGGCCCACCGTGCGGACATCATCTATGCCAGATCTCCATCGTCTGGATATCAGGATGAAGTCAATCTGGTTTTGCGTTCTTCCATCGTTGGATATCCATGTTGGGAGTTTGTGCACCGATTTTTGAAACGTGGTGTTCGATAAGACGAGGTTGTTGTTCATTGCGTAGCTGATGAGTCGATCACCATTGCTGTTGCGATCGCCAATGGTGAATTTTCCAATGTTGGCTGCTTCGGAGTTGCATCTACTTCCAATTTTTGCGTTGAAGTCGCCTGCAACGATCATCAGATCCTTTTTTGGGACCAAGCCCGTCAGCTTGGAGAGGTCATCATAGAACTCATCTTTGATTTCGTTTGCTTTGTCTTCAGTTGGGGCATAACTACAGATAATTGAGAGGGGGGCTGGTTTGGCATGGATGCGGATGTAGCATAGGCGTGGTACCATTGGTCTCCACTCCATAATGTTGTTGGCTAGTTTTGTTTCAACGGCTATACCAACACCATGGAGCCCCTGCTTGTCATCGTATCCGGAGCAATAAAATTTATAGGAGGGAGTGTCTGCAACATCGTTGATGTTGATGGAGGGGGATCCTTGGAATCGGGTTTCTTGGATGCAGGCCACTTGAATATTCAGTGATTTTAGCGTTGAAGCCATTAGTGCGAGGCTTTCCGGTGGAAGGAGTGTGCGTGTGTTCCAAGTAGCTAGATTGATTTGAGATTTGGAATGATTGACCGACTTGGCTTTGCTCCCCAATGCGGCTGAGTTGGGGGCCCCAGGTACCGCGGGAACCGTAGCTGACAGTGAATTGTTTGATCGAGTTTTCATATGGGTACATGGCTGAATACATCCGAGGGTTCGCCACTCCCTGGGATGCCAGAGCTCCGTTAGCCCCACACTGCTGGCAGCAGTGCAGGTACACCCCTGCACCACGATGAGGAGGAGATGGGTTCTACAGGATGGGGGGAGCCCATTTGTGGAATTTTAAAAAATTTGTTTTTAATACAACTATTTACAATGTAAAATTGAAGAGGGGGATGAAATCATCAACATCAATTTTTTTTGGCATTTTTGGTTGTTTTTAATACATGACTACGGCTTTTTTCCTTTTCCCCCACCTCACACTAAGTTCAATTTTGTGGTCTTACGGGTGGTTGTACAAGGTTGATTATGAAGACCACATATGTTTGTAATTGCGTAATTAGTCTACAGGTCAATTTTCCTGGCAATCGGGCTATGTGAATAGTAATTTTAACTATACAAATTTGGGGGAATAGGAAAAAAAGCCACCTCCTGATGAAAGGACACACAAAGGGCACATTGAATAGTTGATTTTTTAAAGTGTAAAAGAAAAGTGATTTTGTATGCAGGATACAAAACCTTAAACATGAGTATTGCAATCAGTTACTTGTCTTTTGTTCCAGTAAATGAATTTGTTCACAGGACTCATCTCCTAGAGGCTGGACGTACTCATTTGCTTCTTTTTTTGCCCTTGCGATAAGCAAGGGATTTTGCTCATAAATTCAGTCAACCATTTGGCGCATCTGGCGTAGAAGTAACACATCTGCTTGAGAAGTCAAAGTCTTGTGGTTCAAATCCGGTCAGGACCTGTTTGTGCTTTTTCGGACAATCCTCCGTTTGTTTATATTTGTCGGCTTAGTTCCAGCAACCCGCTTTTTTTAAGGTTCGGCTTTCTTCTACATTGCTGTAACACCCATGCTCGAAGGCAAAGCCCGGGAATTCGATTCTAGCTGGACTTAATTTTTTTCAACATTAGTTGGTTCTGTAGATATGCGCCTTTCTGTGGCAGAACCATATTCGTGACAAATCGAATGCAAGACTCAATTTCGTCGATGTCTCCAACAACTTGAATTTTCGGGTAATTTAGATTTTTGTCTAAAGCTTCTTGTAATGTTTTTAATGGTGCAGTTGATTTTGTTCCGGACCTCTTGGGCTTTTGCTATTTTTGTAAATTTATTGACCAAAACGAATTTCGAAGTTTTTCTTTCATTTGATTTTACTCATAGTTATTCATTTTTGTATCGCAAGTGGTGAGAAGCTCAGCTTTGCCTCTGTGTAAATTTCCTCAACTGTTTGTTGGTTGTGAAAGAGAAACTATAATATTTTTTTTGTAATGTTATCTTCTGAAAAATTGGAACTTATTGAAAAATTGAAACATATCGATGTTATCATTGATATCGATATTAAAATCGCCACAAATTGACATTGCAAATGCTTATTTGCTGAGTAGGGTGTCTAATTTTTCGACAAATTTCCTATTATTGTTACTAGAACGAACAAAGATTACAAGAAGTTGCCAAATTAGTCAGCTGTAACTGCTGAAATCCCTATTACATTGCTGGAGACCGTTTCAAACTGCGTTATTGCCACTGCGCGCCCACCGTAAAAAAAAGGAAAAGAGAAGAAACGACAGAAAATTCTCCGGAAGTTAAATCACCACACGTCCTCCTTTCAGTTCTGCAAAGTAATTCGCTCCTAAAATGAAATTTTTCAGTGGCTCAACAATTAGCAAACCCTTTTAACACTCGATTCACTTAACTCAGAACCCATAAATCTAACAAACAGCAGAGAAAAACCAAAAGAAAAATGATACTGAAACGAACGCTTAGCGATCCACTTAATTTTCTCTCCTGTGAAATTGAAGAGGCGATTAAAGCAGCTAAACCGTCAAAAGCCTTGGGCCCAGACGGCTTTGCAAGGTACAACTGAAACATCTGGGACAAACTGCCATCAATTTTTTTAACACATACTTTTAACCTGTCCTTAATACATAACAAAATACCTCAAATATGGAAGAACTCAAAAGTACTCCCGTTCCAAAACCAACCAAAGAAGTTAAGTTATCGAACTCTTACCGCTCAGTCTTGATTTTAAGCCCAGCAGTGAAAATTTCAATCCATCCTACTTTTACAAAGAATATCCCTGAAGCTGACCATCAGCACGGTTTTCTTCCACTCCCCCACCATAGCACTTATGTCCAGACTCTTTTATTAGCAACGGTTACAATCACCTGAAAGAACTGTGCTAGCCACCTTAGATCAATCCAAGGCATTTGACATGGTCTGCCATCGCACATTATTAGAACTTATTAATGGCACTATTGTACCAGATAGTTTAACTAAATGGCTTTCGAATTATCTGAGCGGCAGCAAGCCAAAACGTAATTTAGGGGCGCCTTGTCTTCATCCAGTATCGTACGTGCAGGCGTCCCCCAAAGTATGGCTGGTTGTACGGTTACAATCACCTGAAAGAACTGTGCTAGCCACCTTAGATCTATCCAAGGCATTTGACATGGTCTGCCATCGCACATTATTAGAACTTATTAATGGCACTTTTGTACCAGATAGTTTAACTAAATGGCTTTCGATTTATCTGAGCGGCAGCAAGCCAAAACGTAATTTAGGGGCGCCTTGTCTTCATCCAGTATCGTACGTGCAGGCGTCCCCCAAAGTTCTGTCCTCGCCCACTCGTTCAAATTTTTACTTGCATGATTCACCCATTTCCTCTCCAGAAATCAAACTTCAGTCATATGCCAATAACTTTCACCCCTTCGTCCAATCACGCGACATAAAACATGCCTCTAACACTTTAAGTAATTATCTTAACACACTGCACGACTATTATTAACAAGTAGATCGCTTGAGTTTTCCTCTACAAAGGGCTCTGTAAATTGTTAACGACGCTTAATAAAGATTTTAACTCTGACTCTCAAGTTACAATATGCGAAACACTATTGCCGGTCGTAAAGCGCCCCAAAGTTCTTGGTGTCTTTTTTGACACTTCACTAAATTTTGCTGAACATTACAAACGTACAGCAAGCAAAGCCATGCGCAGGATATCGGTCCTGAAGGCGCTGTCTGGTTCAAACTGGGGTCAGTCGAGTGAGAATATAAATGTTTTTTTTTTCAGAAAACTTTAATCAGACCAATCCTGGAGTATGCCTGTACAGCTTGGTCTCACGCCGCGAGTGATACCTCCATAAGTAAAATCCAAATACTGCAAAATGCAGCAGTAAGGAGATTGACTGGTTGTACAAAGATGACTCCCAATGGTCACCTACATTCAGAGTGGAAACTACTCAACGTCAAAAGTCACCACAAACTCTTGCCTAACAATTCGTCCTCAGGACCTACTTGCCAATCAACCCCCTCAATTTTTACCATACTCGACCGTCCCACCAGCAACGCGTGAACATCTTAAGACTCTTATAAAGAGGAACTTGAACAAATAATACTAGAAGCAAACGGGTGTGACCCTTTTAATGAGTTTAGCCACCTAAAACTGCAATCTTAAAACACTTATGAAGAATATAAACATAAACCGAGTCCAGAAAGTTATAGACAGCCTCCCCCGCCAAAAGTTTTTCTCAAGACTCCCAGAAGTTTCAAAAACTGAACAGACCCTCCCTCGCTCGACTAGGCTTACCCTGGCCCAAATAAGATCAGGATACAGCCCCTACTTAAATACTTATATTAATAGGATAGACCTAAATGTCCCTCCAAACTGTCTCTTCTGCCCTGCTCCCTTTACTGTATTTCACTAATTTGACTGTCCCTAAAACAACAAAACTGACCCATTAGGATTGTGGCTTTGACCGACGGACGTCACAATGTTCCAGAACTCGGCAAGGACATGCCGGACGCTCCCCAAACAACGGGCTAATAGCGACACAAAAAAAGGCGACCTTAAACCGAATATTTAAATTAATTTATAACTGTTCGAGTTTTGGTTTTGAGGGATGTCTTTTTGTAAAGAGATGTCTATTGTATCGAGTTGTCGCGGTGCCTTTTTCGTAAGTGTCAATAATTGAAGATTCTTTAAATTCAAAGAGCTGTAGATTGATTGTTGTCAAACTGAAACGTTGAACTTTTTCAAAAACATATATGGGCGTTTTTCGTGCTGGTTGAGTTCATTGACATTTTCCAACTGTTTTCTGACTTTGTTTTAGCTCGACCAGTGCCGCCAAAGCGGACAGAACCTCGGGCGTTAGTCTGCAGGTGACAATTAAGTTCGATCCACCTGTCTGCTCCAGTGCGAAGTTTGCTCTGTCGGCTGGCCAATACGAGAGGTCAGATGGCAGTGGATTGCTGAGCTACTTCAAGCATCCTACGCATACGTGCCAGGAGCAGACTTCAATTGACATGGACACTGCTTCCAATGTGTCAGTTTAATTATTATAACTCATTTTCAAGTCATCCTTCGATCTGACAGCTTTATTTTCACTCGCGTTTCTAACTTACAGAAATCAAAGCTTTTTTCATAAATCGGATCAGTCTGTTATCCAGGCCGCCAGTTTAGCGTGTTTTAGTCTGTTTCGCTTTTAAGAAAATATTTCGCTGCTTGTAATTTTAATTTTTTGAGAATTCTCGTGAGACGTTCTTCGGAATTTTCGATTTTAGTCAAGTAGAATAACGAGCATGGAATAATTTACAATTGAGTTGTGTTGTATTGTCTTTTGTTGTTGTTGTTGATGCAGTCTGCTGAATACGTGGGGGGAGGTGTCGTTCCGCATCACCACAGTCCACTCCACCAGTCTCATGCTCTCTTCCCTCCTCGTGTTCGACGACAACTCCAAACTGCTCGCCATCTCACACCTCATCGGACTGGACACCCTGCCCGCACAATCACAGGTGACCACACTTTTAGCGAAATGACCCTTATCACACTAGCAAGCTTGAGAGCGTAGTGTATTAGTACGAAACTTCTTTTTTTCTAACCTAACTCGCAAATAGAAGTGTTCATTAAAAGTGTTCTCTTATTTGGTGGCACTGCTATAATCACGCTCTGTAGCATTGGAAGTTTCATATCATCTATTCTCTGCGTTATTTGTGGCTAGTGTTTGATATGTTAAGCGTGCGTGGCTGAATTGTTATAAACTGATCATTATAATTTTTTGTTGAATTTCGCAAGAAAGATGAGTTAGAAATGTTTGTTGCTTTTCAGCTTTCCACTAAAGATGCGAACAGTCGATGTTTTTTGGACAAAGATGCCGGCGAGAGAGCTCTGCTCCTCAAAGGTCCCAATGGAGGTGACTGGGGAATCCTGATTGGGGGCTGGACCGGGTTCAAACAAGGTCAAAGGGGCATCCCAGGGGTCCCGGGCGACAGGGGCTCAAAGAGGAGAGGGAAAAGAGGAGTCAAGGGGTCCCCAGGCAACCCTGGATATCTATACTGTCGGTTCTACAATCTCAAGAACTTTGATGGGTCTTCGGAGGTCATTCATTGCTTGTACGCGGCCAGAAATGAGTTCAAATTCACCATCCCAGGTAGAATAGTTTTTGTCTTTTTTGAATTCACAGAAGATCAGGATTCAATTTTTTCACAACTAAAGCATCCCACTACAATAATTAGTGATCGATAATGTGTGCCATTAGGCTGGGTTCATTTCACTTGCGAAGCGAGTGTGTTAGTACGAACCTTCTTATTTTTCCAACCTAAGTCACAAATATTGGTGCTACTTTTGGGACACCTTTACAACTGTTTCATAGCGTGTGCTTTGACGTTCGAATAGTAATAAGTTAACACAGTTGATGCATTTTTAAATCATCAAATGAACAGAAAATAGAGGTTTGTTTTAAACATCATTACAATAATGAAAACTGGTTTCAGAAATTTTCTAACTCAATATATCTCGCAATTTTTTTGAAATGCTTAATTTATACATAATGTGGTTTTATGCTTTGCGATTTGTTACGTGCAAAGTTAGTGTGGGTGCCTTCAGTTTGTTATATTCAAAATAAGTTATTGCATAATTGAGCCTATTTGTATTTGGTGCCACTTTTGCTGAATGGCATTTGCAATTTATTAGCATATGTAGCTGCTTTATTCGTGACTAGTGTTTGTCAGTTGTTAAGGTTGCGTGGCTGAGTGGATAGTGCGTGAGACTCAAAAGGCAGTAAGTCGCAGATTCATCCAGTAGGTCGCAGATTCATGCAGTAAGTTCGTTGATTGCAGTAGGTCGCGGATTCGAATCCTACAGGTAGCCGAGTTTTTGCTAATTCGAGGCTTTTTTTCTACTTTTTCTTATTTCACTTGATAGAGCTTTTTGGTTGTGTTCTCGCAAGTGTTTGCGAAGCACAGCTTAGCCTCTGTGTTCAAAACTCGGAGCTTCGATCACTTGCGATACAGGCCAGCCGCAGCCTTGCAACCTAACGAATTTAAGATTTTATCGTATTTCAGCAGAGGCAATTTAACAGCATATGTTGCTGCTCTATTTTTGGCTAGTCGTATTTAATCGTATTTAAGCAGAGGCAATTTAATAGCATATGTTGCTGCTTTGTTTTTGGTTAGTGTTAGGTGGTCCTGTTTGAAAAAAAAAAACAGGTATTATGAAAATGTATGGGATTCGTTGTTTTTTTTTGCGATGCAGTGGAAAATTTTTGCACTTCCCCAGAAATCTCAATTTTTTTTTCAGAAATTAATGTACTGATTGTAAAAAAATAGGACCAATAGAAAAATCGGCTGCTCTTCTATGTGCCTGTATGTTTTGCTAGTCTCTTTTCTTTTACCCCACGTACTACGGCCTTCAGTAGGGGGATTTCTGAGCTAATTTTCAGTAGGGGGATTTTTGAGCTAATTGTTTTTTTTCTTTTTCTCAAATATTTAAAGCGCAAATCTGAGATCAAATTTTCAATCATGGGGATCTTGGCTTCTCAAGCGGCCATTCCGCAAATTTGGTTAAAAAATCATGTCCTCAGCATACCCATTTTTTGACATTTTGGTTAATTTTTAATTTTTTTTTGACGTTTCTCAAAAACTACCCTGCGAAATTGATGATAAAGGTTTTAACCGAAAGCAAAAAAAAAGAAAGCAAAGAGTAAATGCCGTAAGTTTTTTTTTTAAAAAAAGTTTGGCATTAGTAAAGGTCCATTTTTCGAAATGTAGCCTGTTTTTTTTGGAAGCTATTTTCTCCAAAAACTAACCTGCCGATTCTGAGGTCGATAGTTTATCAAACTAACATGGTGCTTAGATTTTGCTTGCGTAATCTGTGTATCGTACTTGTTTTTAGAAAAGTCGATATGGACTTCGGAAAAATTTTCCCTGCATAAGAGGCTACTCCCATGCTTAAGTCGAGAAAAGTTTACGGTTTTAGGAAAAAGTCAAATTTTGAATTTTTGATCCTAGTTTGGATTATTCTTCTTGTTTCGAAAACTACCCAGCCAAATCTGAGAGAAAGATTCTACTTGAATGAGATAGTAGTAGTTTTCTCTTTAAATAAGCTTTAAATTTATTTTGCTTAAATTTTTTTCGGCCTATATTGTTTTTGCTGATGTTTTATTGGATAAGTCGTTTCACTGGCAAAAATGATTGATATTTTTTTTCTAAAATTCATGCAGTTTGCATTCCATAACTAAAAGTTTGAAAATGTATTGCTTATTTTTTTGTTTTGCTGGTTGGGCGTCTGCCGACTTGGTGATGGCTTAGTTGCCGCTTGGCGAATACTCATAGTTTATTTAATGGTGATAATTATGTTTTTCTCAAATTATTATTTTTTTTTGCGATTTTCCTTTTTGTCGTCTCTTTTTGATTTCACTCGATCGCTAGTGATGTCATGCTCCGCTTCGCGTCTCTGCCTAAAATTGAGTTTGGAAAGCTTGGATGAAAATAATGCCTGAAAATAACCAGGAAAACCTAGTTTTGATCTAAATGAAACATGAATGTTTATAACTTAATCCGCAGTGTTCTTTCAACAAAAAGGCGATGTTTATCTAGTTCTGCGAGTGAAACTAGGTATAGTTTAGCTCTGTGAAATGATTGAGTTAATACACAGATCATTTCTTACATGTTATTTTGCACAAAAAATTAATTTTCAGGCAAATCATCAATTTTTAATGTCATCTATCAAAGCAAGCCAATAATTAATGCAAATCTCAAAAAAGAGTTTTTGCATCATCAAATTTTTGCTGTTACGTTTTTGATATCTCACAATATATATCGTGGTGATTTTTTCCAGGAAAGTCTTGAAATTTGTTTATGGAAAGTTTGTTCAATATTTTATATATGCTCTAATCGAGTTCAGTTCAAGTTGATTTCCTACAGGGTAAGCAAATTGCGCTGTCAAGTTACGCAAGTAGAAATGGCGCCAAAAAATTTTAAATTCGAATATGGATTTGAATTTTTGGAATTCGATGCGGAATATGAAATTTACGAGTCCCGTAATCAGAAAATTTTTCGAAGCCTGCTTTTTTCACAGGCTTGTTTTCTTGTCCTTTCTTGCATGTTCCAAGCTATCTTGCCGCTTTTTGCTGGTGATTGAGTGTTGATGAACGTAGTTCAAGCTCTTGTATAGGTCTTGATAATTTTTTTTTCAGGAAAAGTTTTAAAAATTTTTCAGTCTCTAACTTACGTTTTCGCGGTTTGACTTTTGATTTTTTAAGGTCACTTGATTTCCTTTGTTAAAAGGGAGACAAACCCCACTATCGAACAGCAAAAGTGTAAAGGTCACGAAAAACGTGATCGACATGTAATTTTGAAAATGGAATTTGAATATCAGATTTCCCAGCGAAATAAAAGTCTTACCTATTGATCCAGTTTGCTCAAAATGGGTCAGTTTTATCTAAACATAGTCAACAAAAATTGTTCTTCATTTCCAAGAACTTAAAGGACATCTACCTAACCTAAGAATTGGCACGGTAATTTTCGATTAGGTTGATGAAAATTTCAAAAAATGGTCGAAATTTTAAAACTTTCACTTGTTTGAAGGCCAAAACTTTTTTTCTGAAAAAACTGGGCGTATAAAGGTAAGCCTCCGACCACCTCTTCTGTCGATTAAGCCTATGATATCAGACTTGCCATGATAGTAATCGAGAAAAGTCGAAAAAACGGTCATCAAGTCGGATAGTTGACATTTCCGAGAATCATAGCTTTTTGTTTGAAAAAATTTGTGGGTAGCTCAACCTGTAATTTCAATTGAACCCAAAACCCAGGTTTGGCTGGGTAGTTCTCGAGTTTCAAAAAAACGGTGAAAAATTTGACTTTTCCGAGGGCCATCATTTTTGTGTCAAAGAATTTGGGCAAAGTCGAGTATTCAGAGGAGATCCATACAACCCGTTCTATGGATTGAAGTAAAACTCATAAAACTTAGAAAAAAAGGTTCAAAAAATTGACTTTTCCGTGGAACGATTATTTTTTTTGTTCGAGAATTGTTAGTGGCCGCTGATGTAGGGCAGCTTCCCACTACCTGCTATCCCCATTGAACCCACAACCTCAGTTTTGGGAGGTTAGTTATCGAGAAAAGTTAAAAAGATTCCAAAAACTGTTAAAAAAATCAAAAATTTGAATTTTCCGAGAGCCATAATTATGTAGGTTAAAAAATTGGGCTAGCGGCTTATGAAGGGGAGATTTTCAAATTTTTTCTGTGTATTCATTGAAACCAAGAAGGGTTTTGATTTGGCTAGTTATTGAAAACGAAAAAAAATCGGTCAAATGTTCACCCAGAGACTTTTTTCGTAGGCTGTAGACAGGGGTGAAGCAAAAAGAGACCAGAGGAGTATGCACGCGCTAAAGAATGTTGGCGGTCTTTCTGTGAATACTCTATTTTGAAAATCGGTAAAAGGGTTTTTGAGAGAAAATTGAATTTTTTGCAAAAAAAAGTGATACAGTTTTCCAAAGCGTATCAAAAAAAAGAATATAATAAAACAAACGCAATCCCATACATTTCTATAATACCAGTTTTTATCAAAAAGAATTCTAGGCAAACATTCAAAGCCAGACATTTTGAATTCAAGTTAGCAACTGAACAAAACTTACGAAACAAGGCCGACAATCTCTGAGCAGGCACCACTTGGGCCGAAAGTCTTCATTTCGGTTTGATTTGATAACGCTTACTAATCCAAAGCGTAAAAAACAAGTGTGTTGTTTGTTTATTTGCGTTGCTTAACTCATTTCCCACTGTCTGTTGGCTATATTCTCAAACTGAGTTAATTTATTTGAAAAGTAACAATCATAATTTGTTCTCGAAATTCGAAGATTTGTAAAGCCATATATTTCTTCTGACCATTTGATAAATAGGGATGAACTTTGTATTCGGGTGTGTTTTAGTTTTTTGTTTTTCTCGCAAAATCAGCTACCACAAATAATCATCGGAGAGAGTCGAGTGATATAAAATATTAAAGTTTTAACAGTCATGATTCGAAGGACATTAAAAAGTTTCAAAATTTTCCCAGTGTCGAGAATAACCTGTTTGAAATTTTTGGTTTTTCGTCTTAATTCGAGCGACTAAAGCGAGCGAGCATGCTTATTTTAATGGTTTAAAAGCTTACAATAGCTTAATTTTTAAAACGTAAAAACTTAATTTTAGTCGAGTGACAAGTTTTTTTGAGATTTTTCGGAAAAACTGCAAAAAATTTTTTTTTCGATTTTCTAGTTATTTTCTACATAAAATGTTTTTCAGTTATCTGGTTTTTCTATGACTGTCGAATATGCCTAATCTCTTGATTTCTGTTCAGCGGTGAAGTTTTGCTGGGCCGTCAGTCTTATTTTTGAACCTGTGTAGGTTACGTGTCTGTCAATCTGCGTAATGGTCATGTCGAAATAGCGGACGGAGCTGTGGATGCTGAGCTGGGCATGAAAGTGACCTTAGCCTTCTCCATCGCCATGATGCACGTGTTATGCCAGCCAAGACCCCCCGATGGAGCGGACAGGGCCCAGTACCCGAACTCGATCGACGTCGACTCCTTGGAGATGGTGGTGGCGGCTGGCTACTACGCGGGAGTGCCCCACAACACCAAGATCAACCAGTACTCGGGCGGGTGTGGTGGGTGCGGAGGATGTGGTGGGTGCGGGGGTTGTGGCGGCTGCGGAGGTAAGTTGTTAGTTTTTAAGCTAGATAACTTTTTTTCTTTGTTTTAAAGTGTCAATTAACGCAGTGAAGACACCTGTGTTGTTGTTGTAGCTACATCGATCTCTGCTTCGAGCTTCTGATTGAATTAGAGAGATAGTTTATGTTTGAGAGATCGAGAGAGAGAGAGAGAGAGAGTTAGGGAAATTTCGTTCCTGTCTGGTCATGTTGGTTTCGTCTCGTTCAATCTATCATTGCAGCTCCCACAGGGTCTCTAGCGGCAAAACCGACGTAGAATGGGAACCAACTTTTCCAGTGATAGCGTCTCTGTGCTGGTGTCGGCACCTTCCCTCTCTATAGCACACTCAAGAGGGAGGATTCGATGTGGTATTGAAACCCGTTCTAGGGGCCAAGTTTTTCGGCGTGCGGAGAACCGAGTGAAACTCCATGCCCGGTTCAAGCGGGCAGTTTTTAGTTAGTGGGGAGGACCGAGAAAAACTCCCGTTACGTGGGGTTATTTGATGAGCTGTAGATGTTTGGCAGCTTTTCGGGATTCTCCCATAAGCTCTCGATGGTAAGTGAGGTTGAGTGTACCCGGCAGTTAAACAGATGATCGGTGGTGTGTGGTCCTATGTGGCAACTTGGGCAGACATCGGGTATGTTGTTGTTAAGCCTGTGGTGGTAGCTGGTGAGGTGAATTGAGTATCCGGATCGCAGCTGTGACAGTGTGCATCGAGTTTTCCGGTCAAGTTTGCTTTCAATTAGATATAAAATAGGAGGTATTCTACCAAGTAGCTTAGACTTTTCGTTAAGCTTTAACATATTCAAGCTTTGAGATGTTCTCCTGGTTTTCGTTTAGCGAATGTTCAATGTGAGGTTTAAACTTACGTTCGAGGGTTGGCCTAATATTCCGATTAAAACCTTTGTAGTTAACAGTGTGGTGGTCAGCTCTGTGCTCGTGGTAGCTCACGAGAAGAAAATGTTTAGACAGCATTTCATTGTGTTTTTTTTAGCTCGTAGAATTTTATTTTCATCATGCAAGTGTGTTATGTCACTCATTCTTAGTCATCCCGTAGTTGTTCTTAAGGCGTTGTTTTGCTTTACTTGTAAACGTTGCCAGTTGGTGTAGCTAAGTGTGGGGGTCCAACTTGGAGCTGCGTAGTTCAGAACACTCCATCCTATTGCCTTTTAAGTAACGCTGAGTGTTTCTTTGGAGCAAACCCAAGAAGTGCCGGCAAGTTTTTTTAGTACATTATTCCTTTTTTGTAGTTTGACACAGGTCTTATTGCAGTGTTCCATTCCTTTTTTGTAGTTTGCACAGGTCTTATTGCAGTGTTTGTTAAAATTCAATCGGTTGTCAAATGTTACTCCAAGAATTTTGGGGTTGCGACTAGTGGGCAGGTTAGTTGCGTCAACCATTCTGTCCATGTTGAAAAAATTGATGTTGTAGACTTATCTTTTGATAATGAAAGATTTGTGACTGGTAGCCAGGTGTTGAGGCTGTTAATGTAAGGATTCATGTTATCTGCTAAAGTATCATTATTGGGCCCTGGTGTTGTGAGGGTTATGTCATCTGCATAAGTAGTCACTTTGATGTTATCACTCTTTGGTAGAGGCATTTTGACATATAGAGAATAAATAGGACCGGGGATAGCACACCACCTTGTGGGACACCTTGTTTCACGTTCCTGCGTTTAGATTTAGTGTCTCTGAGTTCTGCATATGTATGTCTACCTCGTAGGTAGGCAAGAATCCAACTTTTTGTGTTATTGGAAAGATTCGAGCTGGCGATGTCGTTGCGCAGATGGTGGTGGTCAACAGTATCAAAGGCTGCAGTCAATGTTCTGTGACGCGATTTGGCCTGGTTCAAGCCAGCTTTTATGTAAATTGAGATACAAATAAGGGCAGTAGTTGTCGATCTTTCTTTTCTAAGCCCGTGTTGGTGTTCCTGAAAATTTACCTTAAAATTGAATTCGGGTAGAAGTTAACGCTCTATGAGTTTTGCCACTGGAGAGAGCAGTGCAATTGGAAGCTCTTAGCTTGTTCGGGGTCTTTACCGAGCTTTGCCAGGGGTATTACTCTTCCCTATCTCCAGTTTTCGGGTATTGTTGCTCAAGGAGAGGCTTATCAATGAGAGGTTTATCAATGAGAGGTTTATCAGCTTGGAGGTATTTGATGGCTTGTTTTCCAATGAATAGATTTTTTTGTTTAGTTCATTAATTTTGTGCGTTTGTTAGAGATTGACCCTTATTTTTGAGAGTTTAAGAGCTTCCGTTGGAAATTTCAGCTTCATCTCTTTAATGCATCCTTGAGGTATGTCTAGATACCGTGCCGCAATTTATTTTACTGAAAATTTTGTGACGGTCATTGGTTGATTTGGGTAGAGCTAATTTTTGAAACGCTTTTTCGCGCTCAGTACGGAACTTAGTGTTATTTGTTTTCCTTGTTGGTGTATGTTCGTTTAGAACAACAAAATCAGACGCGTCTAGATCATCTACAATTTTTAGACCACGCGAGTCAGGTTGTATTTCGGAGAACCACAGAGCGGTATGTGCGTTGGCATCGCCTAACATTAGTGCATCTGTGTTCACTAGTAGGTGTTGGGTTGATGCAGTGTATCCAGGACTACAGCTTGAATGTGGTGGGATTTAGATATTAAGGATTGTTAAGGATGACGTGCTGGTAACTATTTTGATTGCTTGTTGTTCTCTGTGGGGGTCGTTATGTGATAGTTTTAGTGTCTGATGTTTTATGTCGTCCTTAATGATGAATGCTAGTCCGCCTCCTTTGCCGCGACTCGTGGGTCGGTTTTGTGCGACGATTTGGTATCCATTAGGGGACTCAAGTTCATTTGTAAGGAAAGTTTCTTGGATTGCTGCAACCTTTGTGTTTGTTGTAGCCATGTGGTGGATGATGTTATCTAATTTTGGTCTAAGACGGTTTGCATTAATTTGTAGTATCCGAAGTTGGTGTTGATGTTTTGGTGGTGGAGGTTGTTGTTGTCTATTAAGGGCTTCGATGAGGTTGATTATGCAGAAGTCACAATTCCCACAATAAAAACTGCGTGACCATTGATTGATATTTTAAGTGTGGAGCAATTTAGGTGTATCCACTCTCCAAAGTGGCACAAGACACTGTATTGATTAGGGGTAAACTTAGTCTGACAGATATTACAGTTATATGGGACTGGGTTTTGTTCGATTCCGCTGCGGAATAATCGTGAGAACTAGAAGTCCAGTCAGTAAAAAGTACATGAGCAGGTAGGCTGGTTTTGGCTGCTCAATGCTCAGAATCACGTGTCTTGTTTCTTCTCTTTGTTCTTTCGTTTTCTCTCCTGTTTCTTCGTCTTCCCTCCGTTTCGCTTCCCCTTCTCTCTCTCTCTCTCTCTCTCTCTCTCTTTCTCTCTCTCGCAACACTCTCTCTCTCCTTTTCTCTCTTTGGCTCTCGACACGAGACCGATGTAGTATAAATGGAATTCGGGCACCACCTTGCTGGATGATGCGTGGTCCAGCCGCGTAGAGGCATCCATTCTTTGAACCAAGACACCTATGTAATCGTTATTGTTTTTTTTTTCGATTGTTACGAGTATGTACACAATGGGGCGTTTTTTCGTATTATGAAGTCCGCTGTTTTCTAACCCAAGTTGCAAATATAAGATGACACTTTCATTTGATGGCACTTTGCCATTACATCTATTTATTTTTTGACTCTTCATCTCCGGCACGTACCAGAGTTTTGTATTTTTACATTGTCTTTCCTTTTTTTTCACTTTTTGACCTTTTTAGGCCTGCTTGTTTCTGGTTTTTGCTTGAGTCTGCGAAATTCAGCTTTACTTCAATTTGTTTAGTCAGTTTGATTAGTTAGGTTTAATTCAAAATCATTTGCTAAAAGTAAGTTAAGTTTCGCTCTCCAATGAGGAAATAGGAAGTTGCGGGAAAAAACATGAACGATCAGTTTGCTTTAAAAAAAGCCAAATCAGGGTAAATAAGAGCTTCTCAGAAAATTTAAGTATCAAAAAACTGAAATTTTATTAGAAAACTAATTAGAGTTTTTTCACAACCGCTGAGTTGATGCTTGTTCCTTGGCAACCGCGTTTTTCTTTTTGATTAAGTTTTCGTTTATTTATCAACCTTGAAATAGCACAGTGGCATTAGTTTCTAGATACTCATGGATACCTCCGGTTCGCTTATAACCTTAAAATGGATGCGAAACGACATTTGTTTTTTTTCCGGTTTCAACAGTTCGTAGCTATGTTCAATAGTTTCAATTAGATTAGTTCAGCTGGTTTTTTAAGCTATCATGATTAGATGATCATCATGATTTTTTTCACTTTGGTCTTCTTTGATCAAGTGAAGCCACTTAGTTGTCAGTTGTAGTCTGCCTGCAGTTATTGAGTCACCTTTATTTCAGGCTGTGGAGGTTGTGGTGGGTGTGGAGGAGGATGCGGCGGATGCGGGGGGTAGGCGCCTGCCCTCATGCTCACCTCCACTTCGCCTGTCTGTTCTATTCACTCACCCAAACGGCCGAACAACCAGCCGCATCGATTGAAGAAACATGCACAAAGAGAACATAATTTACAATCTTCGCAGTGGAAATTGTTCTATCCATTGTCCTCCTTTTTTATCCCGATAGCCTTGATCTTTTCTACTCTTCACTGACAACAACAGTATAGAAATATTCCAAGAGAAGCTTTCGAATGCACTTTTCTAAACTCTAAATTAAAAACTGAAAGAAAATTTATTTTTCATTCAATGCGGTGCAATTTAATCATGTCCATGTTAATTAGCTTGCAAGTACAAATTGTTTAGCTGGATCGCAGTGTTTTTCTCAGAGAAAAATAGTTGTAAATACTTTATATAATATGAAATATAAAAATAGTTGCCTGCTAGCGGGCTGTTTGAATGCACATATTTTAGTTATTAAATTTAGATTTATTTTGAGTTTTTTCGATGTGAATCGTGAACTCAACATAGTGAAACTAACCAACTGATTTGAAGAATTCGCATATCCGTAGCAGTTTGGTTTAATTGTTTGTGCGATCATCATTATAGTAAATAAAATTTTAGTCAAACTTTTTGACTTGAAGTTGTGTCGAAGAAAGCAATGGACTACGCAACAAATTAACGCAATGATTTAGTACGCTTAAGATAAGCAATCGATATCAAATTGGGATGTAGCCTTTCTCGGGGGAAAATTTTCTTAAACAAAATCGAATTAATCATTCTACTGCCTGACCTAAAATAAATTTAATGTGGTATCGCAATTGGTGCAAATCTCCACTTCGCTAACAGTCGATAAAAGTAGTTTAGACTCTTATATAGGTCGCGATGGTTGTCCTTTTTTAGGAAAATTTTTGATGATTTTTAAACGTTTTTTTCCCAGGAAAAGTTCTAAAATTTATTCTGGCTCAAATTTACTTTTTCGCGGTTTGACATTTAAAAAAGTTTTAGTTCATTTCCTTCCTTGAAAGCAAGGCAATTTCCTCTATCGGACAGTCAAATTTTAAAAGTCACAATGAACGTGATCGACTTCTGAGTTCGAAAATGGAATTCAATTATCGAATTCCCCAGCGAAATAGCAAATTTTTACCAAAGTCTTCTCCAATTGGGTTGATTTTATTACGCAAGCGTTATCAAACTGGATTATAGACTTTTTTCTAGTTAACTAGTTTAACAAAAACAGTTGAATCACTTGACAAGTTCAGTCCTCTTCACCTGCCATGCTCTTCGACTGACATGCTCAATTTCATCTAAATTCAAATTTAAGGTGTCTCAAAGATTGTCGGCCTTGTTTCCGCTTCGTAAGTTTTGTCCAGTTGCTAATTAGAATTTCAAATGTATTGCTTGGCATGTTTTCCTAGAATTTCTTTTTTTTAGATAAATTTTTTTAAAATCAGATAACGAAGTTGTTATCGAGCTCTTAAAATTTTATTTTTATGTGTTGAATAATGCGATTTTTAGAATGATTAGGGTAAAACGTTGACTAGAATGTATATTCGGATGATTAAACTTACACAAATCTGACAATAGTTTTAAAATTAAACTCTGGTATCAAATTGCATACTTCATTTAGACTTCTCTAAATGGTTTGGTGACTCTTTTCAAAAACCAGTGACAGTTTCAAATAACCTCCACTAGTTATTTTGTCTGTCGTTTTTTGAAATTGCTTTCATCTTCCAAATAGTTTGATTTGCAACAGTCTGTGCTGAATGTCTTTTCTAAATATTAAGCAGATAGTTGTATAGTTGTGCGTGTCAAGTTAGATTTTTTTCTCTTCGCAATGACACAAATCTGCTACGAAATAGGAAGAAGGTGTTCTGGAAAAGAGTCGATTAGTAATTTATTAAGTGCAATTAAGGGTTGACAATAATTGATGTCTCCGGCTGGGATTTGGATCAGAAGTCTTTGAACTCCTCTTCGTATAAGCACTTCTTGTCCATTGGCAGTGGGTCTTCGTCATACTTCTCAAAGTTTCCGTCATCTCCTTCGCCCTTCACTTCCGGTACTAATGGAGCCTTCAGCTGAACAAAAAACGAACGGATTGATCAAATTTGTGAACATAACACGCTACACCTAATATCCCAACTTAAACTTCAGTGAGTCAGGAAAATTATAATTTGATTTGTTTTGTAATCAAAATAAACATTTGAAAACGAAAATAGCCATGTTTTTCACTTTTTGAAGGATTTTTTAAAAATCTTGAAAATGTTTAAAATGCAATGCTAAAATGAGCAGAATTATTTACTGCAAAATCTATTTCCGTATTGAATTGTTTGCTTGAAAAAGAAGTGTTTTTTACGAGTTAAGTTATTGCCATCAACGATTTATATTATTTATCAAGGTGACAGTCTCAGAAAGTCATTACGAGGACGAACTGTGCATTTTGTGAAATGTAAACGGATTCTGCAATAAGGACGCTCCATTTGTCCTTCTTCTGTTCTTTCATTTTCTTTGATCGTTCCGGCAAAATTTTGACTTCGTAATGGTTCACTTTAAAAATAGAATTATTTTTGACCGAATTTACAAAAAGACAAATACTACTGAAAAGATAAGCATATTGACAAAAAGAGGGCATATTTTAATACACTAGCAAACTTTAGTGAGCGATAGTGTGATAGTACGACTATTCTTTTTTCTAACCTAAGTCGCAATATTTGTTGGCACTTTTAAGGCTGTTTGATAGCTTGTGATTTGACATTCGAATAGTAAGAAGTTAACACAGTTGATGCATTTTTAATTCATCAAATGAACCGAAAAAAGCTATTTGTTTCAAACAACATAACAATCATGAAAACTTGAATTCAGAAATTTTTTTTACTGAATATATCTCGCAATTTTTTGAAATGCATAGTTTAAACATAATTTTGCTTAAGATTTTCAATTTTTTTACATGCAAAGTTAAAGTGAATGCCTTCAGTTTCAGTTTCTTATATTCCAAACTATTACTTTCAAAACTGTGTCTATTTCTGTATGGTACCACTTTTTGCTGCCTTGCATTGGCAAATTATTAGCAAATATAGTGGCCGAGAGGGTTCGTGGCCGAGAGGGCAGCGAATGATACTCAAATTTTTGAGGTCGCAGGTTCGAAGCCACTATGTAGCAAAGATTCACTACTTCCCGGCTAATATCTATTTTTTATCAGTTCATTTTATGAAGCTGCTTTTTGTCGTGTTTTCGCTAATGTTTGCGAAGCGAAGCTTCGCCACTGTGTGAAATTGTAGAACTATGAGCAATCTTTGATGAAATTAGCGATAGCAGCTACGATTTTCTGCTTTCTAAAATTTTCAACAATTCAGCCCGAAAGTCTTAATTCAGCTCAAATAAAAATTGACGCATCTGGAGATTTACAAAATGACAAATAATATTATTAACAAAAAGACAATCTATCTATAGACGAATCAAGTTGGGGTGGTGCAGGAAAATTAATTAAACAAGAATTTTTATTTTTGAGTGTCTACCAGCATGGGGTATAAATAATATAAGAAAGGCAGCGAGTACAATTTGATCAGTAAAAGTGGAATCTTTAAAATGAACGCCTTGAAGCAAAATTATTTCGATTGCGTTCAAATGTGTCAATGCAAAATCGACTGCAACGCTCAATAATTGGCAGAGTTCAGCTAGGGAGGAAATTAACCCTACAGAACGTCATTTTTCTAGAGATTGTACAGTAGCTACACTCTATACAAAAGTTTTGTATTTAGGAAATTTCCTGATATTTAATTACAGAAATCAAAATAAGACTTGATCGAAAATGGATTATCTATATAAAAAATTTTGTATTTAGGAAAGTTTCGGATATTTAATTACAGGAATGAAAACAAGACATGATAGAAAATGGATCATCTATAAGTAAATCAAGTCAAATCAAATTTTTTGACGCAAAACAATATTTCAACGGGGCATTTTCCCACCTAAAATTTATCACATATTAGAGTAGCCAATCTTAGATTTGAAATCTGTAGCTTATTTCGACTTTTGATCTTCGACTTACTATCTTTTGTTTTGAAAATTAAAACAAGCCAATCATAGTCAAGTTGCGTGCGTTTTTTTGTTCTGAGTCTTAGACCGGGTTTCAAGGGCTTCGTGAAGCATTATTAAGTGCTAATGATCCAACAAAACTTCACCACATTGAGAACAGTAATGATTTTTCATACTGTTACCCGGAAAACTCAAGGTGTTGCGGAGTAGCGTGACAGAAAAATATTACACTTGATAATGTTTTGAAATGATTTAAAGCCCTTCCTTTTACTAAAGCAAAATACGAATTTACCGAATTAATTTTTTTATTTGGTTATAAAATAATTACTACACGGCATTTTAACGTCATTTTTTCCAATAAGCTTTCATCAATTAATTTTTATAAAAAATTTGATATGAAATCATTTGAATGAGCAATGAAGAAAATCCATCATTAGAGTAACTTAACCGTTAAGTTTTTTATATCGAGCATGGACCTCATCTGAACCAAACTTGGGTGTATTTTAAAAGATCATGGGGCTTTGCAAAGTAAAACTTTTCTGGCTAAAAAAATTTTCAATCAACATGTTGCTAGTATTAGAAAAAACTTACCGGGGCAATGGGAGAAACAGATTGCTGCGCAAAAGTTGACTTTGAAAAGTTCAATTTTTTTTCTTTGAAACTGATAAAAATGAAGTTTTAGGGACCATTGGAGATCCAGATCAAAGCAAAATTTTGTGCTCATTAGAGAAACTCAAATGAATGAAGTTCTTAAGTCAGTCGCACGAATTTTTGCATATTTTTAATGAGTGTTTCAGGCAAATGATTTTCAGATTGTTTTCAGATTTTTGTTACACATTTTTCCGAATATTTTTTAATGCATATATTCAAAGTTCTGCTGAAGACAATTTAATTTTTAGAATAAAAGCCCAATCTGAATAAAAGCCCAATTGCTACCCTCAATTTGAACTCTCTGATTAAACAAAGCTTAAGATGCCCAAAGAACTTAGAAGGTTCTCATGTTTGTTTTAACTTTCGAAGAAATTGCGGAATACTTATGCTTGAGATGACTTTATATTTAGTCAATATACTTCCTTTTAATTAGGCATTTTTGAGAAAAGTTTTTCAGCATCTGAAAGCTACTGGTGGTTCTTACAAGGTTATAATGCTTTGAAACTGGGACAACTTTGATGACCGTAGTTACAATTGGGATAACTAACGCGCGATTATAATGATTAACGATTCAATCAAAGCTTAGAAGGCTATTTAAATCCTTTCAAATTAAACTGAGGCACACAATTGGTTCTTATTAGTAGGTAGGTTACCAGACGCTCAATACATCTTTTTGTAATTTACCTAGCTTAAGGGTGATGAAATTTTTTTTTAATTTTTCACATTTTTTGTACAATTTATAAGAGTTTTAAACACAAAAAGCTTAAGCTCGACAATAGAACGCCGTCGGATCATTCACGGCTTTGCCGTGATATACGAGCAGTCTTGTTCTTCCGACCAAAAATAGAGAGGATTATTGCATTCGGCTGTGTGTAGTTTTCTTTTTTTTTCACTCGACAGACTAAACGCTTTTGACGTTCTCCCAAGTGTATTTGTTCTGCATATACTTGGAAACTAATTTATTATTATTTATTATTTTCACGCAATTTCAGGTACCACAAATAATCGTCGGAATGGATCAAATGAAAGAATATACCAAATTGGAGCCCTTTCAGTAGTGATACAGACGACCTTAAAAAATTCTCCTCTGTTTTGAAGAAAACTGTTTTCAAATTTTGACTTGTTGTTCAATTCCGCGCGAATGAAGCAAACGAGCAGGCTTACAATAGCTTATTTTTGCTCGATTTAAATCCTTCTAATTTTACGCAATTGAAGTTAGTTTTTGGAGTTTTTCTTAGCTTCATGTGGGCGGCAAAAAAGTTTCTTGTTTTTTTAAAATATTTTTTTTTGATATTTTTAGGACTATGTTCTGATCATTCTGTGTTATTTGCACAGTAACCAGCTATGCTTGTTTTCATTTACATTTGATTTTCGAAAAGATCCCTAAATGAATTTCTCAACAAGCGTGTGGGGTGTCGATATTCAAAAAAAGCTGATAAAATTTTAAATCTTTTTTCATTTTTGTTGAAATTTCATATAATTGCTTAAAGCGAACACAACTTCATAGTTCTGAAAACGCAGTCGGAATGTTCAGGGCTAGAGGTTCATACGAGCACTTTTGTATCACTTCGTATCGTATCACCTGCGTGTTGGGGAATGATTTTCAAAAACAGTTCTCGAAAACATTTTAAAATAAAAAATTTTTTTTTTTGAAAATTTCATTCTGTTTTCAGAGAGAAAACAACATTATAGACCCTAAAATTCATTCAAAACTTTCATGGCTTCACTGACACGAGCAGTGTTGTTGAGAGTTCTTGCACATTTCAAACCGCTAACATTAAAACTTAAGCGTACGCAGGTTTGACAACTTTTCGTGAGAAGAGGCCAAAAAATTACAAAACATGGATAACGCTTAAAATAACAATAGTTTGAACTGGAGTCTTTGAATGATAAATTCAAGCTGAGCCAATTTAGTTGCAACATTTTTATTGGTTTTGCTGCAAGTTTAAAATTGTGTTTTGCATGTCCTTGTTGTTATGGAAGCTGCGAATTCAAACTTATTCTCTGAGTATCAATAGCTAGGGTAAATTTAAGTTTTTCAAACTATATCTCAGAAGCAAAAATTCAAACTCGATTTTGAGAAAATGTTTGACAGTTTCTAAGTTAGATGAGAAACACCATACGAGATAAATTTCGTCCTTATCTGGAGTCTGGGCTAAATATCAATGGCGGGCGAGTTTGTCTAGGAATACTTCGTTTCTATGATTTCAGTGTCTTTTAAAGCCACTGTGTTTTTCAGTTTTACTTTTTTTTATGTTTGGTACATTAGTTATAGACTAATTCGTTTTGCTTCTACTAATCTCTAGATATAACTACTGTGCCTTTTTCTGATATGTGGCGATGTAGTCTACTGGGGCGAAGAACATGTGGTTTTTGATGTCCTGCACTCCCCGCCTGAGGGCGCCAAACCTCCTGGTGACATCCACCTGCAGCAGATTAGTGACCAGGTCACGCAACTCCTTCGAGAAGTGGTCCGGACACTGGTACTGAAATGGAACAAACTCCCCATTGCACGCACTCTGTTATGCAGAGACAGTAGGCGAATCTGGCGTGTGTGCTTTTTCAAATGGTCTTTGAAATTCATGAACATAAAATTAACCCAAATTGAGAAAACTGGAAATTTAGAAGTCGTTCACATTTTTTGCGCCCTTCTTTTAGCACTTTATTTGAAATTGAACTTGAAAAATCGAAAGTCAAACCGCAAAAGATTAAATTTGGCGTGAACCAATTCCAAGATTTTTTCCTGAAAAAACATCATCATGACCGATATCAATGTTTTCACTGCGTTCAATGACACTTGGGGTCTTAGGCTTGTTTCTAGATTGACAAACCTTTTTGCGCGTTCTCCCAAACGGTATAAAGACCCTATTTTGGCAAAATTATCTGCGAGCAAAATTATCTGCTCAAAAAATAGATCAAAAATTTTTTTAGTCATCATTTTGAAAAATATTTTTGCTAAACCTGCGCCGACTTCTGACAATATATACATACAATTAAACAATTTATCAAAATTTTGAACCATTTTTTGGAATCATGCACAAGCTCAGGAAGTTTTCGGTAATGTTAAGCCCCTCTGGCATTTACTCGTAGTGGCTGAGTAGTAGGTGCTTGGAGAAACCACAATTGGTGTGGTAGGGGAGGGGAGGGGGTTTGAGCAGGGTGCGAGTAAGAGCAAAGAGGAAAGCTTTGAAATTTAATTTTGGACTGATTGGCAACGGGCAAAAGACTAATTGATGCTAATTTTATCAATACTTAATTATCAATTTACTTTTTTAAGACTCTGCTCTTCGCTCAAACCCACGCCCTGCTCAACCCCCCCCCCCCCCAGATTGTGGCCTCTCCAAACACCTACTATTTGCCTGGTTGCACCAGATCTTGAAACTGTTCAACTCACATCTCCCTGCACTATTTTCTCATACATGTCCATGTGTTTCTTGGCCATGAAGGGAGGGTGACCGGCTGCCATCTCGTAGCACAGCACCCCGTAGGACCACCAGTCTACCGCCTTGGAGTAGCCCTGAATCACAACAACAAAAACAACAGCCTAATTGAACACCGGCTGAACAGCTCATGATGACATCCTGTTGCCACTGTCACTTTTAGGTTTTGTGTTACAATGACTTAATTGTGTTAACCGGTCTTTCGTGTTTGACCGTGACTTAAGCATTTTCTCCGACAGAGAGAATGTCTCTCCGACTTTTTCAAGTTCACTCTTCACTTTCTATTCTTTTAGTAAATTAAAATAAATAGAATTGTTGCTGTTACAAAAGAACATTTTACACACATCCCAACCCGAAAACTACTCATTTATAATTTCATCTAAGAAAAAAGCGTATCATACCTTGAATCTATGAGAAAACGCTAGCCGTTCAATTTTCATGCATGAAACTTCTCATCAAAATATCATAGAGATTTTGTATAGTTGTCTGTATCTATGGAACTAAAGAACTGTATGAGAAGACATTTTTTCCTGTATGACTAGAAATTGTATGGCTGAAAGTTTTGGTCAACCCGGGATTCGAACGAGTTTTTGCTTGCCTTATGGGTATGAAAACGGTTGACCATACGCAGACGTGCATAAAAGCTAACAGCAAATCCCATTTGAAAGCAAAAAAATATGCTTACAAGCAAACAATAACTGTAACTAAATTCACTTGAATTCTCTTTGCATAATTTCAAGACACCTCAAGCTAAAATAAGTAGTTAAGCATTAAATGAAGAATATATTAATAGATCTCTCAAAGAAGAATGTTCCTGAATTATAATAAAAAAAATTTTTTTCCAGGAGGGTAACAATTTATGTATAAATTTCAAAATTTATTGCAAAAACATTATCCGTCCTGGAAGAACATCAAATTTCCGGTTTGCTATTTATCGAGTGGTGTGTTTGGGAAGAACGCAAAAAAGCGTGATCTTCTGATTGAATAGTGTGAAGTGTAACCTTGCTGAGAATAATTTCTGGCGCCAGATAGGCAGGGGTTCCACACATGGTCCACGCCCTCCCGGTCACCCGTTTGCAGAATCCGAAGTCGGTGACCTTTACATAGCCCTTGTGGTCAATCAAGAGGTTTTCTGGCTTCAAGTCTCGGTAGATTAGATCCATGTAGTGCATGTATTCGAACGCCAACAGAACTTGAGACGCGTAGAAGCGTGTCTGTGGTTCGCTGAAATATTATTCGACTTTTTAACATTATTAGCTCAACGACCTGGAATTTAGACTTCGGCATGTTTGTTTGAAAAAATCCAGGTATCACAAATCAACTTCCGGCGGGGGTCGAGCGATATATCATTTTGAATCTACTTGGGTCTCGATTCGAGCTGCATTAAAATATTTTCTGAAGTTTTTCTGAAGTTAATTCTGAACTTTTTGACATCATAAAACGGTTTGACGTTTAGTGTATACCGTGTTTTACCCCATATACCGTAGATAATAGAGTTCGGCCAGAAAAGAATCGCGACTTGAGCAGCAACCAGTTTGTGTTGTTTTTAAACCGGCTTCAACAAAACTTCTGCGATCTTTGCAAGCTGCCTTAACTATATTGCCAGTTCCAATTTTGGATGTGAACTCTACAGACATTGCAAATAGTTCTTTGTCACAGTCGAAACAACTGTGGCACCTTTCATAACTTACCATTTCACGCCTCTTAAATTGGGCGGTCCATTTCGCCCCTCTCGCCTTTCGCTTCTCACACATTTCGCCCCAATATCATTATAGTAATTTGTGTATCCGATACTAGGGGCGAATTTTTCCGCATTGACAAAATTGATTTAAATTTAGTTCAAATCAGTTATCATATCGATTTAAATCTAGTTTAAATCAATTTTCGGTCGATTCAAATAGTTAAACATGCACACTGCAGGAACTGGTATGGATTTTCAATCAATCGTTTCTGAAAATTTAGGATCAATTTTAGTGCCTGCAAAATCTATTTAAAGCAATTTGGATGGATTTTCGAAGTTATTAAATCCAATCTGAGACTCACCGAAATTAACTCAAAATCATCCGAATGTTCTTTAAAACTATTTAAATTCCCCTTAAAAAGCGCTCGTCATCAGATCAAAAAAAACTAGAGGACCAGCTAAAGCTGGAGGTACCTATTTGGTTATTTTGTACTAAAGTGGGATGAAAAAGGTAACTTCAAAAATTTAAAAATTGGGCTTCACCAAAAACCTTATTTGTTGATTTATATAAGTATCAATGAAATATTTTGTGATTTTGGAAATTTCTCAGAGACATATTCACGGACGGAGGCTTCCCACAACCTGTTGCCTCGATTAAAACTTTGCTGTCAGATTGGGATGTTTTCGAGAAGAGTCAAGCTTGAAAAACCAGACAAGAAGGCAAAACCTTGACTTCTCTGATGAGCATAAATTTTTAGTTAAAAAATTACGACGTTAAATCTTTTCACAGGAGAGCTTCGATAAACGTTTTTTTTATTGAACCTAAAATCTCAGATTTGAGATGGTAATTTTTGAGACAAGTAAAAAAATTGCAAACAGCCAAAAAATATTTTTAATTTAAATTTTTTCCAAGAGCGTATCCTTTTTAGTAACAAAATTTAGGCGTATCTGCTATTCAAACCAAAATCTTAGATTTGGGAAGGTAGTTTTCAAGACAAATGTTTGAAAAAACTTCAAAAATCCATTATCAAAATTAGTTGAGTAAAAATGTTTGGACGTAACCGTATGTGCAACCGAATTGTCCACAACCCGTTCTACCCATTGAAACTAAGATTTCCGAGAGTCATATTTTTTTGTGTGAAAAAAATGGGAACAATCATTTACGCAGATGATCTTCCCACAGTCACAACTCGTTCTACCAATTGAAAACAGATTCGGAACCCATTGATATCTCAGAGTCGGAAGGGTAGTTTTTGAGAAAAGACTTAAAGTTTCAAAAAACGGTCAAAAAATCAAAAGCATGACTTTTTCGAGGGTTATATTTTTTTTGTGTAAAAATTTTGAGCGTGACTGCTCATGCAGAGAAGCTTTCCACAACCCATTCTACACATTGAAATCAAAATCTCAAATTTTGAAGGGTATCTTCCGAGAAAAGTCAAAAAGTTCAAAAAACGTTCAAAAATTGAATTTACGACTTCTCCGAAGGGCATATCTTTTTGTTTAAAAAAGTTTTGGCGTAACCGCTTATGCAAAGAAGCTTCCCACAACCCGTTTTATACAATGAAACCGAAATCCCAGATTTCAGAGGAGACTAGTTTTCGAGTAAAGAAAAAAAATTAGAATTTGAAACATCGGTCAAAAAGTCAAAAAATTCACATTGATGAGGGTCATAGTTTTATAAGTAAAAAAAAAGTGGAGCCGCCAATGCATGGATACTTCCCACAACCTGTTTTATCCCAGAACTTTTAAGAAAATGTGAAAAATACAAAAAAAAACATGGGTCAAATTTCCCCCACACACTTTTTCGCAGTTGATACCATTGGTACCATTTTTTGGTACCTTTTTTGAAAATCTGTAGAGTAATTTGTGAGAATAACAAAATTTTTGAAAAAAGAAAAAAAATTTTAAAGGTTCTCAAAGAAATTATAAAAAATTTGATCCAATACATTTTCATAGAGTTTGTTTTGATCAAACAGGAGTGTTTTCTTAATACCTGTTTTCATCAAACCGTATTTTTTTATAATACATTTCTTTTATCAAACAGGAAATGTCTAAAAATTGAGTTCATTAATTCAATGTGCATCGGTTTAAATCCATTTCGAACTGAATCGGGATCAATCCAAATTGGTTGAAATTTACAATTGGGGAACTAAGATGGATTTTAAAAAGCTTTAAACCAATTATCCAAAAAAATAGAATCAATTTACTGCCTAACAAAACTACTTAACTAGATCTATGTGGGTTTTGGTAGTTACTACGATACAAACCTCATCGAAATCGATTTCTCGCCGAAATCTTCTTGAAAGTTCCTGAAAACCATTCAAATATCTTTTAAAAAGCGCTCCTCAACAGATCTTTAAAATCTATTTCAGTGGTACTAGCAGCACCGACAAAAAAAGTTTGTTGATCATTTTAAACACAGTTCAAATTAATTTTCGGTAAATCCAAACCAACTAAGCATGCACAATTTAGAAACTGAAATGGAATTTAAAACGATGTAATTCAAAATTTCCTGATGTAATTCAGAATGCCTAAAATTGGTTTAAATTGATATGGATGGATTATGGTAGCTTCTTAAGTTCATTCTAAACTCGCCCAAATCGATTTAAATTTTTTAAATTGTATTTAATACCATTGAAACCTAATTTCAAACGCTTCGTATCATATGAGCGTTAGATTCTAGCCAGCCATTTCCCAATTCATACAAAAACTCGGGCGAGTTTTGCTAGAAACTAATCAATGTGTAAATTTATTTTCAGTTTTCACAAAAATAGGCATGCCGAGTAAAACATTGATAGTTGGAACACACATTTTTGTTATAAGAAACGTGAAATTTTACTGAACCCGAAATCTTCAACAGAAACCATAGACAATTATGAAGTTGATCGACAGGAAGCCTTAAAACCATTAATTTGAATCATGTTTTTGGCTGAATTTGCGTAGTAAAATTCAAGACAATTGTAAAAAAGAAATCAAAGTTGTTGCACAAAATCAAGCGATAAAAAAGTATGCAATCAAGCGATAAAAAATTATCAAAGGAAACAAACTTCTATGCCAAAATTTAGGTTTAAAAATCGTGAAATTGGTAGAAAAAATGCCAAATTTCAGGTTTAAAAATCGTAAAATTGTTAGAAAAAACTGAGTGAAAAAACAATCGATCTATTTCAAGTTTTTGGTAAACTTAATTTAAACGTCAAGGATTATTGGGTTATTAAGGGTTATTTTCCCATCGGAACCATGAATTTTAACTTTTTGTAGATGCCTTTTACTGTTTTTCAATTGAAAACATTTTTTAACTGGATGTTGAGGAAAACTAGGAAATAACTAGAAACAGGTTTTTTTTGGTCTGATTTCATTGCGAAGATTTGGTGAACGAGGAAAGTATTGGTTAAAAAGATTTAAACTTAATTATTTCTTTAGTTTCTGCGAGAATATACGTTTTTGTCAATCTGAATTGAAATTGACGCAATGACTAAGCTCTGATGAAAAAATAAGAAGAGTGATCAAACAGTTTTAGCAGTCACCGTGATTAATGTTTTTTGGGTCAAATCAATTTGGATGACACTTAGATTAAATGCAAACAAATTGTTTCGAAATTTTTTCAAAAAATCTCAAAAAAACTAACAAAGATTGGAATTGAATCAATAAATAATATTAATTATATGATAAATGGTCAGAAAATGAGACGGCAAAAGAAAAAAGTTTCTATTTAATTATAATCCATTTGATTCTGCTATGTTATTTTCAAAATTACAACAGTTTTAGTTGATTTGCAATCCAAGCAAATCCATAGTTTTTTGCTTAATCAATTTTTTTTTACAAAAAAGATCCTATTCTTTTTTGTCATTGAAGGTTTGTAAGGTCAGAAGGTAAGAAGGTAACACACTACATGTGTTAGGGCCAAATCCTCAGTGTTCTGACTGCTAATTAGCTAGTCCGAGGGATTTTTGTTTCAGTTTTTTTTTTGATAGTCCATCAATTTTGAACTTGTCTGTTTTTCTTCCCAAACAAGCAAAATAGCAAATTTTACATGTTACAGTTTGAGATATGTAGGGACATTCCACGAACAATTAGCTGACAACAACACAACTTAGAATGATTTCCGGACGCTCAAAAACGTGGTGCTCACGCTTCCATCTCAATATAATTAGTTAAAAAATTCAGAGCCCACGTACATTCGTTCAGAAAACTGCTAGAATGGCAACTTTCAAACTCGCAAGAATGGCAACTTTCAAACTTACAAAAACATTGGGAAAAATGATCTAATGAGGGAAAAACAGAAAACTGCTAGAATGGCAACTTTCAAACTTACAAAAACAATGGGAAAAATGATCACATGAGGGAAAAACAAATTTTTTAGATTTTTTCTGTATTTCAAAAAGTGTCTCATAGAGAACGTTTGAAAAAAACGCACAAATTAGTTAAAAGAAACACAATAAAGCAATATAGAAACTAAAAAAGAACATTAGGAAAGTTTTGATTTTTAATAGAATTATTAGGCATAAATTGTGTCAGAAAAAAAATAAATTCAAATTGGCTGAAGACTTTTTCGTTCTGGATTTTTCAAAATATTTTTCCGTTTTTATCAAGTCGGGGTGTGATGGTAGAAACATGGGATATTTTTACTTATTCCGTCCCAATTTCTAATTTTTGCAGTTTTGTTGTATTCAATGTAAAAATACCGTGAACAAAACAATGATTTCACTGATTCGTTTGGTTAATACAAATGCGATCACTTTAGTTTTCAGCCGATTTCTAACAAGGTCGAATTTTGAGCAGATTTTCGGCAAAAATCCTGTAGTTATTTTTTGTGTATTTTTCTAGTCTGCGTAAAACACTGCAGGCTTTTTTAATCAAAATTGAAATATTTTCAAACTAATTAACTTTTTTGGCTAATGCGGCTTATTTAAAAGTCAACTTAAAATTGCGAACAAAAAATATTGAAATTGTGAACAAAAAAATGAAAATTTGATTGGCTAATTCTAGGCAATCAAATTGAAACAAATAGCTTCAGCTCAAATGCGAGAAAAATGAAACATTCCTGTGAAAACTTTAATAAAATTGCCTGTTACTTACTGTTTCACGCGAAGTGAAAAGTTTGTTGAAAATGAGGAAAACTGGCATTTTCAGACCCGGATTGCATTGGTAAATCATTGAAATCAAATTTTGATAATTTCAAAGAGGGTAGCTTTGATCATCTGCTCTTAGTCTTTTTTAAAAAATTCAATGAAAATCGAAGTTAATGTAGTCCAAAATTGACTAAAAAAACAAGCATTTTATAGAGTAAAATCCTAAATTTGCACTTAATTTTGTCCACTAGTGTAGATACACTCACTCGAATTTCTTGGCTTCCTGCAAATGGTGAAACATTTCGCCTCCTGCCACAAACTCCAGACCAATGTAACAATAGCTGTTGTCCTAGAACAGTGAACAACCAACGGAATACACGTGAACAATCAAAGGAATTCACGAATTCTCTCAAATTATTCCACAATGACCTGCAATCACTCTGACATCTGTCTAAATTTATGAGCTAGAGTTATCAATACCCTGGGTTTTGTAACTTCTACTTTTAATGAACATTTTGTATGGAACATCCACGGTATAGTTTTTTGCTTAACCCAACCTAAGGTGTTTGACTTCTGGTTCGACTGAAAAAGCCTACCGTTGAATTGTTTTAGGCACACTCCTACTCATTTTAGCAGAAGCTTTTTTTCTGCCAAAAACCAAAACAAATCACATTTTACTCAAATTAACAAAAATTTAAACTTTGAATTTTTCGAGTGCGCAAGAATTCGGCATAAGTAAGTCTTAACCAGATGGCAACGCGGGTCAAAGTCTTCAATTTAGATGCGCGAAGTTTCAACTTGCCAAAAAGGTAGCGAAGGCCGATATTTGTAACGGTAATCTCGATTCACCAAATTTAAATCCCAGTCATTTTATCTTAAGCTGAACCGGATACATCATAAAATGATCATCATTTGCTTCAAAACTAGTTTGTTTTTCGAAATTGCGTACCTTAAACGCGAATGATTGTCTGACGAGAAATGGGAATTGGACACATTCTAGAATTTTCTTCTCGTTCAGTAAATGGGGAACTTGTTTCTGCTTGATGATCTGAAACAGAACACAATTTTACTTGACAATAAGTTGGGGTGACCAGTGACTCTGCATGCGATCGTACTAGGCAAAACTGTCGAAAAAGTTTTGCATCAGCATCATTCGCAGGCATTTTTTTGTCAATTTTTTAGGAGTGCTTTTTCGAATTTTTTGTGCTCTGCTGAAGGCTAAAATGACAATATACTAGAAAAAAAGGTTTTGCGCAGGAGGCAATTTTTGGACAAAAAATATCGTTCTTGCTCATTTTTGGAAAAATTTAACCAAAAATTGTGTTTTTTCATCTCTAATTACCACCGGCGTCGCGACAACTGGAACCAAGCGGCAACTCGGATCAAAAATTCTGGTCTTAAGATCACCGGTGGGCAAGCTATGCGGCAATAACCGGCTTTAACTTGTGTATAGAGTCCTACACTCTGTTGACAAACTCGCAAAATATGTATTAAACCAATTGTTCATTAAATTGACTCTGCCAATTTCCGAAAGTTCTCTGTTGTTGCCTGCTCCCAAATGTCTGGACACGATTACCCCTGCACGACGTACTTTAGAAGGCGCGCAGACAATTCGGCTACAAACAATTCAGCCAATTTAAAATTCAAACAATTCAGCCAGAAATATACAGGCAATTCAGCCTGAGACATTTCAGCCAGTTTCACAAAAGCTAGATTCGAAAGACAAAAATCGGAATTGGAGTTATTTCTCCTCTGTTTAAGGTCGCCGGTAGGCGCGCTACGCGCGCGTCGCCGCTTTGCGGCGATAACCGACTCTAAGTTTTGTATAGAGTAAAGAAAAAGTTGAAACAAAAGCAAATGCTTTTTATTTAGTTATTAAAATTACTTGTTAACTTTACATTTTTGGCAAAAATATTTACCAAGATAAAATTAACAAATCTTGAAATGGAAGCAAATGCATTTATTTATTTATTAAAATTATTTATTAACTTTACATTTTCGGCAAAAAAAAATCTAAGAAAAAGTAACCAAATCTTGAAATGGAAGCAAATGAATTTTATCGATGACCTGTTTTTTGTCGAGTACTTTGATTGCGTAGAACTTTTTGCTCTTGGTTGGTTTGTATCTGGCTAACATCACTCGACCAAAGGAGCCAGTGCCTAACGTACGCTTCACATCAAAGTCAGACCACTGAACATCTGTCTACAACGACAAAACAATTGAGTCATAAACTATGGCAAAAACATGAAGAGAACATGAATGGTTGATTACTGTGCAAGTATATTAAGAGGTTCCAACCACAGATAAAGAAAAAAGTTGTTTTTTGTAATTTCTTCAAGTTAGTGCCGAGTTTTTTGCGCGCTGGGAGAGCGACTAAACCTAAATGAGCTTAATTGGTTACAGTTATTTTTGCAAAATAGATTAACAAAAACGAAAACAATTTTTTCGTTTTCTCTTTTTTTCAAATATCTATGTTTTTTAAAGTTTAAAGAATTTTTGAACTAGTGGTGCCAATAAATTACTAAATGAACCAGTTTTGTACAGTAAAATGCTTATTTTTTTATAACTTAATGGGCAATTTTTTCTCCATTTTATCGCTTCACTAAAAAATTGTAAGTCGATTTTTCTCAAAACAATTTTTTTTTTTTGAAAATGTTTCAATATTGACTCAAAAATTTTCAATTTTAATTATCTTTCAAAGCATGGACAAAATTTGAAAACAGAAAAACACAAAATTCTCTACCAAGTTGTGGTGGGAACAAAATGTCTGATGAAATTATGAAATATTATTCTTGACTTTTCATATGTTTGTGCTAGTTGATCCCATTGGGGGTAATTTTCACGATACTCACCTCGATTTTGTTGTTCCACTTCTTCTCAAACTCTTGCCTGGCTCTGTGCAGAAACTGCAAAACTATCAAAAAAGAAAGAATAATTCAAACATCAGGAATTGATTAAGTCAAATCACAAACTTTTCACTCTGCTCGAGACACGGCAGAGAGTGCCTTCAATTATTTATATTTTGCTGTTTTTTTTTCGGTAACCGCAAAAACTCATAACAAAAAACAACCATTTAAGGAAAGCGAAAAATATTTAGAAGCAATTTTGGTTTAAGGTCGCCGGTTGGCCCGCTATGTTGGCGCGGCGATAACCGGCTCCAAATTTCGTAAGAGTCCTACCCTCTGTGGCAAGTTCGTAACACGCATTTGTCTTTTAATGCGAGTTAACTTTTAGTGCGAGCTGTCTTTTGTTCAGTAGCGACTTTATGGGGGCGAGGGGGCGGACGACCTCCCCTCTCAGGGATTCGACCCCCTGCCGACCCAAAGGGTCCCCCATTTGTACTATTTTGAGATATCCATTTTTGGCTGACTGGCCTTAAAATTTTTCTAAGGCGCCTTTGGCGCCAATCTATACTAATTTTGTGGGGGGAGCGGGCTCCGAAAAAAGGGCAATTTTTGCTCAAAATTCTCCAAAAAGTGCCTAAAAACGGCTTTTTTCAAAAACTTTCCAGCGGCGCAGAAAATGTGGTCAAATTAAGGTTTTATAGTGGTTTGGGAGAGCTCAGAAAAACTTTTTGGTCGACAAAAAAAAAGGTCGACAAAATTTTCAAAACTCGAGAAATTCCTAGATCCGCGCCTGCTTTTGTTGCGAGTCTTTTGTTACATCAAAAGCTTTTATTGCTAGTTGTCTTTTGTTGCGAGTTGTCGTATTACGTGTTTTTTATAAGAAATATTTGGCTGAGAAGACCGTAACCACGGCAAATGATTTCAACGGTCAGCTTTTCTTGAAGTGTCTTCCGAAAAATTTCACTGTTTTCTGGTAGTGTTTGTGTTAAGCCAAGTTAATTTTTTGCAAAAAATGTCAAGTGTGTGAAAACTCCTCGTGCAAAAACTTGTGCAAAAAGAATCCTGCAGTAGCCATTTGAAGCAATGCCATAAACAGGGGCGGATCTAGGATTTTCTCGAGGGGGGGGGGGGGCGGATTTTCAAAAAAATTTCGAAAATTTTGACGACCTTTTTTTTTTAGGTCGACCAAATTGATTTTTCGAGCTCTCCCAAAGCACGGTTTTGTCCCTATTTTGGCCAAATTTTTGGCGCCGCAGGCAAAATTTTGAAAAAACAGGTCAAAAAAGGCGTTTTTAGGCACTTTTTGGAAAATTTTGACCGAAAAATTGCGTTTTTTCGGCGCGCGCTCCCCCCTCAAAATTAGGGCTCTTTTTCCTTTTCCCTCCCACCTGCAAATTTTTAAACTACTGTTCAACTTGTCCAATTGTCACGAAAATCGACATGCAGACTGATTAGGCCATGAGAAATATATTTGGTCTTCATAATAAACCTGGTAACACCACTCGTTAGACAATAAAATTCATGTTGGTGTGAGGTGGGGGGGGGGGGGGGGGAAGGAAAAAGAGCCAAAATTAGTATATATTGGCGCCGAAGGCGCCTTTAGAAAATTTTTAGGGTCGGTCGGCCAAAAATGGATTTCTTAAAAAGTATCAAAGGGGGACCCTTTGGGTCGGCAGGGGGTCGAATCCCTAAGAAAGGGAGCGTCCGCCCCCCCCCCCCCGCCCCGCCCCCTAAATCCGCCCCTGGCCATAAATAACCTGAGCCAATTTGAATCAGAAACTCATACAAAAGAATCATACAAAAATAATACAAAAAATCAGGGGCGGATCTAGGATTTTCGGGTTTTCGCGAGTGGGGGGGGGTTTGGTTGGTTCGGCTTAATTGATTTTCCTAGCGCTCCTAGAATGCTATAAAGACCCGCATCTGAACAAAATTTTCTAGACGGCAGGCGGATTTTTGTAAATGCTGGCCGAAAAATTAATTTTGGGCACTTCCTGTCAAATTTCGCCCAAGGAATTGCATTTTTCGGTGCGCTTAATTTATTATATATTGGCGCAAAAGGCGCCTCTATAAAAACTTTAGGGCCAGTTATCCAAATTTCCAGTCTTAAAATAGTGCCAAAGGGGGACTCTTTGTGTCGGCAGTGGTTCGAATCCCCCGCCCCCTCCCTCTAAATCCACCCCTGCTTATCGTGCAAGATCTCCTTTGGCAAGAAAGGTTCCTTCTATTAAGGCCTTGAAATACTTTGTATACAATTGATCCAAACTAAGTCCGACGATATAATTGTCGCAAATTTTGGTCAGGCAAATTAACAAAAAAGTAACAATTTTAGGGTAATGTTCATTATTTCTTGGTTTTCCCTGGTAATTAAATGACCAGTGCAAGTTATCGGACAAAACTCATATGTTAGCGTCAAAGAAAAAGTAGATTAAATTTGTTTGCCAACATTTTTTTGTCGAATAATTGTCATAATAGAAAGTTGATATGATTTTTGGCGAATAAATTGACAATAATCTAAGTTAACAATTCAATTGAAAATTTTAAGACAAATAAATTCTTCAATTGAGACAAGAAACAGATAAATCCTTACATAAAACCGTCTAAAAATATTTGGCTATAATTGAAAAATATGAACCAACAACTAAAAAAATAAAAACCCATTTGTGTCAACTAATTGATGGTTAAAAATAACCAATCAAGAATAAACAGTTATATCATCAAGAAAATTTAAAACAGAAAAGATCCCCTTTGGTACTATTTTAGGAGATATAATTTTGGCTGACTGACCCTAAAATTTTTCTAAAGGGGCATTTTGCGCCAATATATGCTAATTTTGAGGGGAGTGCGCCGAAAAACGCAATTTTTGGGCAAAAATTTCCAAAAAGTGCCTAAAAACAATTTTTTTGGTCTGCTTTATCAAAAATTTGTCTGGCCTGCGGTGCAGAAAATTTTTGTCGAAATGGAGTCTTAATAATGGTTTCGTGTTTGGGCTTTCCAATCTTCAGTCATGAGAAAAAAGCCCGCCTACTCAATTCTATGCAATATATTGAACTTACACTTCGCGTTTGCTTCGTTTCTCGAAAGAGAACCTGGCCTTTTTTACATGCAGCAATTTGAATTAAATTTCAGTTACATTTTATCAACTGGTTTTAGAAAAGGAATGAGAGCGTTCAATTTTGCGACTACGACTTAACTGTTTTACCTTTTTTTTCTTGCGAAACAATATGCTATATCGTTTGCATGGTTTTCCTTTATGAGAAAGTCAAAGTCAACTTTAGCTGATATGGACCCTATATAAACTCACATCTCATGTTTGCTTCTCGCCTCGAAATTATCTTCACGGGTCTTTAAACGCAGCAATTTGATTTCCAAAATTTCATACAAAATTATGCAGTAATTTTCATCAAAAAGTATTCAGTAATTTTTGTCAAGTTTTGACCGATTTGCTGGTCTTCTTTTTGGCGTCAAAGATGACAAATTGTTCAATGCAGTCTTTTTGGATGTCTGAAAACCATGTTTGGAGCTGAAGAATAAGTGAAAGTTGTTTATGTGCAATAAACTAAAAAAAAGTCTTAGAGGACTGGCATTTTTGGCTATGTTTCAATTTACTTCCTTTTTCCAATGTTAGATTTTTAAAACGCCTTGCCTTAAACATGATTGAATGATGGAACTTAATACAGTGCTGATTTAAATTATCCGGAAAACACGCATAACTTGAGACATTAAACGCGTTTATGTCAAACTGGGTTGACGTTTGGTTAAAAAAGGTGAGGACAAAACTTTCTTTGATTCTTAGAAGAAGTTTTCACTGTGCATCCATGTTTTAAGTCTGGTATTGGGAAGAAATTAAAATCAAAGTTTATTATTTCTCGTGACAAACATTTTAACAGAATAAAACACGTGAAAATAAAATTTTTCCTCATTTAGGGGTTGGAACATTAGTCGAAGCATGTTTTTTTTTTAAATTCTCTACCTGAACACTTTTTACTAGCCAAATATATAACAAAAGTTAAGGCTTTTTTATTTTTCCTCACCCAGAAGCATCAATTTTATGGTGTAACGAGGTGTTTTACAAAGTTATATAAGAAGATCAAATATGTTTGTCATGGCTTCATAATCATGGCCCATTTTGGTAACAATCGGAAAATGTGAACAGATAAATTACTTATATTGTTTCTAAAAGGGAAAACAGCCAAAAATAGAAAGAAGAGCAGTTTTAAGAAATTGTATTTCCGTTTAAATAGCTAATTCTTTGAGCACAAATTTTCGTGAATAGTTTTTTTAAAAAGTGGCTTTATTTACCAGAATTTTCAAAAACCTTGTGTTTTTTTCCGTGACCCTCCTCGTGAACTTCTTCATTTTTAAGGAAAATGGATTTTAAATTAAGAAAAGTTATTTCCTGGAAAAATTTCCTTGTTTCAAAAAGTTAGGCATTTTTGGAGGACTCTTTTGCTTTTCCTATCATATAACAAAATATATAATTCAATAATTTTTCCAGTATTTTTACAAGGGTAGTTCTTTTGAGTTTTGAACACATTTGCAGTCCTAATGAGGTTAAAATTCATAATAGCTTTTCCAAATCACTTTTTGCTGCTTGAGTGACATATATAGGTTCTTTTCCACAACCCCCTCCCCCCCCCATTTTTCAAATTTTCAAGTTTCTTAGTTGTTTTTTTTATGTCATAATGACTAAATACAATGTAAAGTATGGTGTATGGAACACAAATCTGTTCACAATGAAGCGTTTGTTCACCACCACGCCAATTTTCATTACATTACAACGTTAAATCAATTGTTCGAAATGTAGGCGAAGAGTGGAGAAAATTTTATACATCAAAACATAGGTCAACCACTAACAAAACATAGACGTTTTTTAAAGCACATTCAACACAGTCGAGCGCAGTCCAGCACAGTCAAAAAGTAGGCAGTTTGAAGGGATTCTTTGACTTTAAATTTGAAGGTGTTCTTTAACTAAGCAAACAAAAATCAGCTCAGAAAAGAATTCCGTCGGAAAATGCAAACCAGAAACGCTCATTTGAGGAGATATGTTTTCCTGACAGAAGAATTAATGGCTTTTTTCCAGTTCCCTTTTTTGGTTTTTCTAATTTCAATTTACGAAAGCCTATATATAATGATTTTTGATATTCTTAAGCGCAATAAAACGTTTCCCCAAAAACAACTGAACAATAATTTACAAAATTTCTTGCATGTCAATATAAGCTAATGAAAAACTAAAATAAAATTGTTGCCTCTTTCACCCCCCCCCCTCCCACCATACACACACCCCACTTGCGAACTTTTACAACTAATTTTTTTTTCAAATTGTCCGATTGTTATGAAAACTGACACGCGGACTAATTAAGCCATGACAAACAAATTTGGTCTTTAAATTAAACCTTGTTAATCCACTCATTACACCATGAAAACGATAATTGTGCGAGGTGGGAAGGGAAAGAAAAAAGAGCAACATTGTGATAATGCAACAAACCTTTTGACAAAAGAAAGCAACAAAAATTTTGACAAAGCGTCTTGATTTTGTCATTTTAAAAGGGTGTAGCAAAGTGGAAATCAGCCGAAATTTCAGAACGAACTTTTTATTTGTTGCGAGGTGTTTTGCTAAGTAATATAAGCAGACGAAATATGTCTGTCATGGTTTTTTTAACATGGCCAATTAAGGTAACATTCGGACAATGTGAACAGAAAATTTACATATAAAACTTCACGGGTGAGGAAAATAGAGCCAAAATAAAAAAGAACAGCAGTTCTTAGAGATTTTAATTGCATCTAAATAGCTACTTCTTTGAACAAAAGTCTTAAGTAAGTAAGATTTTTTGAAATATTGGCGTTGCTTTGCAAAACTTTCAGAAATCTTTGTAAAAATCTGCGACCTTCTGGTGAAATTTTTAATTTTGGCTCTTTCCCTCTCCCCACATCTCTAATTTTTTTTATTTAGTTGTAATACGTGTAATTAAGGTCAGACGAGTGATGAAAAAATTTTCAATAGTTAATGACAACGATAAAATAGTTTTTCAAAACTAAAATTCAAAAGTGGAAAACAGACTTCGCTTTCACGGAAAATGGATTTTAAAGTAGAAAAAAGTTCATTCCCTGGACATTTTTCCTTGTTTCCATGAATTAGGTATTTCTTTGCATTTGTATGGAAAAAACCATGGGCTAGTTAGACCTTGCTCTAAATTATACGAGAACTGTTTAAAGCTCGGAAGATCGTTTAATTTTCTTATCTCATAACAGAAGCTGTAATTTAATAATTTTTCCAGAATTGTTACAAATCTGGTTTTTTTTTCGAGTTTTTCATTTTTTTTTGGATTTTATTGACATTGAAATTCATAATAGCTTTTTCTGTTAATTTTATACTGTTTAGAGTGACATATGTACTTATTTTAGGCTTTTTTTAAAGCTTTTCTAGCTTTTCTTATGTTAGGCATTTTTCCCAATGCCCCTCCCACCTCACCACTGAAATCCCAAAAAAATTAACTTTATAATGACCTAATGATTTTAAGTTCAACAAGCCGAAAAAATAACTATCTGAAAAAAGTTTGTTACTCCTAATTTATAATGAATTTCAACTTTTAAAAACTGTTACAACATCGTCTTATTAAATTGAAACTTTGCATGGTAAGCAATCTAACTCTTGTCAAACGATTTTACTTTATTCTGTACATCGTAACTTCACACATTTAGCCATAATGAAACCTAAAACAACTATGAAAAAATAAAAAAGAAAACAGTCGAGGGGAGTAAAAAAGAGTAAAAAAGTCCATCAAGTGCAGTGCTGCTGTGAAAAATCCGCGTCACTCAATCATATTAAATGAGATTAGGGTTCCAATTTTTTTACTCTTCCCCCACCTCACTTAAAAAACAATTTTATGGTGTAACCATGAGTTTCTACAAGATTGGGTATGAAGAAAAATAGTTTCGTCATAGCCTAATTAGTCCTCATGCCAATTTGTGTTACAATTGGACGATGTGAACGAAAAAGTTTTTTCGAAAATTCACAGGTTAAAGAAAAGGAAAAATTAGCAAATTTCTAGACAATTTGATATCCGGGGTCGATGTCCCAGAATCATGTCCAGAACTTTGCGACAACTTTTTGGCATGTCCGGACTTTCGCGAACGAAATGAGGTATGTCAAAGTTTTGGCGACCAAAACTTGGCTTTTCTAGATTTTCGCAACATAAGGATCTATCGCGACTTTTGCGACCAAAAAGGAAATGGCGCGACCGAAATATCGCAACCCATATTTGGTATGTACAGAATTTCGCGACCAAGATTTGCCATTTCCAGACTTTTGCTACCAAAAAACTCAGCCGCGACTTTCGCGACTCAGGCGACCAGCGCGACCAAACTTATCCATTTCCAGGCTTTAACAACCAACCTGGAGACGGCGCGACTATCGAGACCGAGGTGGAGACGGCGTGACTCGCGTGGTTTTTTACCGTCTCTGCCTTGGTCACGGAAGTCGCGCCATATCCACCTCGGCCGCGAGGAGCTGTTTATTGGTTGCGACGTCTCCGCTTTGGTCACGAAAGTCGCACGACGAGTTTCAGTCCGGAAAATTTGGACATAGAATCGCGCCGTGTGTCGTAACGGATCCGGATCCAGACCCACATAGCATAGTCGCGCCCAGAGTTTGGTCTAGATTTTATGTCCAGACTTTTGAGTCTGGAAAGTCTGGACATAAAGTCGCGCCGTGCGTCGCGCGGCATCCGCATCCAGACCCAAAATACATAGTCGCGCCCGAAGTTTGAGTCTTGAAAATCTGGTCATAAAATTACGCAGTGCGTCGCGCCGGATCAGGATCCAGACACAAATTGCATAGTCGAGCTGAGAATTTGAGTCTGGAAAATCTGGTAATAAAATTACGCAGTGCGTCGCGCCAGATCTGAGTCCAGACACAAATTGCATAGCTGAGAATTTGAGTCTGGAAAGCCCGGATATAAGGTCTTGAAGTTTTAAAAAGCTGGACAAGGGTCGCAAAAGTCTGGATATACCAAAATTGGTTCGCGTAACTCTGGACATTGAGTCGCGAAAGTCTGGAAAGAGCTTCATGTCCAGATTTTCGCAACCAAATCATGATACCTCCGACTTTCGCGACGCATGTCCAGACTTTCGCAACCAAATTTTGGTGTTTTTAGACTTTCGAGACCCAGGGCGCCATTCATGCGCAGACTTGGCTCAATTCCAATTTCACTTCTACATTTCAGATTTTCAATTTTTAGTTGTCTCACGAGTTATTATGCTGAATGCAAGCTCTTACGATAGAAGATATGAAGAACAAATGTGATCACAATAGTTATTTTGTTTACCATGCAAATTTTGGTTGTTTTCCTTCCCCTAACTCGAATAATCCTCAACTTTATGATGTAACGAGTGGTTTTGCAAGGTTAAGTATGAAGGCCAAATCTATTTTTTAGGGCCTAATTTTTCCGTATGCCAAATTTTGATGTAACAATCCGATAATGAGAACAGAAAAATTAGTTTGCAGGTAGAGGGAAAAAGAAAAAACGCCCAAATTTCCATTGCATTATGACAACATAAAGTTAGTTTTTAAAAACTGAAATTCAAATGTGGGGAAGGGGAAATGGAAAAGAGCCCCAGAATTTCCAGACTCAGACTTTCGGTGCGATATGCAATTTGTGTGTCTGAATCCGGATAAGGCGCCCCACAAAGTCTGCTCATGTGTGTGGGACCTCAACTCGGGATGGTAATTTTACATGTATATGGGAAACTAAGCGAAGAAGTTCTGTTCCAGTTTCCCCCCTTTCAAATTCAATTTTAAAAAGTCTATTTAACGTTGTCATAATGCAATGAAATTTGGCGTGGTGACCAAATCGACAACTGTGAACAGATTTGTTCTTCATACTTTACAGCGTAACATCACGCGTTTAGCCATAATAACATGTAAAACAAACATAAAACTCGGTATTTTGAAAGGGGGTAACTGGAAAAGAGCCCGAAGAAGTTCTGTTCCAGTTTCTCGCCTCACATCCTTCTTCAACTCAAAACAAACAAAAAGTAGTCTGATAATCATTCACACACTAATTTACAAGAAGAAAAAAATCTAGATTTTTGTTCGTCATGATGCGTTTTAACGAATTTTAGAACGTCAAAAGCCATTTTAAAAGGGCTTTTGTGATTCGAACTTCAAAAAAGGAGATTTAACAAGAGCCACTATTGATGCTCTCAAGCAAAACATTTCGGCGATTTGTTTTTCCACAGTTTTGCGAAAACTGATAGTTTTTGGACCATTTTATTAGGCGGCTACTTGAAAGATGACTCCTTTGCATTTAATAGTTTATATGAACATATCAAATCAAATTGCTGCGAAAATGACTATACTTGGCGTTTTTAGAACCACCCGGCGAGGCTGATCTTGCCGGACTCATGCTGAAGTGTCGATCCACGTGCCCTGTGTTGTCGCGTTGGCCAGCAGTTGTCAACCCAACTGTAAGTCAAGGAAAAGGAACTGTAGGATTCAACACTTGGACGCCATTTGCGAGTATCTGCTCTTAAGGGCATCATCTTCAAGTTTCACTAGCATTTCAACACGAACCATATTGTAAGCGAAAAAATTACATCTGCATAAAATTTACTATGAATTTGCCAGCTAAAGCGGCTCTTTTCTCCCCCTCCCGCCTTTCAAATTTGTATTTTTTATTTATGTTTTACGTGTTCTTATGGCTAAACACGTGATATTACGATGTAAGGTATGAAGAACAAATCTGTTCATAATTTTTTGTTTGTTCACCATGCAAAATTTCACTGCATTATGACAATGTGAGTAATTTCTTAAATTTGCAATCTGCGGTGGGAGTGGAAAAGAGCCGTTAAAACAATGTTTTTTGATTTCAATTCAGCCCCACATTTTTCAAAGCTGATGCCCTTTTGATGTACCCACTATAATAATCAGGTATCGAGTAACAACAAATACTTCGCCATCTTGATTTTTTAAAACGCGAACGAAGTCTGAGCAAATTTTAGCACGTGTCTGTTGTGTACATTTTTTGGCTCTTTTCTGTTATCAATACTCACGCTGTTGCTCGAATCGCTTGCTCGCAGGGACTCCTTGTTCACCCAGTTTCATTTAGCCAACAGGGCTTTTTCCTCCCCCCCCCCCTCACACGACCATCAATTTTATGGTCTAACGAGTGGTTTTACGAGGTTAATTATGAAGACCAAATTAAATCCCCCTGACAATAATCTTTAAAAAAAAATTGGAAATTCTAAATTTGTCTTCATGCTAGTAAACTTTTAGAGTAATCTATTAGAATCCATTAAAAATGAAGTATAATCCTAAGATTTTTTATATCAAAAAAATCCATTATAATTGATTATAGTCGATTATAATTCATTAAAAATAGATTATAAACAAAATACTTATACATCAATATAATCCATTATATTCGAGTATAATCGATTATAATGGATTTTTTGAGAGATTATTGGTGAATTTAGCAAACTTTGCAAGTTATCTTACTTCCTGTTTAGTGCAGTTGCTAAGGATTACGTTTAGTAAACTTGAATTTTTCACATAAGATTTTATACATTAAAATTTCGGCTCTTTTTCCTTTTCCCCCCACCTGCAAATTTTTACATGTAAATTTTTTGACCACATTGTCCGATTGTTATGAAAATTTACATGCAGACTAATAAGGCCACGGCAAACATATTTGGTCTTCATATTCAACCTCGTAAAACCACTCGTTACACTAATAAGTTGAAACTGGCGTGAGGTGGGGGAGGGAAAAGGAAAAAGAGCCAAAATTTCTCTACTTTTTCAATTTTGCAGTTTAACATTTTATTTAACTGTTATTTTTTTTTTACCATCACCATAGTAAAAAAAATTATCATTCGTCCACTACCCCCCCCCCCCCCCCCGCTCCACCTACTGCCTTTCCCCCGTCCACTACCACTCTCCTCTCGCTTGAATGAGGGGGGGGGTAATTAATGGTCTGAGGCCGGAGGGAGGGGTGGGGGTAAATGGATCTCTCCCCCCTAGTTGGGTGTACGTAGATGAGGTGGTAGTGGTAGGGTAGGTGGTGGGGGTAGGGGAGGTGGTGGGTTAAAATGTGGAGGGACAAATTAGGTGTTGGGTTGGTAAATTTGACGTGGAGGGAAGAGGTGGGGTAGGAGGGGGGACAAACTTTTTTTTGAGTTTTCTAGGTTAGGAATGAATTTTTTGATCGGGTTGTAAAATTGCAGAATGCTTCCAAATGTTTCAAGAGTGTAAATATTGATAATAGTCGATTAGAATCCCCTAAAAACCCATTTTCATGGTTGGTTGGGTCATGAGAATCGATTATATGGCTTGAGTTTTTTCCCGATGTAATCCATTAAAATGGATTATTTTCCACGAAACTCCAGTGCGGGAAGGCGCAGAAATTTTCTAATGTTATAGTTGAAATACGTGTTATAACGGATAAATCCGTGATGATACAACGTAAAGTATGATGAAAAAATTTGTTCACCGTTTTTAGTTTGCTCCCCGCCGGAAGTTTAATTGAAATAAAAAAGAGCCTTGTTGCAAATTCTTCAAAAAAGAATCCATGAGCAGTTTGAAAATATACAGCTTGGCTTTGTAATTTCGCAAGTGGAGGCACGTTAAAATAACCCGAAGTTCAAATCATATTCATTATTAATTACATTTAAAATCCCTGGTGTTTTTTTTCTGCTCGTTACCACTCATTTCGCCCCAATAATTGAATTTTAGTTTCGAAAACTAAATTAGCCGTTTAAACAACTCAAAAAGTATAAAAATAGTATGTGGGCGGGGTTTATTTTCAAAAACAAAGAGCCTTAGTTGTGGCAACTATACATGCATTTTAAAAGGTGGTCATTTAGCAAGCGTGTTGGGTTAGTTTTTACAAAAAATCATCTTAAAGCTAAGAAAACAGTTCAACTTTAGGCTTTCGATCTTTATTAAATGTGGTTATGGTTATAAGAAAAAAATCTGTATACTTGAATTATATGACAAAATGGTTATGTTTGCCTTTGATTTTTTTTTCAAACAATTATGATATAATAAAATGTTCACCTTCTTGTCAAATGCACATATAAACAATTGCTAAAATCTGAAGTTAATGATAAATTAATGAATCTCTTTGAATATTTTCTTTAACAACAGCTCGTTTTTGTAGAAACAACCAGTTTAAATGATTTATTTGAAGTTTTCCGCGACTGGAAATGTTTGAATGACTGCCCATTAGAAATTAAAGGAAACATTGGGACTGTGACAAAAAAACAGGCTATTTTTTCGAAAAACGGAATATTAGCTTGTTTTTTCCTCTGCATGATTTAACTGCCTCAGAGAAAATCAGAGGCATTTACATTTGATACAAAGAACAGCTACAGTTTCTATTAAACTGCCAATGCTACACCGCGAAAAATCGACCAAGGAAACCATTCCAGTGTTCCGGACTCGAACCTCCGACCTATTGATTAGGAGCTTCACATCCCAGCATCTGCACCACGGTCGCTTGGAAGTGAACAAGTGGCCCAGCTAATGCTAGATTCACCTGTTTTAAAATTTTAATCATGATTTACTGATACGGAACCACGTAATTTTTGAAAAAAAAGGACTTCACGCAAAAACTTAGTGATTTCTCTGTTAAGTAGATGTTTAGTCGCCTATTCAAATGAAAGTAGTTTTCAAAATCAAAATATGATTTTTCTTCAGTAAAGCGCGAGAACAGACTATTACGCAGGAAAGAGGTCAACACCCTGATTTTTAGGTTGAACCCTTCATATTAGATTTAGCTGAAGTGTTCGAGAAAAGTGGTGCAATTTCTAAAAAAAAACACGGTAGAATCTTAAAAAAAAAGATTTTCCCGAAGTCCATATCAGCTTTTCTACAGATAACTAGGATGAAACAGATTGCGCAGGAAAAATCTAAGCACCATGTTAGTTTGAACGAATTATCAAGCTCAGAGTCAGCAGGTTTGTTTCAGAAAAAATTTCCAACAAACGGGCGAAAATTGGAAAACTTTTAAGGGCGCATTTTTTTTTCAGAACGCATAGCCACTTGTGCAGAGATTAATGGCATAACTGATTGTTTTTCTTTCGATTCAACTCCTATTCTACAATTTTGCAGTGCAGTTTTTGAGAACACTCAAAATTTAAAAAATAGTGATTGAGGAAATGAAAATAATTATTAATTGAGGAAATGAAAAAAAATCAATACAAATAGGTCAAAAATCCATCTACTGAAACTTTCGAAGGCCGTAGAACGTGGGATAAGAAGGAAAAACACTGGCAAATTCTACTGGAATATAGAAGAAAAGCCGGTTTTTCCATTGGTATCATTTTTTTGAAAATTAGTAGAAAAGTTTTGGAGAAAAATTGAAATTTCTTCTAGAAGTGCAAAATTTTTTCAAGATCGTTGCAAAAATCAACAAAACCGATACATTTTCATGTTACCTGTTTTTTATTCAAACAGGACCTAACATTAGCCAAAAATGAAGCAGCAGCATACGCTTTTAAATTGCTCATGCTTGAATAATCTTAAATGATTAAATTGAAATATACCAAAATTGCCACCAAATGAGCACTTTTATTTGAGACTAAGGTATATATATTTTTTCGGAATAATACACTAAGCTACCTTTTGTAAATATCGCCAACCCAGAGTCCCTGTCCCTGAAACATAATCCAAAAAAATCCAAAAATTGTTTTTTTTTTGTTAAATATTTTTTTTTCCGCAAGTTTACAATCTATACTTCTTGCACAATAACCAGCTATTTTTCATGAATAGATGATTTGTTAGCTAGAAAATTTTTCTAAACAAGCAAATCATTTCAACTAGTTTTCTTTATGCTTTCAACAATAGCCTTGATCTCAACCAATATTTTTGATCTCTATAAAAAAACCTGTCAAAAATTTTCATTAATCATTCAACTAATTAAGCTGCCGTCAAAAAACATTTTCAATAGTTTTGAACTCAGTTTATGATTTGTCACTCATTTCAGCCGCACAGACTTCTTTATGTCCTGGTCTTATTGATCTACGCCGCACTCCCTCCAAACTCAGGTGAACCTCTGTCGTTTTTGAGTGCTACAGAACACAGGTCAACAACGCTCTCTCCTTTCTAACTCTTTCAGATTAAGAGACGAACTGTAGGTGGATGGTGTCATGAAGGGGCTAGATTCTCCCCGTGAGCTGCTGGACCCTCACCCGGACAAGCACAGTCCAGCTCCTCTTCGTCTAAATAAATTGCACGTTTTGACAGCTAATTCCAAACTGCTAAGCAATTCCTACCATTCAGGGCAATTTTATAAACCTGCAGAGTTTACAGCCGATTTTACAAGCAAATGATTGTTGCAAAAAAAAAAATCTTTTACTGCTAACAAGCAACTACTATAAAACCATGAGTGGCTAATTGAAGCTGCGCATTTTGTGCTGCGCATTGTATACATCTGCATGGGCGGATTTAGGGTAGGAGCGGACACCCACCCCCTCAGGGATTCTACCCCGCGCCTTTTTGGACTGATTTTTTTTCATAATTTTGCCTGCGACGCAAAAATTTTGGCCAAAACAGGGTCTTTTTAGTGCTTTGGGAGAGCTCGGAATATCAATTTGGTCGATCTAAAAGAAGATCGACAACATTTTCTTGAAAATTCGCACCCTAGATAATCCTAGATCCGCCCCTGTACATCTGCCAAGAAACTTATTCGCTAAAACCTGAAAAACCCCTTGAAACAACAGAATCAAAAAAAGGCCAGATTGTTAGAAAAAATGTGAGTTGCAGTTCACGCTTGCAGAAAAAACTTTGGATGGACGGAAAAAGACTGCAATAAACCAGAATATATTCCTAACATCATAAAAACAGCTCTCACATCAGGTTAATTACAACATTATCATAACCTGAGTTTTACCTTTGTAAAGAGACGAGCACCAAATACAGTAGAAGTAGGTCTTGCGAAGGTAGCTTTCCAACTGTCCCAGCTGATAAGTCATCTGAAAAGACACATCATTATTCACACAAAAATAGTCTAAACTCACCTTAAATTCGACATAAAAGGCACTTTTAAATCAAACGCTGAAGTTTGATGAAAACCAAACGACTCAAGCTAAACAAATGGGACACTTATCTAACCTTTGTTGACGGTATAACTTACTTCTTGGCTGGTTAGCACCTTCAGCGTTTTATCTTCCCCCATTTCGGGAACTTTTCCCGAGGACACTAAATACTCGTCTCCGTCCGATTCTGGCTCTGAAATGCCTCTTTTAATGTTTGTTTCTTCTTCAATTTCTTCCGCTGCACCTTCATCTTCGCTGTCATCTGATTTCATTTCACTTGGAGGCCAGAAAAATATGTCAACAGGCCAAGTTAAACCCTGTAAACAGAATAATGAAAAGAAAAACACATGCGCTCTTTTCTCCTATTTTTGAACTTATTTCACCATGAGAGCTTAATCTTGCATATCACTTCTTAACAACTCAACCCCCCCCCCCCCCCGCCCCCGCCCCCGCCCAAAACTATTATTTCTGTCCAAAATAAGAGCTGATAACAAATCGAAAACACGTTAGATAGATGAAAGTCAGGAGTGGATGTACAAAAGCCAAGTCCCAAGACTGAGCAGAAATAAACTGTTTCAATCTTAAGAAACTATCTCACTCGCAACTTCATCATAGATCCATCTCTGATCAGATATGCTGTAATTGAATTGGTTCAACACTTAAAAGTACCTTCTCAGAGTCCAGTTTGAAACAGACTCTTTGGTTGTTCCTTAAAACTCCGAACAGTCTTCGCTCGTAGAACTGGGACTGCTTTTCACTCCTGAACTGATCTCGCTGCATACTCATGGCTCTGTCTCTCATGCTTCGAACTTCTTCTATCATTTTTTCCGCTTTCTTCTTCTTCTCATTTCGAACTGTTTCTGTTCCCAGACCACTTCTGTCTACCTTCATGCTGATGGGAACTGGATCTTTGATTCCGTCCCCACTTTTCCCAAGTCCAGAGCCCTCTTTGAAACCCATCTTAGAAAGCAGAGCAAATCCCTTATTATTCTTGTCAATAGGCGTCGCTAAGGATTCCTTCAGAGATGGTCTAGTTTTTTTGGTATTGTTTGAAGAATCTGCTTCAAGTTTTCGTTTCTGCAACTCCTTTTGTCTAGCTGTTTTAGAACTGAATACAAGTCCAGGTCGAATATCAGATCTTAAACAACGCTTCTTTTTATGGTCACATACATTATAACGATATGTTAAAAAAATATCGCCACGATATATAGATAGCTGAACTCAAAAACGCGTCTATAGTTGAGAACTTCAGGCATTTCATACCTTCGTTCAAATCGAAGGAAGCACAATTAAATAAACAATAGCTTTTCACATTCAAATCCAGAAAATCCAAATTTTTTTTTTGGAGTATATGATAGCTTAAGGCCTCCAATTTCCTCACACTGAAGATCAAACCTAACAAAATCATCAACGAAAAAGAAAATAATGCAATTTACGAAGATGGGAACATCTTTTGATATCTATTAATTTTTCAAAAACCAACTAATATAATTATATATAATAAACATTAAAGAGCCCTTACTGTTCCAGTTTTTCCAGGAAGTCGGTAGACATGTAGTCTTCTTCGTCCGAGCTCATCCCACTCAGCCAAACTACTTGACATTCAATCTGTAAAAGTCAAATATCTTGAAGATTTTTTTCTTGACTTGTCTACAAAAAATTTGCCTTTTAACTGGTTGCTTGCTGTGTAAGCTGATCAGAAAAAAATCAACCCAAATATTTTCGAAAAAAAAAATTACAAAAACTAACCATGAGTAATAATAAACAGCCCTAGAAATTGGCATGAAATTACATATGCACAATATATTGATTTGCATTTACAGAATAGAATTGTTAGGTGGTTTCAATTTGAGGAGACTCGAGTTCCAGAACCGTGAATACCTCAGCTGGTAGTTCAAATTTAGGCTCTTCTATCATAAAACGCCAGACATACAGAGCCATTTACGGTGTAATCGTAGGGTTTACAAGGCTGACATGAAGACCAAATTTAGTTGAATGGTATAAAACGTGGGTACTCAGCTCACATCGTCATTTTCAAGACAACTAGACAATATAATCAAAATTTTAAAACAAGTGTAAATAGGTGCGGCGAGACGGCAGATCTCGATATAAATTTCGAAAAAACTATAGACTGCACATCGCAAAGCTTCACTTCCCAAACACAAGCGCAAAAGCGTCTAAACATATCCAACAGAAAGTTCAAGGAAAATTATATAAACCATATATGCGATACTTGAATAAAATAGCCAACTGACAGTTGGAAAGAGAGTAATGAACGCAAGGAAACTGAAAAAAAAAACCGACACGTTTATTCAAAAACATTCAACTTTTGAACTTCGAATGAAAATAGATGGCCTGAAAGCTCTTTGAATTTGTAGAACAATTTATGATGGACACTTTTTTTTGCTTAAATTAACTCAATTTGAGAAAACTGGATCAATACGTAAAACTTTTATTTCGCTGGGAAATCTGATAATTAATTTCCATTTTCGAAATTAGAAGTCTACACGTTTTTCGTGACCTTTACAATTTTGCTGTTCTAAAGTGGAGTTTGTCTTCCTTTTAACAATTGAAATGCACTGAACTTAAAAAAAATCACAAGTCAAACGGCAAAATTTAAAATTAAACGTGAACAAATTTTAAGACTTTTCTTGAAAAAATTCACCAAGACCTTTATAAGAGTACTCCACTACGTTCATAACTCTTGAAAAAACAAAAGTTTTTCGAGTAAAACTAAGTTTTCACGTTTTAAATTAAGCTATTGTAAGCTTTTAAGCCATTAACATCAGACTGCGCGCTCGCTTTATTTGCTCGAAATGAGACGAAAAATCAAAAGTTTCAAACCTGTTTGTCTCGACACTAAAAAAGTTTCGAGAATTTTTTATGTGGTTCGAATCACGACTGAAAGGGCTTTAACGCGATATATCGCTCAACTTGGTCCAAAAATTATTTGTGGTACCTGATTTTTTCGTGGAAAACAAAAAAAAACTAAAACACACCCGAATACAAAGTTTCTCCCCCCTTTTTCAAATGGTCGGAACAATGAGGCTGTGAACGTTAAAGAAACCAAAAATACTCTTAAAAGACATCTTTTAATACAAAAGGAAAACTTTGTCGACTATGATATTCGAATTAAAGACCTCCAGATTGAGTGTGCTAAACACTTCCCTCACAAGTTGAAAAATTTAATATGATATGAAAAAAAACGTGTTCAAATAATGCAGTGCGTAATGCTTAAAATTTTGCTTCTTCTGATAGGCAAGAACAAACATGACATTTATTTACTCATTTATATATTTTTTAGTTTGATAATTGTGACCGGTACAGTCTGGGCCACTTTGGAATGCAACCCAGAATTCGCTGTTTTTCAAAAAAAAAACAATTAATTTTCCTACCTTAAAAATTTAATTTTGAACAAAGACTTGATTTGCACCAAATCATAGGAAGATTGTTTTTTTTTAAACTTGGGTGGTTCAATTTTGAGTAAAATTTGTTTGTTCGGACCAACTTATACTCGTCTTTCTATTTGACCGTCACTGGAGTTGCTCTTTGTAAAAACTGATATGAAGTATATTTAATTAATTTGTAACGTATAGGCATTGTTAATTAAAAGCTGGATCTTCAATAGACTTTCCACTAAACTTCAAGGCGGCGTTGCGAATGCAATTACCATTCAATAACTTGGTTGTCAAAACAAAACTAAACCGACGTAAAACACTATTCACAGTTCAAAAACTAAACGCCTATCATACAAAGAATTGAAATAAAAGTATTGCAGAAGTATCATTATGTTAACTAAGATGTAAGCAGCATCGTCATTAGAACATACTTTCGAGACTCAGGATTCCGAGGTGAAATTAGTCGGCAAAAACATCTCAACTTGCTTCAATCTTGTCTTGACCTTTCGAAGCTCATTCACGTCTGCCTGTTGTTTGTATGCGTTCGCACTTCTACTAATCGAGTTCAAATTCTTACTCAACCTTCTCTTCTTTTCAAGCAGAGAAGATCTTTCGGCTTGCAGGTCAGCATAGGACACTCCCTTCAAAGATTTCATCAAGTTTTCACTCTGAAACGAGGGCGAAAATCTCTCCCCCCGCTCGCCTCCTGTTGACCCGCTGGCTGCCGAGGAGTTCCGCGACATACCTGCTGATGTGTTAGTCAAATTGTAATGCAGACCTAGCGAATTTTCCCCAAAGTCAGAATTGATGTCAGTGATGTCCGATTCTACAGTAGCCGATATTCTACTTGGCCTTTGTCTTACCGTCTTTTTAAGCGACCTGTATCTGTCATACAACTCGGTTACAATTTGCCTCTCTTCCGCAGTTTTGGCACGTCCGAACATTTTCTCAAAACCAAGCAATTCTTTTTGAGTTTGTTCCTTTTCAATCTTCGCTTCTACTTCAGTCATTTTTCCAATGTCATAAGGTCGATTAGCTTCTCTTCTTTTATCAGCTAGCTTGCTCATCGAAGTTTGAATGCACTGGCGCATACTTCTCAACTTCTCCTTCGTACTCGAAAACCCATCCGTCATGTTTTCTTTCGTTTCCGAACCCCCGTTAAACGAGTCACCGCTGGTTTTCCATTCTTTCAAACGCGTTCGTATTTTCACAATCTGAGACGCCAACTGCCGGTACTCTGGAATAGAACTTAGTTCCGATTCTGTCAATGAACGTCCGTTGTTCTTCCTCAGACTGTCCTCTAGATCCAGAATCTGTTTCTTGTAGCTGTTATGTTGAGCCAGCAGCTCCACATACTTTTCATGGTTGTTGTTTCCCATCACAGTCGGACTGCCCGCATGCACAGCGTGCTTTCGGGACATGGGCGGCGATGGGGGGACGCTGATTCCAGTTCCCCCATTCTGGCTTGAATTGAACGCCCAGTTATCGATATATGGGGGCGACTCTTTAGCTCGCGGCGACTGTGCCGCTTCGTAATTTGATGTGTTCATGTTGACTTGGATAGGTGCTGAAAGATCTAAATTCATAGCTCCGTGATGATCGGAGAAGTTGAACTGAGTATTGATATTGTTACTTGATTCCAAGTCGAACACATCGGCTGGAATATCCGAGTTACGAGACTGGGAATTGTTTGTGTGAACAACTTTGCTGCTACTAGTACTACTGTTTAATGATGGCGATTGCTTTTTATGGTGAGTTGATTTGAACACGTGTCCGTTTGCGGCAAATTCGTGGGGTTCTTTTTTACTAGACGAAACTGATCCAACCGATTGTGCGAAAGGGTCGAAACTTTGGAACCCAGAAACAATCGAAGGTACTTTAGCTTGTGACACAACATTTGGATTTGGATTTGGCTTTTCAATACTGGCATTGAACAGGAAGTTGTAGACTGTCTCTTTGGCACATTGGTCCACTAGTGATGCTACTTGCTCTGCTAGAGGGTGAGTCAAGTGAGATGAAGAGATAATGGAATGATCGGGAGCCAGTGAGAGACTGTGGTCTCCATCATCGTCAGTCGAAGCGGCAGAATTCACTCGGTGCAACTTCACGTGATGTTGAGATGCATTACTGGGCGTTTGCTGAAGGTGCGACTGCACCATAGATATGGATGCCACTGCTGCTGGTTGGTGTGGCTGGCGCTGGAACCCCTCGAACTGGTCCCCACCAGCAGAGGGTAGTGAGGACGTGACAGGGTTGGTGTAGAACACATCGAGTGAAGTGGCCGCTCCATTTTTCTGAGCTGGCCTCAATTTGTCTTTCGAAACGTTCTGTGCAGCTGTTGTAGTCATTCAGTTATTCTATAAGCAAACGACCCTTTTTGTAATTCATTTTTCAAGTGTCTATGCTTTCATCTAGTTACTCTCGTCACACTATGCCCAAAAAACGGTACAATTGAAAAAAAAATTAAGAAAAGAAAATAAAAACGAGAAGCAAAGTCATCTGCGACAAATTATCGTTTTGGTTGCGACGATTTGTCACCTCATAGGCGTTGAGAGCACTTTTTTGACAAAGCATACGTTTTTTCCTTGATACAGATTTTATTCATTTCCATGGAGCTTATATTTCTCATCCTTTCTCCGCACATTAAGCCTTCCCATTATAGACGTGTTCTCAGACATCTTATTTTCCTGCTGGTTAACAGCAATCTTTATGCCGTTTTTAAAAAAAAATTTTTAGGTGTTTATCTGGTCTGAAACTTTGAAATTCAAAATTGGATGAAAACAACAAAAAAGTTATTGACGAACAATTTGAGACTTACATGCACAGTTTTGTAGATGGTAGAAGAGAATGCATTTGTAGTCACAATGGGCTTTCTTGGCAATTTAGAAGGACTGCTCTGTCTATGTAGGGCCAATGTCAAATGCTGAATACCATCAATATAATTAATGTATAGTACTGCTATACCTAGTAACGGTTAGCTGTATGCCAATAAGGTAGCGATAATAAACTAGAGATAGGATAATAAAGACTCTAATCTGCCATTACAACATGCGAACGAAATCTGAAATAGATCAATTATTCAGACAACGAGACGCGTGGTAACAACCCAGCCCTGTTCTATTGATTTCAATGCAAAATATAGAATGAGTTCTTTACGTCAAGATACAAACTAAGCTTCAATTTATTTGATATGGAAAGTACAGTTATTTGTTAGCAAAATATGAAAATAGTTTCTATCGGTGGCGGAATTTTAATTAAAAAATTCCACAGAGTGGAATAGAAATTATGACTTGAGAAGTGCCAGCGCCTGCTCCAAATAATTCACGGCCGTGTCAACGTCGTTAAACATAAGAGAACTTTGTGCAAATTTGCAAAACTTCGAAGCCTGTTCCAACTCTGCAGCAGATCTTTCCTTTCCAGTTGAACACTCGCCTCCTCCGCTGCTGCTGTTTCGCGGAGGATTAGGGGCACAGTTTGTAGGCGGTGGTCCCGCGGGCGGATGCACTTTACGCGGATGAGTTTGCGGGGGCGTGGCTGTTGCGGGCGAAGGGTGTTGGTTGTTAATTGCAGGTGAGGCTGACGGCCCTTAAGCAAAATCATCTTAACGACACTTCATTTACATAAGAGAGCCTGTTTATGATGATAGTCTTACTTTCAAGCAAGGATTTCGGTCATAACGATCCAACATATGCTGCTATATAATTTTTAGACTATGGCTGAAAAGTGTTAAGCACCTTAGTGAACAGAAGCTTTGTGAACAGAAAAAAAAACATTTTATAGCGTTATTCCAATGTGATTTGAGAAGCACGAGAGTAGACGGTTGCTATGCGATTAGCGAATAATTTCTCAACTAAATCAACTTTTGCCAAGTAAAAATCCTTTTTGAAAAAATATAAGAAGTTTTCCAAGAAGTTCTTGTCTTTCTTTGGAGGTGGGTGCGAGATCTTAAACATATGGATTCAAAATGGCCTCTTGCAAATCCATAATTGTTTAATTGAGCTGCGTGAAATATATTTCATAATATGATTGGTTCCAGTGTTGGTTAAGAAACGTTTTAAAGTATTTTTACCCGCTGAATATTGAAACAAATTCATTTCGAACAATTTTGAAAGAAACTTTACTAACATAGGCGCTACGCGCAATACACCGAAGGCATAGAAACTGAAGCAAAAACCAAACAACTTGAACAACTAATAATTGAAGAATAACAGTTCTAGAACAAAAAATCGTACTAATACATGTATACACCAAAATTTTGCTATATCGAGAAAGAGCCTGAAATAACAGTTCTAGAACTAAAAATCGTACTAACACATGTATAGGTTAAATTTTTGGATATATCAACGAAGATCATAAAATAACACTTCTAGAACTAAAAATCGTACTAACACATGTATACACCAAAATTTTACTATATTGACAAAGAGCCTGAAATAACAGTTCGTGAGCTAAAAATCGTACGAACACATGTATACACCAAAATTTTGCTATATTGGCAAAGATCATGAAATAACAGTTCGAGAGCTAAAAATCGTACTAACACATGTATACGTCAAATTTTTGCTATATTGACAAAGATCATGGAATAACAGTTCTAGAGCTAAAAATCGTACTAACACATGTATACACCAAAATTTTGCTATATTGACAAAGATCATGGAATAACAGTTCGAGAACTAAAAATGGTACTAACACATGTATACAATAAAATTTTGATATATTGACAAAGATCATGAAATAACAGTTCGAGAAACAACAGACCCATAATATGAATAAATGAAAATAAATAAATGAAATAAATACACATACATAAATAATAAAAGCAAAAGTAAATGAAAGAAAGAATAATTAAATAAATATAGAAATAAATATCAACAAATAAACAAAACACACCTGATAAATAAATAAGCAATAAAAAAATAAATCAATACATAAATAAATAAATAAATACATAAATAAATACATAAATAAATAAATAAATAAATAAATAAAAGCAAAAGTGAAATGTACAAATAATTAAATAGACATGAAAAAATATATATGAACAAATAACCAAACAAACAGACCCATAATATAAATAAATGAAAATAAATAAATTAAATAAATACACACGCAGAAATAATAAAAGCAAAACTAAATGAAAGAAAGAATAATTAAATAAATAAACAAAACACGTGATAAAAATAAACAAAAATAAATATGTACATACATAAATTATAAATAAATATAAGCAAACTAAACATAATTAAATAAATAGAAGAACAGATAATTAAATAAATAAAGATGAACAAATAAAGAAACAAACATACGCAATCACGTGACATAGCGCGATATAGTCCAGCCCACATGATAATTGATAACTGTGGACGTTATTTGTCGACACTTGACAACAGACAACATTAAAAAAAAAAACCCGTTACACGATACCATAACACCTTGACTAAAGTCTTCGGTGTAATGAACTTCTTCATTGCAGATTGGATCGATTTTTGACTCCAGAATATCGGAAACAAAAAAATTAGCTGCTAACCTTTCATCTGCCGGTCAAAAGAAACAATTTGATAGCGTCTCACTTGTTAAAAAATGTTACCGTCCTGATGTTTCAAAACACAGCAAAAAAGGCCTTGTTTTAAAACAGAGGGTTCTAAAAAGGTTTTTATAACACTCTGTTTTGAAACATACACCGGTTTAGTTCACTAAACCACCCAGCTCAAAGCAATTCTGCCGGAATCAATCAACATTTGACAGTTAATAGAATACAAGCTTTGCAAAGCTTGGTGATATATTACAAAAGGTGGAAAGCTCATGTTAAAAAGCTGGATCGCTTTTAGTTTTACTTCGAACAGTATTTATAATTTGAAAATACTATGATAGAATGACCATTTGATAATAACCAGGTCCCTTGAGAGTACGACACCTAGAGCTCTCAAATTGCTTGATAATTATGATTTCGCCATTCAGAAAGATGTCGCAGTTTATTTTCCAACAAATGTTATGTTTATTACTTCTTAAAATCTACCTCTCACTATTACAAGGTGGAAAATTCAAAACATAGCCAATCGAAGATTGGAAACAGTAATAAACGCAAGTAAACATAAAAAAAACAGTCTTTCTTTAAAAAATCTCAGCTTTCGAATTTCAAAGAAAAAAAAGATGCCCTTCAAGCTCTTTGAAATTCTAGAACAATTAATTATTGACGCTTTTGTGATAACATGAACCCAACTTGAGAAAACTGGATAAATAGGCAAAGTTTTTAGTTTTTATTCCGCTGGGAAATCTTAAAAATAAATTCTACTTTCGAAACTAGAAAACGTTCACGTTTTTTTCGCGCCATTTCCACGTTCTTATTTAGAGGGTGCTATTTACGTCATTTTCAGCAAATGAGTTTTATTTGAAATCAAGAAGTGCATTATACCTAAGCGCATCAATATTTTAGGACTTTTTCCTGAAAAAAAAAACAAAAAAAGTCAGCATGACCTATATAACTACGTTCATTACTCTTAAAAAATCGTCAACATTGAATTTTGATGACAACAAGTCAACCCGATGGTGGTTTTTGAGCCGTAAAAAAGTTGAATCGAGCTAATTTCTTGATATAAACAAGATAGCAATTACAATTATCAATCTGAACACTTTCTAACTCAACATATTTCGCGAGTTTTGCATAAACACCTGAGCATAAACACCTTGCGCCGGAAAAAAATTGTTTGCAGAATTTATACCGAAGCGGAGTTGATTAATTATATTTACAATCAACATTTAAAAAAACAGAACGGCCATTTAAAATGGAGACATGATCAAAATATGTCGGTTGATTGACAGAAATACAGAATTTATACCGAACTTGTGACATGAATAATTTACTCACAAATTAGTTTTCAAAACTATGACATGCAAAATGCATGCGGGACGTGTCTATCATAGTTGGTTTTTCGAGGGACCATTCTATCATAGTAGTACCTAAAATTATTTCAAAAGCCATTTTTTTGGCAAAAGAAGTGTAAATATTGAATTTTGAAAACAATTTTATCGGGCAAAGTAATGTATTCACAAAAACAATCTTTGTAACATGTACTATTTTTTGGAAAAAGAAATGACAATATTATGCATTATGATTCTGAAATTAAAAACATGCGGTCTTCTCAAAATTACCACCTTTTGTAATATATACCAGCTTATCAACCAAAGCTTAATATAGTAAACAGGGGCCAAGACCCGCTTCGCACCACTTGCGATACAACACAAGCATAGTATGACAAACTCGCTGACAGAAAACACGACGAAAGCCACTAAGTCGATTTTCGACCAAAAAATGTCAAAAAACAAATCTACCAAAAATTTATTATCTTTGAGACGTTTTGTTTGGAAAGAATATCTTTTAAGAAAACAAGCCAAGCAAAAGATATTAACGTTGAATTAAAATCAAAACAAAACTAACGACGCTGTAACAGAGCCTACAGTTGCTGGGCATAAACACCTTGCGCCGGAAAAATTGTTTGCAGAATTTATATCGAAGCGGAGTTGATTAATTATATTTACAATCAACATTAAAAAAAAACAGAACGGCCATTTAAAATGGAGACATGATCAAAATATGTCGGTTGATTGACAGAAATACAGATGTGAGAAAACAATCTCTAGGTTGTTTACCAGGAAAAAATACTATGTTCTGATTAGATAACGCTTGCTTATCGCAAGCGTAAGCAAGAAGCAAAATAAAAAATAAATTTCTTGAGCTCTGGTGAAATATTTGCTATCTTTCTACTCCAAAACAACCTTTGACAAAATGAAAGTCACCAAAAAACAAACAGTGGAGCCCAACTAATTTTCCCTGCAGACGGCTGAAAGACCATCTACGATCTACCCAAAAGCACCATGTTTCACTGAAGGAAATAACATCCAAAAACAGTACCCAACGGAGAAGTCTAGATTGTAGTGGAAAATTTTACCGATATGCTCCCCATATGCATTAAGTTAATAGACATGAAAATCAGTTAGTTGAAATGACAGAAGTTGCGCCCAAAATTATTTTAACGACAGAGGAATCGACAAAAAACCTTTTTTTTACTGCTGAAAGTGTTTTTTTTGGACAAAACAAAGTTCATTTTCGAAAAAAGCTTCACAAGCACAATGAACAAACATAGCCAATAAACAGTGGAGTATAAAAGAGCCAATGAAATCAATGAAACAAAAAACAATGACTTCGGAATTTCAAAGAAAAAATATAAGGCTTTAAGCTCTTTATAATTGAAAATTTATGATTGACAATTTTTTGATTAAGTTAAACCAATTTGAGAAATTTTCAGTTTGTGAAAAAATTACCACAACCTATATCATGAAAAAATAACATCAAAAAACCACCACGACCTAAATCATGACTCTTTAATAAAATTTTACATTTTCTTTACACGCGGATTTTTGTACGCTAAGTTCCTCAACACGAGCAGTATCAAGCACTGGTAAACTTTCTTTCCAGTAAAACTTTATCGCCCACAACTAAAACTAAGGCTAGGAAAAACAACTTTGCTGGATTGAATGAAACCAAAACCAAGCTACCGAAAAATCTTAATTCGTAACCCTTTGGGAAAAAAGCATATCCACAGACAGTAGGAAAAGAGTCACTGAAAGCTGGATAAAAACGATTTTGAAATTTTGAGTTTTCGTTAAAATATCATGTTGAAGCTCTTAAAAATTCAAACAAATTTTATGATCAACATGTTCTCATATAACTAGCCCAATCACAGAAAACTGTATCAAAATGTATTTTTTTATTCGACTGGCAAGTCTTAAAATCAGAATCCAATTTCGAACCCTAAGTATTGTGCCTTTCTTTTAGCAAACAATCTTCAATTGAAATTTAAAAATAATTGTCTTAATCAACAAATAATCTAAAACAAATCAAGGCCTATAAAAGTGGTTTCACTACGTTTATTGACACCTAAAAACATTAGCTTAAAACACTCCTTATGAAATATATTTTTAAAAAGTTCATAAAATTTCAGCTTTTTACGACGAGTTAAAGCCGGGGAACTATTCTCATGCGCGGACCGAGAAAACTTGTGGGCCAAAACCGAAGACAAAATTAGCCGAAAGTCAATTTTTAAAAAGAAGCAATTACCATTCAATTCAAATAATAAAATACGTCCCAATTCGGCGGCGCTCAGTGACATTTTAAAAATTTTGCATATTTCTGCCGTGTTTATACTCGGCCAATATCAATAATAAGTCCCTAGAAATGTTTACTTTCTTTCCAAATTTTAGATTACTGAAATCTGATTGGCGGATTTTTATTTTCGCGCATTCGGTCTATCGCGTATGAGGGATTCCACCTTAAAGCTCCTTTTCTCAAACAAGCAAAGAACGGCTAAAAAATTTTAACACAGAGGCGTAGCAGAGCGATACATCAGAAACAAAGCATAAGCTAGCAAACATAAATTTACACAAATCAGCTAAGTCGAATGAATGTCGAACAATTTCAAAAAGTTTTGGAAAAAGCTAGACCTACCAAAAGTTTCATATCTTTGTTTCAATTCGTCTTGAATTAGAAATCTGAAAAATTAATTTGCATCTAGACAAAACTTACGAAGCGAAAACAAAAGCCACAAATTTGAAGCAGATAGTCATTGAGCCAAAAAGACTTTTGAGCAACCAATAACCCGTTGCTTACATTAAAAAAATTCAAACTTTTAAAAAACCCTCTCATAAGACACAAGAATAAAACAAAGCCAAATGACAGTTGGAAAAGATAAATGAACGCAAGAAATAAAAAAAAAACCGATTTGTTTTTTTTTGAAAAAACTTCTAATTTTGATTATTAAAAATTAAATATTTGCCCGTAGAACTCTTTGAATTTCACAAACAATTTATGTTTGGTGCTTTTTTGATTTAAAAAATAAGCCAGTTTTAAAAAAATCTAGATCAACAGGCAAACGTTTTATTTCGTTCGGAAATCTGATCATTAATTTCCATTTTCAAAATTAGAAGTCGATCACGTTTTTCGTGACCTTTACAATTTTGGTGCTCAGTAGAGGAGTTTGCTTTCCTTTCAACAAATGGATTGAAGTGAACTTAAAGTGAAACCAAAATTCAAACCCCGAAAAATCAAAATAGAGCGTGAACAAACCTGACTTTTCCCTAAAAAACAAAAAAAAATAACCAAGACCTATATCAGAATACTCATTACGTTCATTACTCTTTAAACTTGTTTCGCTCATCCAGTGAGGCAATATGAAGCCACTGAGCCGATCAGGTATAAAACGAATAATTTTTAAGCCCAGCAAAAAAAAAACAAAAAAAAAAGCGGAAATTAGACCAAAATTGTTGACGATTAAAAAACAAGTCTGTTGGTTGGCGAACAGCAGATTTGAGAAAATGAATCGTAAATCTATTGCATGTTGCTTACCAGAAAAAGATTTCTCCGAGCTGATAACGCTTGCTAATCGCAAGCATAAAAATCTGTGCAAATTAATCGATGGAGTCAAAAGTTTGACAAAAACGAATCATAAAAAAGTAGGTTGCTATCGTCCGTCTGAGTTTAGTTTGCAAAACAGTTTCGAGCCACAAGCCTTTGTCAAACCAAAGTCTTTGTCATTTTCAGGTATGTTACCTCTACGCTACATGCGCTGAATGGTTGATTGAAGTTGAATTTATTGTGAAGCAAGTTAAACAACGTGTAAAATTGTGAAGCAAGTTAAACAACGTGCAACACACTTACTAATCGCAGGGGTAAAATGGAAAGGAAACAAAACCTAGTAATAAACGAAGAAAAAAGACGAAGTAGCTGACTACAACCTTCAAGCGACTGACATGCAAACAAGAAACATGGGTATTCCCGACTGAAACAACTGCCCTATCAGTCGAACAGAACTTGTACATCATATTGGAACAAACAAGGAACTTGCACATCCTTTTGGCACAACAAGAACCCGAGAAAAAAATGCTTGAAAAAATTTCAACTTTCGAAGAAACAAATATGTCACGTTGAAGCTCATTGCACTTCAAATACTGATTATAATTGCCACTTTTTTTCGTAAATTTGCCCATTCAGAGAAATTGGATTAATAGGCAAGTTTTATATTCGACTGAGAATTCAAAAAATAGTTCATTTTTGAAACTAGAAATTATTCACGTTTTTCGACACCTTTTGCTTTTTGCTGTTCACTATTGGGTTTCAAATACTAATGATGATTGCCACTCCGTGAAGTTTTCCAGCTTAAAGTAAAGTGGATCAATGGGTATATTTTTTTCCCGGTGAAAATTCGGAAAACTCAAGTTCATTTGTGAAACTAGAAGGTCTCGTTTTTCGAGCTTTTCACTTTTGCTGTTGGATAGAGGAGTTTGCCTGCATACAACAAAGGAAAAGAAGTAAGCTCAAGAAATTAGCGGTCAAACCGCGAAAAATCAAACTTGAGCCTCAAACAATCACTTCACTCTTTTACTTTTAAACAGTAAATAACAGACACTGTAAAATAAGAGACACTCTACAATGCACACTAAATGCACGCATAAAAAACACTGACGAATATAATCGAAAAACAATAGTTGAAGTAAATTTTGTTCTATTTAGGTGGAAAAAAATTTGCATTATAACACACATATTTGCTTGCCAAAATTCTAAAAAAAAATTCAAAGCCTTTTTCTTCATTTATCAATAATTCATAATCGTAAAATTTATACTAGTGCCAATAAAAAACAGTTTGCACATCCCAGGAAAAATTGCGGATCGTTTTACGAAGGAAAACATAACCAATAGCCAGTTGGAAAAATTTTTCAAGAAGAATTTTCATCTTCGAATTTGAAAAACCTTTTTTTGATAAAAACAAACCCAATGTGAGAAACCTAGATTAACAGATACATTTTATCCGCTGGGATTTCTTCCGCATAGTTCACAATTGACACTAAATCATTCAGATTTTATTCACACCATTTGCACTTTCGTTATTGGAGTGGATTTTAATTTCATATACGCATATTTAATTGAACTTAAAAAACCAAGATCAAACTGCAAAAAAAATAAATTTGAGAGTGATCGACTTTTATGACTGTTCAAAGAAACGTAAAAAAAATCAGACACGACCTTAACAGATATCGTTTTTTCGTTCATTAACACCGAAAAAGTCTAGGAACGAACTTATCTTAAAACAGATTTCTATCAACACGGAGAAAATTTGGATTAGGTGCAGAATACTGCGGAGAGGGTTTCAATACGACCGATCTCACAGAAGGTTGTCACGCGAAAAGTACGGAAAAACCAAAAAACTGAAGTTAATAGAAGTTCAGTTTCTGCGTAGTTTTGACTGAAAACAGTATTTTCAAACAGCTGAACCTTTGAAAAAAGAGTCGGGAAACAGGAACTAGCCGACAAAAAAATATATTCGGACTATGGTCAGCACAGAGGCGAAGCTAGGCTTCGCAAACACTTGCGAGAACACGGCCAAAAAGCAGCTCTATCACGAGAAACAAGAAAAAATTGAAATAAGCCTCGACTTAGCAAAAACTCGGCTATGTATTCGGATCTGCGACCTGGAAAGTTTGAGTCTCAAACACTAACCACTCAGCAACGGACGCTTAAAATCAACAAATATTAGCTACCAATAATGCAGCTACATGTACTGCTGTTTGAAACAAATATTTTTTGTCGGTTCATTTGAAGAATTAAAAATGCATCAGCTGTGTTAACTTTTTACTTTTCAAATGTCGAAGCACACTTGATTTTATACTGCTACCGCAGCCTGCCGATCCAAAAAAGCCACCAAAGGTAGCAATTTTATTTGCGACTTTGGTTGAAAAAAAAATTAAGTTCGTACTAATACACTTTGCTTCGCAATCCTTTGTCATTTACAGCAGGTAGGTTAACTCTACGCCAGATGCGCTGGATTGTTGATTGAATTTATTTTGCAGCGGGTTTATTATGAGCAAGTTGAAAACACGTGTAAAAATTTCACGTGCGGGAACAAAGTTGTTTACGGGGGGAAGTCTAGTACCCGTTTGCAACACCCTTGCTAATGGCAAGTGTAAAAAAGGAACGGAAACAAAAATGAGTAAAAAAATCTAGAAAAAATAGTAAGCGGACTACAATATTCGAATAGCTGACCTGCATATATTAAAAGCAAATGTCTTCCCGACTGAGACATTTGTCCTAGCTGCCATAGAGAACTTACATACCAGTTCGAAAAATCTAATAGAACAAGGAAACCGAAGGATTTTATTGAATAAAGCTTGAGTACCTAGCGGGTCATTTGGGTTAGGAGCGTTGTTGAGTTGTTTGAGAAGTTCGTTCAGCTCGTCCTCTTCCTCTGAGCCTTGGACAGAAGCAGGTCCAGGAATCGGAGTTTCTCCTTTCTTCAAACAGGAGCTGATGTAAGTGGCCTTCCATGCCGCATACTTATACATAGCTCTCACGTAATCGGTTACATCGCCTTTGAAGTATGTCAAAACTACAAACACAACAAATCTATTTACTTATAGCATATAGTTTTAGCTTGAAGGCTATAGTCCCAATAATGTCTGTTTTAAGGTCAAGGCAACGTCTCCTGGTCAACATATCTAACCATAAAATATCAAAATAATTTTCGAAAAGCGAGTATAATGGTGTTTATAACATCTAGGGATCTTTGTCTGATGTAAGCAGGGACAGGTTGATCATATCGGTGAGGATGTACGTCAACATATTTCATTTTGTGAGATCTGCTGCTTTAGGACTGACTTAAAATCCCTTTTAGTGGACATTCGGGGAAGCAAAAACATAGCCAACAGACAGTTGGAAAAAAGTCAATGAACGCAACGGAACAAAAAAAAATAACTGACTTGTTTTTTTTTTCATTTTTGGAATTTGTTAGTAAAAAACTATATGGACTTAAAACTCTTTGCATTCAATGAAACAATTATGACTGACACTTTTCTGGCATAATTAACTCAATATAAGAAAACTGCTTGAATAGGTAGTTTTTATTCCGCTGGAAAATCTGAAAAATTGATTTACAAAATTAGCAGTAGATCGCATTTTTCAATGACCTTCACACTTTTGCTGTTCGAGAGTGAAGTTTGTCTCTTTTTTAACAAAGGAAATGAAATGATAAACGTAAATCAAAAGCCAGATCACGAAAAAGTAAATTTGAACCTGAACAAAATTTAAGACTTTTCCTGAAAAAAAATCATCCCCTATCTAAGGGATCTGAACTACGTTTATTAACTCTTAAAAGTTATTGGAAAAAACTTTATTCCATAATGCTTATTTTTTATAATTTGAATAAAATACCTTCAAAAAGCTTCGCTGAGGTGAAGAACATTTTGACAACATTTTGGTTGGCAGTTCCCGCGCGATCCAATTTGTCAGCAGCCGAAAAAAGTTTCACAGCTGTTGACTCTATTGTACTTTCAGCAATAAGCTCGTTTCTAAACAAAACGAACACTTCCACTCTTTAGAACTGGGGAGTGATATATGTTACACATGAACTTGGTCGCATTACAAGCACATACAAAGATCTCGACCAAGAGCAACTTTGGATATTTCACAGGTGGTCAGGTCAGCAAAACAAGATTTCAATCGACAGTTGAACTAGAGAGCAAAAAATTGTTAGTAAATCAATTTATAAATAGGGACATTAAACCACTCATAGTGATCTGATCTCGTAAACTGACATCGTTCTTGATTTCATCCAAAAGGTAGGAAAAGTGTCTTTTCTCTCAAGTAAGCGGTCACTCTCCGAAACTTAACAAGATCAACCAGTTGCATCAATTCCAACTTGATTGAAGAGCGTAATTGGCCTTCCTTTCGAATTGAAGTCGAAAGAAAAATCCTGAAAAAAAAACCCATCCAAGTAAGATTTGTGGTATGGCTTGTCCACCCATGGTGCATAAGAGAAATGAAATCACTTAGCTTTATTAGAAGATAAATTTAGAGATACAATTGGAGCAGCAAAAAAGCCCACCACGTTATAATTGTGAGCTTGCAATTGAACATGCAGTACATCCGAAACAACTTCGATGTCAACACAATTCGATGGAAAATTGAGAAAAAAGCTCTACAAGGTAAGGGTCTGTCCTCAGAAAGCCAAAAGAAACAAAATCAAAAAGCGACGAAATAGTTATATCATCTTTACTGAACAGCACTGATAACAGAAACATAAATTGATTGGAAAGCGAATCCGAGCATACCATCGCAGCAGACCGAAGTACAATGGGCGATGAAACACCTTGAATCCCTGGAAAGATTGAAAGGCAAAAAACCGCACCGAAGCAAAGCTCGGATTCTAGATTCTAACTGTAGCTCGTCAGCTCGTCAACAGAAGACTCCTTTTATGCTGCTACGAATGCATTCTTCAACGCTGAAAATCGTTGAAAAGGTCTAGCTAACAAGGATATCACAATCTTTGCAGGAGAATTTGACTTGACGCAAAACTGGGTTGTCAATTTAAAGGCGAGGATAAATACATAGGGAAGGATAGGAAACAGTAGCGGATTTAGGGGGTGGGCGGACGCCACTCCCCCCCCCCCCCCCCCCCCCCCCCCTCAGGGATTCGACTCCCTGACTACCCAAAGTGTCCCCCTTTGGTACTATTTTAGGACCTCAAATTTTGGCTGGTGGACCCTAAAATTTGGCAAAAACGGGGTATTTTTAGTGATTTGAGCTCGGAAAATCAATTTAGTCGACCCAAAAAAACAGGTCGACAAATTTTGTTAGATAACGTTAGGTAATCTTCTGAAAGAAGTATGAAGCATCCGTACACTCTCCCTCAATCCCTCTCCTCCCCCTACTACATGGCGACCTGGAGGACTCTACGCCGTCGGTGACTGGGGGAGCTTTCTGACCAAGACACATCTGTCAAAACTCGCAGCATGTAACAACAAAACTGCCAGGTTGATTACTGGAGCGCCAAGAGGTTCCCCAGCAGTCCAAACTTGCGCTGAAGCCGGGTTAACACCCTTAACTCAAGTAATTCAGGAGGAGGCAGCAACACTGCTTCACAAGTACCAGAGGCTGGCAGAAAATCACTACCTGCACAGACTGGGAGAAAGAAGAACAAGACCAAGACTAAAGTCGAGAGGAGAAGACAGCATGAGACCAGATTGGCGAATGATAGCAAGGAAAAGACTCGACATAATCGGACCAAACCAAGATGTGCGTGAACAACTAACACAACAAAGAGAAGAACTAAGAACCGAACACTACAATCAAGTAACACCAGAGATAAATTTCCACAGAAGGGCAACTAAGGGCATACCACTCCCCCATGACACGAACAGAACCAGAGAAGACGAGATAACTTTACACCAACTGAAGTTAAACCGTTTTCCATATCTCCAACAAACTCTCCATGTTTTGGGAAGACGACAAGACAGCCCAAACTGCCTTGAGTGCAACGAAGAAGTCGAAGAAACAAGTGAGCACTTCCTCCTTCACTGCCAACGATGGACAGAAGAAAGACATCAACACCTTGGCCATGAACCTACAGAAACTCAACTTCAGGATGCGCCCGCAAATATCTTATCATTTCTTAAGCGCACTGATCGGAAACGACCCCCTAATCTGTGAAGAGGGTTCACAGCGCAACAACAACAACAACAATAGCTTCGAACTATAACTATAAAAATTAGCCTAATTGTTGTGATAAACTTATTGAATAGTTTCATGTGATATGATACGCTGATAATGGTACGCTTGTAAGAAGAAGGCCCGGTACGGGATTTTAGAGACAAGCTCGTCAAGCAGCGATACTCCCTCTCTACCCGGACATCCCCGCCGAAACCTCCACCCATGAAAAACCAGGTTGTAATCGCTTTCATTTTTTTGTTATTTGTTTTTTAAATCCATTTCTCTACAATTCATTTAACAATGTATTCTTTTTCTTGTTTTGCCTCTTTTGTACCTTGTTTAGTGAATGTCCGTGCCGAAGTACAGGCCAAAGTGGCTACCCAAGTGGAGCAGGAAACTGGTAACAGGAACCTCAAGGACCAAGTACTGCAGCCCCAAAGATGTCGGAGCCACGGTTCACTCGTACAGAGGTGCAAAGCTAGCCGACCTTGCCGCTACTGTCTCGAGCTACCCCTCGCAGAAACTGAACTGTGTTACTATAGTAGCCGGATTTAATGATAACTCATCTACGGTTTCAGACTTTGCTAATGATTGAAGATTTTTCATAAATTTGATAATTCATAAGTTTAACGCAAATGTGCTAATTATCCCCAAAACCATCCTCTCTGCAAATAATCACTTCACTAACAGAAAACTTGGTGCTCTAAATAGATTTTTGTTTCGCATTATTAATACATTTTACCACTAAAAAATCCGAATTATTTCCCCAATCTAAACGTTAATTTTAGTGCTAATATGTTTTGTAAAGATGTTATTCATTTCTTTTTATGGTAATAAAATCTTCAGTTTTTTGCTCGCTCAGCTAACTTGTATATATTCACCATAAATTTACCCTCCTCGCTGCCATATTATGGCCGCTCAAACGCACTGCCATATGTGCCAGTCGGTCATATTTGGAAGTTTGACCTTGAGCAATACGAACAACGTAATTTTGTGGTGAAATGGAATTTTTCAAAAATTCGAATTGAGCCTGTCATAATCAACTTTCTCGCGACAACTGAAAATCTCAGAAATACATGATCAGAACAATCGTACTACAATCGCGGGAAAGTGGTCGAAAAAGCAGCGGGAAATTGCTATTCGCAATTTCCAGACATAAAAATCACACTAGAGTAGAGCTGTCTTATCCTGAAATAGGAGACAAACGATTACGAGAAGAGAAGATATTCACTTGAAGTGGACCAGAGTGAACCTTCGGTGGAAAGGTGGACAACCTAAGTCTCCCGATGGTCCAGCCCCAAAACTTATTTCTCAAGTCAAAACTCATTTCCTTTGCTGGAATTCGTAAATTACCAACTTCTTGAGTTAATACTTAATTCCCTTTAATGCTAATGAATTGCTGATTAATTTAGTTACTCCAATTCTCGAGTGTGCTGGTATGTGAGTACCCAATTTAGTTTTCTTGACTGTGTTTTATAATTGTTATGTTGAGGTAAAGAGAGTTTTAGGTTGATCCATCTGAAATGGATCAAAGTTCCACTGTCTAATAAAAAGCAACTAAAAAGGAATGTTCCGACACTGTTTTTAACGGCGTTCGCGTATTTTGAGACCTAAGTATGGGGACGTTTTTATTTTCTAGAGTGGGGGGGGGGGGTATTTTGGTAGTGGCCTTTAAGCTGTAACGAGGGTTTTAGTCTCATGTCGCAAGTGAACCGATTTGGCTCCGACCGTTCGAGGTAGAAAAACACAAGAGATAGTGTCCCTGACTCTTGAGCCAATGGTTATAGGGCCTATTTTTCTTTAACCTCATATGTGACTTAAGTAGGCGACTGTGACAATATTTGCAAACGCCACCTCCGAAAAGGAGGCATATGGTGTGTCAATTACAAAGCTTACATCCATGTCTCATGTAGCGGGCTAGAGAGCAGCAAATTTTATTACGATGGGTTCTACTGCATACAATGCACCCCCGAGAACTTTGCAAAAGAGCCCAACTCCACCAACAGACCAACAAGCACAGCCCCCAGTACATCTCAAAAATAAACATCACCATCAACACCTGAATTAAACATACTGCCCAACGCAATACAATCTTATCCATCGCCCCCAGCAATCACTACAGCCCCCTTGGACCCCTGGAAACTTATCGACCAAGAACTTGAAAATAAAACAAACGACATACCTAAAAATGTCGTTAACTGGAAACCGCACTTCATAACTACAAGCAAGATTAAGCCCGGTTTCCAATTCATAGAACTACTGAGCCAGCAGCTGTTGTCATTAGTAGAAGAAACACGAAATTCAAACATCGCCATGAAAGCAGCAATGATTCTCCCATATCTGCTGTTCCCCATAATTGAATCAGAAACAAACGGATCAAATTCTAAAACACTAAGCCGCCGCATAATTTTATGGAAGCAAGGCCTATTAGACAAACTTTTCACTGAAGCGAAAGCTCTCCAAATTAGACATCCAAAACAGAAGAACTCCGAAGTAAACGAGGAAGTTAAGCAATTCGATAAACTAATGAGTACAGGCAAAATATCTGCCGCCATTGGCTGCTTTTCAGATAAGAAAACAAAGGAGTACTTCCCCTAAACGAAGTCATTGAAGGAAAAACAGTTCTTAGTATCCTGGCAAAAAACACCCTCAAGCCAAAACAGCGAACACTAACTATATAACTGAAGTAAATGAAGACACAATGCCATACCACCCCTCTATATTCGAACAAATAAACGCCAAGACAGTTCGAAAATCAACCCTGAAAACGCACGCAAGCCACGGTCACTCAGGTCTAGATGCGTGCGAATGGAGAAGGATATTAACTCACTTCAACCAGATATCCATTGAGCTTTGCAAAACAATTGCTAAACTATCCTATACAATAGCAACTAAAGTTCTCCCCCATGAAAACCTAATGGCGTACAACTCGTGTCGCCTGATACCTCTGGACAAAAATCCAGGGGTACGGCCCATTGGTATAGGCGAAGTTCTGAGAAGAATAATTGGCAAAACAATCACCCAATGTATAAAATCAGACCTTAAAAGTCTCGGAAAAAATTTCCAACTCTGCTTAGGCCAGGAGTGTGGAATCGAATATGCTATCCACAGCTTGAGGAACGAGTTTGAGAAACCGGGAACGTACGCCATACTACTTATTGATGCAGAAAATGCCTTCAACTCGCTCAATAGAAAACTTGCTCTAAAAATGTAGAAATCCTTTGTCCGGCGCTACATCATGCGCTGGCCAACTCACATAAACATCCCTCAAATCTATATGTCAATAACACGGTTTTGACATCTACCGAGGGCACAACGCAAGGTGATCCCCTCGCAATGGCTATGTACGGAATTGGGATAACCCCACTGATTGAGCTCCTGCAAAAACCAATGGTCATCCAAAAATGGTACGCAGATGATGGAAGCGCTGCAGGTGATCTTAAGAGTCTCCGCGCAATACTGGACAACCTGGATTGCACGGAAAGGCTTTCGGATACAATGTAAAGCCTTCCAAGTGTCAACTCATACTAAAAGAAAACCGTCGTGACAGCGCCATAAAAGTATTTGAAGACACAAATATTACAATGGTAGACGGTTTTAGAGTCCTTGGATCGTTTAAAGGAACACCATCAGCATGCGATAAATACATGGAAAGCGAAATTGAAAAGACAGCTACCCTAACTGAAAAGTTTCCCAAAATGGCTGAAACATCACCACAAAATGCGTACTCCTGCTACACAAAGGGAGCTGAAAATAATTTAAGCTTTCTAACCAGAACAACTCCGGAAGCATTTAAGAAAATGGATAAAATTGAGAAAAATGTAAGACATCAGCTACTTCCTAGTAATACTGGTAAAAACCATATAACCGATGGAGATCGCAACCTTTTTGCACTACCACTAAGAATGGGAGTATTAGACCTCCTCAGTAACACGGACTTTTCCAGAAAATATGAGTGGTCACAAGCCATTTGTGATCCGATAGAAAACAGTGATCCAGAAATAGCTGAAACGGAACACACTCTGACAAATAGAAACATCCAAACTGAGAGAGAGAACATCACACTCTCAAAAAAGGCTAAAATTATGGAAAATTACTCATCAGAAAAAAAAACTGACAATAAATCTAGCGTTACAGAAAGAAGCATCGAATTGACTAAGCGTGCTACCCTTAAAAAGATACAATTTTTCCCTCAACAAATCAGAGTTTAAAGATTGATTACATCTGAGATATGGATGGGAACCACCAAACACCCTGCATACATGTCCATGTGGACAACCGTTTACACTGATCCATTCTCTACACTGTCCCAAAGGTGGATACACTCACCTAAGACATAATGAAATTCGCGATACCTTTGCGACACTCCTGGACGAAGTATGCCATGATGTTGAAATAGAGCCGAAACTTCAATCGTTGGAAGGCGAAAGTTTTCACAACAAAACAACCACTACTGGAGATGACGATCGACATGGCATCAAGGCAAATGGACTCTGGGGAGGCCGATTCAGCCGAACCTTTTTCGATGTAGAAATTTTCAACCCCCATGAAATCCTGCCCCAAAACTAAATCTGACGCCTACAAATATCACGAGAGTGTCAAAACATTAAAAAACCAACAAAGAATTCTGAATGTGGAACACAGCAGCTTTGTTCCACTAATTTTTGCGTGTACCGGAGGAGCAGCTCCAGGCTCTACAAAAACCATCCAGAAACTAGCAGAGAAACTAAGCGAGAAACGGAACGAATCATACTCGGACACAATAAACTTTATAAGAACAAAAATAAGTTTTGCACTTTTGAGAAGTGCAATCCTCTGCCTTAGGAGGCGCAAAAATCTTTAAAATACATCCAACATAGACAATTCTATCTGTGCTATAATCACGGAGGGTAGATTTTAATTGACAATTCTCTTGATGCATTAATATCGACTTGATTTATTCATAAAACTTTGCCGATGTATGTATATAGCGTTGGTACGGCCCTATCCAATTTGTGCATGTACCGTCGCATGACGGAAGGGCCCATTTGAATTGACTTTTTTTCGAACTATAACAATAAAAATATGCGCGGAACTATGGCAACTTGATCTCAATGAGAGATTTTTTAAGCGTAGACATAATGCGCTACACTCAGAGAAAAGTTTCAAGTAACCTCTGAAAGAACAATGATCAACACTTGCAAATACCATGATACTTGCTTACAGAACAAGAAAAATTACGATGAGGCACCTTCAATTTCACACATACTGAGAAAAAAAAGGTCCTGCCGAGACTTGAACACCGATCCTTAGGCTGCGAAAGCAACAGTGTTACCTCCAGGCCAGTAACAAAGGAAGGTGGAAGTTGTTAGGGTTCAACAATAGTTAATTTCTTGTATAAGAAGTTGTTGATGGGAAAATTTCAAGTTCACAAATACAAGACACTTGCTCTTGCACGTGTCAAAATCAGCATCTGGAAATCTTTTGAAAACTGTAAATTCTTTCATATTGAAATACGAACCACAAATTCTTGAAGCTCCAAATATGTGTTACATATGCTACATAATTGCAGCTTAACTGGTCTCCCTTAGCACTTGATATATTTAAGTTTAGCTAGTTGTTTGATGGAAAAATTTCTACACAATTTGATACTATTTGAAATTTACAAACGCCGAAAGAATTGAATCACGGCTTTGTAACACACCATCAAGAGCAAATCGGATACTGGGTCGGATATTAGAAGTTGATACTTACGCAATACCTTCATTTTCCTTGCCAAAATTGTTTTTGGCGTATTCCAAGTATGTCATCAAAGAAAGTAAAACTGATTTTGCTGCTTTATCTCCATCTGTTTTAGTTTTGATTCCCAAATTCATTGCGTACATCCTGCAGTAGTACGAAACCACTATATCCCTTTTGTCGAATTGAACAGCAACGTTCAAATACGGAACCAACGCACGCAAAGATGGCGACAGGTCACCCGCTTTCGGCACTTCAGGACAACTCATCTAATTCTAAAATACAACTTCAGTGACACGAATGGACTTCGTGAATTATTTGTTCCTAAAAAAGCCTTCATTACTATTCACAAAATTACAATTGACATTGAAATAACAAGCAATTACTTGATTAGAATAATAACTTGATAAAAATGAGGTTGGGCCATTTTTTGGGTTGTTGTTTTAGTTGTGGAATTACAGCAACGCTGAAGGGTTGATTAGTCCCACTCGATATTCATTAAAAAAGACTAGTTATTACGAGTTTTGAGAATCAAAGAACAAATTCTATGAACTAAAGTTTCGCTCAGAGAAACTTTATTCAATATTTTGCGTATTTTAGAAATTGGGTGTGGGGAGACGATCTACAACATGATTAGGACATTAGAATTTGCCTCATTTGATTGCAGTTGTCTTTCAAATAAATTTTTAATCAAACGGAAAAAAATCAAATTTTTCGATTTTTTTAAACAATGTTTATTTGGTGTGTATTCATAGGTTCCAAAATAAAAAATCAGTCCCATAGGTTCCAAAATAAAAAAGCAGTCGCATAAGTTCCAAATCTTTTCAATTGGTCGAAAGACTACATTAGCCGAGTCTCGGTTCAAGGTCGCCGGTGGGGACGCTACGCGCACGTCGCGGCGATAACCGGCTCTAAATTTCGTATAGAGTCCTACCCTTTGGTGGCAAGCTCGCAACACGTTGGCGCGGCTGCGGCGGTCACTATTCTGCAGCTTGAGTTTATGCTGGTTGAACAGTAAACAATCAATCCATAAATTCGTTGGCTCAAATTTCCACCAATCAGAATTCAAGAAGATAAATTTTGGAACTTATGGGACTGATTTTTTATTTTGGAACCTATGAATATTGGAACCTATGGGAATTCACCGTTTATTTTACTGATTCTAGTGCAGGGAAAGCTCAAAATTATCAATATTTTGTTTTTGTACGGTAAAACTGAAAGTTTCATATCTGAAAAGGCAGTTTTTAAAATCAAAATTTAGACAGTTGCTGTACTTACTCAAAATTGATTTAAAGTGCAGAAAATTAGAAGTAATTTGTCTTTCAGTTCAGTTCACTTCTTTTTCTGATCTTTTAGGCGTTTTATCGCCTCTATCGATCAGCTCATGATGTTATCCTTTTCGATTAATTAGTCTCAAATTTATTAATTCCGCTTTTTTTCAATGTTTGTTCAGGTTGTTGTTGAAAGCGTTCAAGGACTTCGAGTCCATTACTTCACCTGGCAACATGTTCCAATCTGTAGCTGATCTAATGGTAAAAAAAATTCAGCAATTCGAAGTTGGCCTTCGTTATCACTTTTTTGTCATTTGTCCTTGTGTCACGATTATTCAATTCGAACATGTCTTTCGTAGCTTTTGGGTCATATCGGTTGTAACCTATTTTTGAACATTTCGATCATTGTTCCTCGCCTTCTGCGGAATTGAAGAGACGGTAGTTCTAATTTCTTTAACCTTTCATTGTAGCTTAGTGTCTGCAGCCCTTGTACCATTCGTGTCGCTCGTCGTTGCACATTTTCGATTAATCTTGTGTTCTTCTTCTTTCACAGAGAAAATGTTAGTAGAAATTTTAAAACGTCGTATCGATGCGCATCTTTTCTCTACATGCTAGAAAAAACAAAGTAATAACAAATTTCGGTGTCTTTCAGATCGCTAAGCAGATGGATTGCGCTAATAAGGATTCAAGACATCTCGGGCGAGAGTTATGCGCCTAATGATGCCGGTGAGCTAGCTATCCTTGACAGCGATAAAGTGAAATCGTGGGTTGCACGCTATGCCAGACTTCGCAACGTTGAATTTGATTGGCCAATTCAGACGCTCCCGAAAATTGCTTCGATTGCTGGACAGCAGTGTAACATTCGTCTACTGCGGTCACACATGAGGCTTAAGAAAAATAGGCCCTATAACCACTGGCTCAAGGGTCAGGGACACTATCTCTTGTGTTTTCCCACCTCAAGAACGGTCGGAGCCAGTTCGGTTCGCTTATGACATGAGACTACGACCCGTTACAGCTTAAAGGCTACTACTAAAATATCCCCCCACTCTAGAATTAGAAACGTCCCCATACTTAGGTCTCTAGATACCCAAAATACATGAACGCCATTAAAAACCGGGTTGGAACAATCCGTTAGGTTACTTTTTATTAGACAGTGTGACTTTGATCCATTTCAGATGGATCAACCTAAAACTCGCCTTATCTCAACATAACAATCATAAAACACACTCTAGAAATTAAATTTGTACTCACATAGCAGCACGCTCAAGAATTGGGAAATAATCCAGTCAGTAACTAACTCAAGAAATAAATAACTAAGAGAAGTTTAATGTTTTATAGTTTGGACAGCAAGGATAAGTTCATGCTCTAGAATTTGAGTTCTCTTGGACCGTTGGGACACTCTAGTTGTCCGCCTTTCCGCTGAAGGTTCACTCTGGTCCAACTTTAGTGATCGCTCTCTCGGGGATGCTCTGTCTTCTATTTCAAGTAGGACAGCTCTACTCTCGATTATATATAGACGGAAATTGCGAATAGCAATTTCCCACTCGTTTTTACTTTCTAACTTTCCCGCAATTGCTCTAAAATTGTTCTGATTTCTTTTTCTGATTTTCAGTTGTCGCGAGGAAATCGTGCATGACATGTTCCATTCGAATTTTTGAAAAATAAAATTTCTCTCCAAAATCAAGTATTTTCTGCTCTTCTCAAGGTCAAACTTCCAAATATGACCGACTGGCACATACTCCCCGGACTCGAGATCGATGTCCTCATCGCGCGCTGTCTTCTGCCAGTGAGTCCCAGAAAAACCGAGTGTTGCTCAAGATACAGTGCCAGTGGTCATTTACAGAAGTTTGCAGCAGATTTAAGATTATCTACACCCCAAAATTCACGACCATTTAAAATTTTCACACTATTGCTAAACAGCAATCAAAATCTGCATTTACCTGCACCTTTGAATTTTTCGCTTTTCAAGCCAATCATTTTAAAAATTCTTTTGTCCTATCCAATCAGGAAATTGTCATGCAGCATTTCGATTTATATAATAGATATAGTATATTAGTAACAATATTTACTTTGTTAAAATTTCTTTTTCGTGAATCCAAGTTTCACTCGGATTCACACTCACGCCCCCCTTCCCTCTCAAGACTCAAGATCCATCCGATTTGCCCATTCACCTCGTGCTCTTCGCCTTGGATGTACTGCATCCTGAAGTGCTAGATGCGGCAAACTGTCTCAACAGTTCCTCTTCATCATCGGAACTAATCACAATCTCCTCCCAAGCCTTCAGTTGTTCATAAGATCGCATCCATTCTCTCTGCTCCTGCAATCTCTTTGCCTGGTTGGGTAGTGCCTTCACCCTAGCTTCTCGGTTCAAGCAAAAGGAGTTGTGCAGGCTCAAGCTCACGTTCTTCGCCAGGTCTTCCTCTAGTATCGACTCCCTCGCTTTGGTATTGTCTCTAGACATCTTACCCACTCTCTTCCATCCCGTCGTGATCGCATTACGATGGGTTAGCAGGGGTCTCTTGAAAGCTTCCGGCCCAATCTCGGCCTGGAACTGTCGATACTCCTTTTGATGTTTTCTCATGTGATCTTTCGTTGCCCTGTACAACCAAGACGTCAGTGTCGCCCGAAACCATGGAAAGTACCTCAAGCGACTCCATACGTGCCTGACTTCCGTTGGTATGGCGAATACTTTGCACGCAGTCTCAAACAACTCAAGTCTCCTGCTGTAGTCTATCGCGTATATTGACTCAGCCGTTGGTGTCGTCGCCTCCCGATACTTCGTTATATTCTCTTCTATCCATCTCAGAGCTAACATCGTGCTCACTACTAAGAGCGTCACCTTCTGCCGGTGATCCGGCAGTCCGATCGACCGAATCTCTTCCACATCCCACACCAGGCAAAGGTTCTTGTGATCTGGATACCACACCGTTTGTGCCAAACAGTGGCATGGGCATTCCCCATGAGAGATCTCAATGCTCCTGAGATTACGCTCCCCTGAGGCTTCCAAGAGAGGCTCAAGCTCCATCATTTTCTCGTGCATCGTGTCATTGTCTTCCAGGTTTGGAGTACTTCCCACAGGTTTCCCGATCACGTTTTGTCTCTCGTGATCGCTTGTGTTTTCTCTTTCCAACTTCAGAAGATCTTCTCCCCAGATTTCGCTCAAGTCATCTCTCAATTCTTTTGGTACTGTCCCTTTGATTTTTCTCAACAACTTGTGCGAGTGATGCGATATCCGAGCCAACCTCACGCACTTGGGCACTGAGAAGGCCTTGTCCACCAGTATTCTCTGGCTGGACACTTCCACCATCGCCATGTGTAGCGGGTAGTGACTTCCGCACAAGTTGGCCATCATTGACCCTATCAGCGACTTCGCGTTCAATGGCAAGCCATAAGCTTCGCTCAAGGGAAATCCCATTTCCGCCTCAAGACCAACTTTCCAGCTCCGGATGTGTTTTTGAGTCACCTGCAACACCCCGGGCCAAGATTCTACGCTCAACGCCGTCACTAAATGATGTTCAGACTCCAGTCTCTCCAGTGCCTGCAGACCACACATTCTCGAGAAGAATCCGAGAGCTGTCGCTATATTCACCGTGGTTCTCGCGTAACATTCCGCTATTATTTGCACTTCACTTTTCTCCCTTTCTGTGATGTCTTCGAACCAAGTGACCAGATCTTCTTTTTGAAACGACAGTATTCTGACGCATGACCGTCCATCGCAGATGTGCTCTCCGTTCCCACACGTCGAATCCAGACAACTACCCGGCTCCAATTTCTTTGCTGACCCAGGGTCGCTCATCCTTTCGCTTGGCTCTTGCATCTGGGGCGTGATTAGCTTATGCAGCACACTCAACTTCGCCAGATCTTCATCTTCCGTTGGTGCCAACCTCACCCGCTCAGTGGTTTCCTCGATCAGACTCGCATGGGGATGCGGACACCAGGAGGGTCTTAGTAGCTTCCATATCACTCCCAAGTTCGTGGTTAACAAGCCATTTCCACCGCCCATATTCACTTCAACTCTCTTGTTTGAGCGCGGCATGCTTATCACCTCTGGTGTTTTCTCAAGAATCAGGCCCAGGCTCGGCCCCTCTTTCTCCACCGCGTCTATCTCCATTATTCTTTCTGTCCAAAACTTCAGTAGCTCCGCTACCTCATGGTTTCTGTGGGCTCCTCCAGCTTCCGAGTCTAAGAAGGGATTGTAGGCTATTCCCATCACTCCAGACACATATTGGTATTCCCCCTTCTCGCTGAGTCTCGAGTACTGCTCTGCCGAGGCCAGGTTACGGTGAACATCATGTTCTTCTTCAAACTTCTTATTAGAGAACCTCCGTACCTCGTCCAGCTTTCGATGGTTCTCCAAGGATACTCTGGAGCTATCTTCTTTCTCTATTCCTGTACTCTGATATACGTTCAAGATGATCGTTGAGACTCTTCTCTCCATGGTTTTACTTCCACTTGCTCTCTGGTGGCATGCCAGGATGGTGCTATCAGACATCATAGACATTGTCCATCTCAAGAAACATGTGGCATCTTTTCTTCTAGCCAGGCTCAAGCCTGAATTGTCCCTGGCCACGTGTTGCATCAGTGCCTGATACACCTCTAGCTTCTTGCTTCCCAACTTCAGCCTGTCATACGAGGTCAATGTCTCCAACTCTATTCCCACCAGACTCCAGGTGAACATTAATTGTCCCGCAGTTCTAACGAAGGGATTCGCCATTAGTGGCGGTGCTGATGAGGATGTTCTCATCGCCTCTTCGAAATGATCCTTCAACAAACTCTGCCAGGACCTCTTCAGATGACTCGCCATCTCTATCTTATTAACCTCGGCTTTCTGCTGGGTGGCCCAATTGCGTCGCCTGCGAGCTATTCCACTATCCAACTTCTTCAAGCAGTCCTCCATTTCTTTCAATGTTTCGAGGGCCACCCACCACGTCCGGGAAGTGTTCCTCGTCTTGTTCCTCTCCAATGGATCACTCGTCACTTGTTTGCTCATGTCCTGATGTGCCTTCGAGATCCATTCTTTGCCGATCTCCACTTCCCCTACCTGTCCGTTCGTTGAACCTCTCTTCACGTTTACCTTCTGAGGCTTGAAGTCTTCTTCTGACGTAGAACTGGTGGAAACCTCTATTTCCTTTTCTACTTCAAGTGGTTTCCTGAGTTCCGAGCTGTTCTTGTATGCCGCCGTCTTGCATCGGGCCAAAACGATGGGCGCCGTCTCCCTCAAGTTTCCCTCCGAAACAGCATCCACTGAAGGACTACCCCATCCTTCCACTTCTCTCTTCCTCTTGCGAGTCTTCACGTCTCTGCTCGAGGGTGTGGTGGCTATCATCATTGATTCTACCTCTCCATCCACTCCTTCCAACTCTTGCCTCCCCCCTGCTCGAGCCTTAAGGATATTAGTACTTTTAATCATATTACTAGTCCCAACCTTATCCCTTTTTATATCATCAACCATTTTATCCACAGTTTTTCGTTTCAGAGTAGAGCTGTCCTCACATTTCTCTTTTCTAGTCTTCGATCGTGCGTTCCTCAGCTCCACTAGCTTGTTCAGCAGCTCTTTTCTTGCTTTCTCATCCAGGCCCGTTCCTATCAGGAGCGGTTCCCCGAATCTTACTACTGCGTCCCACAGTTCCTTCTTGAACTTGTCCAGCGTCGTCTCGCTGCCCACTTCTCGATTGAATTCCTCCAGGAACTCCTGCCAAGCGTCATCCTCGAGAGATCCCAAGAATATGTCCCTGTTCCCTTCGAACGTGTTCTTCCCCCTTTCCTCCGAGCTCAAGAGTAACATCCCCATATTGAAGGTCTCACCTGCCAATGGCAATTCTAGGTTCTTCCGCGGGGACGGGTTCAGAGGTGGTGTGGCAGTATCTGCCCAATTCTCTTCGCTCAAGTCTTTCAACAGCTCTTGAGTGGTGAGTTCCTCCCCTGATGGCCCTGGTTCAGGTGTGTTCCCCACCTCCATGTCCTCTCCAGCTTCACTGAGAGTTTCATCCATACTTTCTTCCTCCGATTCATTTCTTCTTCTCTCAAGAATTCTTTTGAATCGATCCTCAACGGGTCCGCTCCTCTTGTCTCCAGGCGTGTCCACGGACAGTGGTGATGGTGTCGCAGGATCCAGCTTCTTGTATTCCGTCAGTGCTACGTGCAGTTGACCTGCTGCATCTAGCTCTGTTCCTTCCTGTCTTATTTCCACCTGTTCCAAGCCATAGGGCGCCTTATATTTTCTCGTGGCAAATTTCATGTCGTCCACCAGTGCGACGTGCCCCTCCATCACGATCATCCTGCCATCATCCCATATGGGCAACATGTTATCAAGTCCCTCCTTCTCAAGAGTTCTCAAGACTTTCCTCACCTCATACCCTGGGGGCTGCGAACCTCTACTCTTTTTCGCTTGCGTCGTCCACGAATTTACCTTCATCTCGCTGGTATGGAAATAGACCGCCGCCGTGTAGCCAATGAACAGGGGGTCCCAGCCATCAGTGAAATCCTTCTGCATTTCCTCCGCCCTCATCCTCGCCATTATGGAGGGAACTACCAAGGGACTATTCATACCTAAGGTCATCCTCCTGACTATTGGGAACTCAGGCATGGTTGCCGGGAGGATTTCTTTCTCCATTATGGTCTCTAGCTCCCTCTTCACCAGTGCGAAGCACTCCTTCCAGGCAGGAATTCTCAAGATTTCTCGTCCGTCCGCCGTCAATGGGTTCAAGTTCCAGAATTTGGGATACATTTCGATAGGGCCCTCTCGCTTGCCTCCCATTCTGCATTGCATTTGTCCCCTGAAATTGCACACCATCATCTCAGCATCTTTCACTTTTCCGAAGAGTACCGTGTTGCTCATACGCGCCCTGAGCACTTCCTGCTGACACCAATTCAGTGCTGCACCATCCAGTACGCTGATGAGACTCAAGTGCGTCACCGAGTGACGATACGTTATCACCAGGGGATCTGGAAACGCGTACGTTACTGCTGGACCATAGATGCAGGTCACCACCTCCTCCAGACCTCGGATTATCCCCATTGGGTCCGACCTCATTGCCAGACACAGGTCCGTTAACAGAGGCATCCCTCTGTTCGCCTTCTCCCATTCTTCTCTCGAGGTTGGGTTTTCATCTTCACCCGTCATGTATCGATTCTGCATCATGAGGTATTGCACCAGCAGTGTCTTCAACCCTGCGGCGCACTTGTAGGAGCTGGTTTCAATGCTCGTGTGGACTTTCCCCATAGACAGAGGTTCTCCATATTCCATTAACCGATGAAACGACACCAATTCCCCATGGGTCAAGAGCACTAGTGCCAGATACCCATCAACTCGAAGTGTCTCCACTCCCCGACTAAACATATATGCTGGACCCATATTGAACAAGTATCTGGGGTAGACCAAATACAGGGCCAAGAGCAGGCTGATGGGCATGCCCAGTATCTCCTGCACGAAGGCTCCGAAGATAGTCGCCGTGGTGCCGAACACTCCTGCCAAGAATTCTCTCTCCCAGCAAGGACTCAAGAACTTGAGAATCTCGTAATCTCTCCTAGTTTTCAATTCGCCGTTGGCGTGCTCTCTCCAAAATCCTCCAATCGTCACTTCATTGGCGGCCGAGACAAATCTAACCACCGTCATGTCTCTCCTTTCAGCTAGCTCCAGTTGCTTCTCTAGAAAACTCCAGATTTGTTTCACGAGGAGTGGTGCTTCCTCCCTCGTTTTATTCGTGGCGTTCTCCAGCCTTGGTGTCAGGAATGGCCACCAGCCATTCTCTTGGGTCAAGCGATATTTCATCGATTCTAACTGTTTCTCCGTCTCGACCACATTTCTTCTCTCGTTGCTGGGTCCTCTAGTCCTGCTGGTGGAATTTGCGACTTTCACATCCATACTCCGGAACCAAAGGCTGGCCGTCAACTGGTTTATCGCCGGGTGATCGTCCCCGATGACTGGGCTGAACTTGAGTTGTCTAGCAAAGTTCGATATCTCTAGCAAGAGTACCTCATCCAATACAATCAAGACATCGGCTAGTCCGTAAAAGCCCCTCAGCGCATGAGATATGTCAGCCCATGCCGCTGGTAATTCTGATCTGTAAAGTCTCAAGTTTACTGGCTCCAGCTCTCGATTGGGGGCTGCCATCAGAATCCGCCATTCACTCCCTTCCGCTATCAAGATTAAGACCGCATACACGAATTGTAGGGCGGGTGGCATGCTGGCGTATCCTGGGGATGTGGCAAACACCACCTTTGTCTTGGACCCAAATCTCGAGGCTACGTTCTCTTGTACCTCATTCATCGCCGCAAATAAAGCCTGAATAGCCTCCCATATCTTCTTTGATGTCGGAATCTCTTTGCCCTTCAGTTGCTCAAGAAGTCCCATCGCGTGCAGGTGGTCATTCATTCCTGCAAACAATAACAGCTCAGGTTCACAGGGCATCTCCGACTTTATTGCCACCACTAGGGTCAACATCTGGTTCAATTCGGCTCCTGGCAAAGAGTATACCAGAGTCTCCGGCCAGAACAACTTGGGAGACGTTCCTTCGAAGTCTGATCCCGCCACAATGATCACTCTTGCAGCAGCTGGATCTGCTCTATCATAAACTGCCAGAGTCTTGGCCAATTGGGTGCCACCACAGGGCTTCCCGTACCTGGGATCCTCTGCCAGCCTTGGACCTTCGTAAGCAGCGTCAGGCAACTCCATCCCCCCCGGGTTGAGCAGCTTGTCTACTACCTTCAATTGCGCCGGGGTTGCCAACTTGATCCTGGCGATGCCAGTTCGGTGCTTGGGAGGTTCTGCTATAAGTCCAGGACTCCCTAGCTGCTTAAGAGGCCTGTAGTTAATGGGTCCCATGATCGTTTTTGTGGGAATTCCAGTCAGGTCTGTAGTCTCCATTAACTTCGTTCTCGAGAAATGCGCCTCGTGTGCTTTCAACCAGTCTACGCAATGATGTCTATTCAAGTCCTCATGCGACACTCGTTCAATCCCCAGGGTTTCCGCCAACTCTCGTCTGCATTCCAAAGTCTCTAGATCCAGTTCCTTCACCTTCTCAGGATATCTCAAGCGGGTAGTCTCCCTAGACTTCTTTTCTCTCCTGCCACCTGCCACCACCACGGAGGACATCGCCGAGGTCGGAGGTGTTGATGACTCTACCTCCTCCGACTCCATTGGTGTGGCACTCTGCAATCGGGTCTGATTGCTCCTCGAGCTATCTCTAGTATCAACTCTCGCTCCCAATCGACCAGCCAAGGCCCTCGAGGCAAGGAATGGTGGGTTGGGAGGTGGCCCTAAAGTGAATTGGGCTGTCTCCAGCAGGTCCGCTTCTAGCGTGTTTATGTGAACCTGGAAGACGTCGTTCAGCCACTCAGCTCCCCTTGGCCTATCGAAATGGATTCCATCTTTCGAGGTGTCTTCAGGGAATCCCTTGTTCTCCATGCGTTCTGCAACGTCTAACAGCCTGAGAGGAAGCACACTGTTTCGGTGGATTTCTCTGATCGCCTTGTTCAGGCTCCGCACCCTCTGGTTCATCTCTAGGGAGTGTTGATCAAACATCATGTTATAGGGGACCGTGCATATCGTCAACAGGATGGGATCCATTTGGATCCTCAGCTCCTCAAGAAGGCAATTTATCTTGTCGCCTAGCCTCGTCACTTTCCTTGCTTCTCCTCTCGACACGTCGTTGGTCCCAACCATCAAGGTGACTGTATAAACTTTGGTCATTCCTAGCATGTCCAGAGTTGCCAACATCTGTGGCGTAGCAGCTCCAGCGAAACTCAAGACCCCCGTCTGCCAATGTGACCGGATCTGGGTCAACACCCGCACCAGGCTGTCCCCTATAATCAGGTGAACCGCACCCTCTGGCACACGAGGTGGCGCTAGATACTGCACCCAGGCTGCGTCGTGGAAGCAGTCCCTCCTGGCTTGCTGTTCCGCATTCCAGTCCAGCCGACTATGCTTGTGGTAGTTCCCCTCTGTGTCCTTCTTGTAGCTCGCGATCACGACGTTTCTGACCGGCTGTTCCCTCCAAGTCGGTGGAAGCTCTGGCCTTGTCGCTCTTTCACGACTCTGCTGCTGCAATTTCTCGCCCAGCTCCTTCAGGCGCGATGAGGCGCCACTCACCTGACTACCGCTCGAGGTCGAGGTTGGTGTGTATCCTGGTAACACCACATCCATCAGAGGACGTACAGGTTGGGTCTCTAGATTGCGCAAGGAGGGCGTCGCGTCATTCGGTATCCAGACCTCCAACCCTTCACTCATGTGTTCCCTGGCCTCGCGGTCAAGGTTGAACCGTCCTCTAGCCCTGGGAGCTTCATCCACCTCCATGCGCGACTCTGGCCTTGAGCTTGTCACCACTCGTTCGTTTGACCTGGCTCCCTTTTGTGCGTCCAGCTCGCGTTGTCGTTGTTCTATCCTTTCCAACTCCGACTTTAGTTGATCGCGATTCGCGGCGTTCTCCCGCACCTTTAGCTCCTGCTGATGTTCCGCCCTTAGCATCTCAAGTAACTTCAACGTCTGATCCCGCTCGTCGACTGCCTGGTCTCTCTCCAGCTGAAGCCTCTCCCTATCCAACTTCGCCTGATCCCGATCGAGGTTCGCTTTATTCCTTTCCTTTAGCGCCTTCTCAAGATCTTTCCTTAGGACTCCCAGCTCCGGATATGCCTCGGTCGTCTGTTGCGCTCGCGACATCGACGGCACCTTACTCGAGCTCTGGCCCGTGGATCTCGCTGTTGGCCTCGTCGGTAGCGGGAACTCTCCTGCGCCGTGTTCGGTGTTGTTACTCAGGCCAGGATTTCTTGCCAAGTCAAAGCCCCTTACTCCTCCATCCGCATTCCAAGACAACCATCTGGTCTGTGCTCGATTTGATATGCCCTCAGTGGTGTAGCCGACTATCAAGACAGCCTCCGTCGCAGACTCCCTGCACTCGCCCTGATCCTCCAACTGGAGGATCGCATTCAGCATCACCGCCATTCTCTCGTCGATCTGGGTGTGGTCCAGGTCCCTCAAGCGTCTGTACAGCTCGTCAAGAGTGGGCCTCTGCAGAGCCGTGGGCATAGAGTTCCAGAATCGGTCTGCCATTCTTTATAACTTCGGGATGTGTGTAGATAGATGTCAACCAGCTCAAGAATTACCTTTCCAACTCAAGAATTACCTTACCAACTCAAGTATTACCCAATTCAAGAAATCTCTAGAAATCCTCTCTTGCAAGCACTTGCTGTAGATCCGGATTGTCGCGTGTTCAATCAAGATTCTCTTTTTCTGTTTCTCGTTTGAGTGTAGTTGGATATTCAACTTTGTTTTCAAACTTGATCTGAAAACATAGAGCTCATTAAAACTTAGTATGTCACGTTCCTAACCTAGAGACCCCCCTTCTACCCATATGATTAAAATCTTATCATTCACATATCACTTAAAACAATTTGATTGGATCTCCCTTAAGAACATGCAGATTCATTTTATGTTTTAGCACCATCAATTTTTTCTTTTAAAATTCAATTGTCATGCCAATCACATCTTAAGATCCCTTTACCTGCGCCGCACCCCAGTACCTGACTCAAGACTCCTCCCTCACACCCGACCTGATACCTCCATGTACCCGACTCAGGCGATGCTCAAGTAGTACTTCTTGTGAAGATGCACCATTATCTCGGTTTCTGCAAAGACCACATGTAGGATAGCATACAATTCCCTCGAGCTCAGTTTGCCCCTATTTGGGTCGTACACCGGCATCGAGACCTCCACTATTCCTCTTTCAATCATGAAGTCACGTAGTCTTGTCAGTGCCAATATCACGTGTTCGGGATCAATTGTGTTTCTGTCGTTGACTCTCGTTACTAGGAAGCAGAGGTATTTGCCCGGGACTTGTGCCACTGACGGTGGAAGCGCTGCTATGCCTCCCAGTCCTGGCCTCTGTCTGAACAGAAACTCTACGTTCTGGTACTCTCTTTTGAAGTCAGCCTCCAATCTTGATTTGAAACTCATATCCGCCGTGATGCAGATCGCGCTGGTCCTGTTTGACAGGATGAAGTCGCTATCTGTTATCATGATGTTCTCTGAGTATTCATTGAGTATTTCGAATTTCGTTTTGAAATTCCTTCCTATGGTAGGCTCTGGTTCTTCTTCCTCCAGTTCCAATCCGCTTGTTTCCCTCACTTCCTTGAGCTTCTTTATCATCAAATTTTCGGTGTGGGTAAGTCCTACCCCCACTCCCCGGACAAAAATATTTATCGACGTCCCCGTCGATGTAGTCGGGTCTGAATTGTCCTTAGGGATGTCCAGTGGCCTGTCTGTTGCTGTCCATCCGAAAAGAGGGTCCTCTGTCTTCATGTAATTTGCTGCGGATATATCGACTTGCTGAATGCTTTGTCCTTCGTGGCTCTCGTCCTTGACATTACGCATCCACTCTAGAATCCTCAAGTTCGTGTTCTCCCTCCTTTCTATTTCACTCTGCTCGAGATCCGTCTCCAATTCTGGCGTCGAGTAATCATCCTGCGGATAATGTCCACCATCGTCAATGACCTGCCATTCCTCTCCGGCTTCCAGTTCGCCTGCGCTTAGTAGTTCATCGCCCAACTTGTCTGGCTGTATCTTATCGATCAAGAAGTCATCCCCGTACCTATTGTACCTCATGCCTGTGCGTTTACGATTGCCAGTCCTGGTTTCCGGTGGTGTTGGTCGATCCGGCTCCATCCACTTCGGTACCTCGTTTTGCTCTGGGTCGTTCCAGTCTTCTTCTACAAATGAACCTGCATCCGACTCCACTTCTATCTTTTCGTTGTCGTCCAAACTCAAGTTCTCATTACCATCATTTTTCTCTCTGGTGCCTTTCTCATTCACTTCGCACGCTGGTTCCACCACCAGGTACTCAAGACCTTCCATGTCTCTTGGTAGGCACCAGTCCTCCGGGGACGGGACATGAGGCTTCAGATTTTCGTAATGTGCTGCTCGCCCTGTACTCAAGCGATAGAACCGTCCTTGTTGATGTACTTCCGTAATCATGAACGGTCCTCTCCATTTCTTGAGTAGTTTCTTTGTTCCCTTGGGCGGTATGACATTTTGGAAGACCCACACGTATTGGCCCACTTCGTATGGCTTTGCTCTTAGTATCTTTTCGTCATATTTCTTGCGTTGCCTCATTTGCGCTTGCGCCGTGTTTCTCCGACATAGCTCGTTTAGCTCTTGTTGTCTTTTGATCGCTTCCTTCACGTATGCTTGAGGTGACGTCCTCTTCCCCTCGTACTCCGGGTAAAAGAATGTTATAGGCATTGCCCTTTCCCTGCCTGTCAACATCATGAAAGGACTGATACCCGTCGTTGAGTGCTGAGTACTATTATAGGCTCCTACTACCTGTGGCAGGTATTTGTCCCAGTCCGTCATGTATCTCGAGCAGTACACCCTGAGCATGTTGACCAGTGTCCTGTTCTGTCTCTCTACCAACCCATTGGTCTGTGGATGATAGGTCGTCGAGTGCGCTTGAGCAATGTGTGATCTCTTCATCAATTCTTTTGTCAAGTCCCCCACAAAAGCCTTGCCGTTGTCTGACTGGAAAGTCATTGGACAACCATATCGCGATATCCAATGCGTTATCAGGTGATCACATGTCTCCTCTGCCGAGGCTGTCTGGCACGGAACCGCTTCCGCCAACTTGGTGAAGTGATCTATTATAACTAGTATTTGGTTATAACCCGACTCCGTCATGCAGATTTTCTGATGGTCTATCTGCACCACTTCATTGAATTCCGAACTCTCGACAGACTTGAGGGGAAACTTCATCTTCCTTGGGTCTTTTACTTGAAGGCATGCTAGGCAGGCATTCACCCATCTCTCGCAAGCTTTTCTCATTCCCGGCCAATCAAACCTGTGAAGTATCCTTTGTTGTACTTTATCTATCCCCTGGTGGCCCATCTGGTCGTGTGATCTGAAAAGCACCTCCGTTTGGTACAATTGTGGTAGTATGATGAGGTTGTGTTTGTGTAATATTTTTTCCTCATCTCTTCTCTTGCACGCTACCACCCCTTCAGCTGTGTGATAAAGTAAATCTCTCTTTTCCTTGTAGAACTGGCTCAAGATCTTGTAGCTGTCTTCCTCAAGTTCCCCCTTCTCCTTGACTCCCGAATGGATCCATTTGGAGAGGTTACTTGTCATTTTGTCATTCTTCTGGGCCCTTATTAGGTCAGACAGCCTGTATCTCGCCTTAACGTGCTCCTTTAGCGCCATGATCTGTCCATTCATTTCACCAGGGTTGTGGGTGTCATCACTCAGCTTCACACATATCATCCTTTTCACGATTTTCATGTCGTCTTCTGGTACCAGATTCGTTCTGACGTTTGAGTTGCACGATAGTTCCCTTAGTGGTTTTCTTGAAACTGCTATTTTCTCAAGCTCTTCACCACCTCGTACCTCTTGTGTTTCCAGATTGTACGTCCCTGAAGATGGATCCGTCTGTAATTCCCTGTCGTGCTGTCTTATCTTCTCTTCCGCCAGTATCATGCATAGACTGTCTTGGTCTTCGCTGCTCTCATCCGAGTCTTCATCCCATTCTTCACGCTCCCCGGACAATTTCCCTTCTCCGGTTTCGTCTTCTTCCATGAATCTGGACCACTCCCCGGACTCTTGATCTAGTCCCAGGTGTTCAACTTCTTCTCTGAATGTTACTTTCTTATCCCTGACTTTTGTCTGTTCCAGAATTTTGTCGGGGATTTTTTCAACTAGTGATCGCACAACTTCCTTGCTATCAGTGATGCTTCCTTTTGAGACGTCAGTATTGTTCACTGTTTCTTCTCTCCGAAGTATGGTTAGTTCCGGTGCCTCCTGACCTTTCCCTTGGATCACGGGCTTGTCATCTGATAGTTTCTCAAGCAACCTCATTAAGTTTTCATCTATTCGGACCGTTCCCTCCTCTACCTGGGTGAGATCATAACCTTTTGCCTTGAGTGTCTCCCTCACGATCTTGGACTTGAGCATTATTCCTATCGGAATCCCTCTATTTTTCTTCAAGATGGTCTTTTCAAGAGGCTCTTTCGGCAATTCGGGATGATCTTCTATCGGTTTGCCTGATTTGTCCAGCCATCTCGTGAGTGGAAGACTGTCGTACGTTTCTTTGTCCATAAAGGAGAAGCCGTCTTTGATCTCAGGTCTGTCCGCCTCTCTTTGTTCTTGCCTCTCGTAGAACTCCGTCTTCTTACTCAAGCTGTCAGCATTTTGATGTTTATCTCGTGTTCTGTGCTCAATTATCATGTTGTATCCATCCAAGCGAACTATCCACCTCCCAATATAGCTCTGGTCCATTGAGTACGTTTTCAGCCAGCTTAGTGCTCGGTTGTCGACTCGCAGCTTGAAGGGCTCACTGCCTAGGTATGCTCTGTATTTTTCGACAAAGGTGACCACCGCGAACATCTCTGCTTTCGGTGCTCCGTACTTCATTTCTGTGTCACTTAGGACCTTGCTCCCGTATGCTATTGGTCTCAAGACTGTCTTCCCATTCCATTCTTGTTCTTGATGGAGAATCCCAGAAATGGCGACTACTGACGCGTCCGTGTCTAGCACGTACATCCCCTTCTCTGTCGGCATACCCAGTACTGGTGCCTCACATAGCTCTTTCTTTATTCTCTGGAATGACTCTTCTGCCGCATTGTTCCACGTGAACTTCTTGCCCTTATGTCTCATTAGTTGTTGCATCGGGTATACCTTGTCCGCATAGCCCTTGATGAATTCTCTATAATAGTTGGCGAAACCCAGGAAGCTCATCAGCTGGTGCTCCGTCTTCGGTGATTTCCAGGTTAGGACTGCTTCCATGGCGTCTGGATCAGGTCTAATGCCGTGCTTATCTACCATCCTTCCCAAGTATTTAATCGAGTCCTTGAGTATCTCGCACTTTGATGGTTTACACTTCAGCCCCGATCTCTTCATGCACGCGAACACCTCGTCAAGCCTCTCGATGTGGTCTTCTAGTGTCGGCGTCGCTATTACCACGTCGTCCACGTAGCACATTACCAGGTTGCCGTACTTCTTCGTCACGCCTATCAACGCGTGTGCCATCAGCCGCTGAAACGTGGCTGTTGCATTGCAGAGTCCAAACGGCATCCGTTTCCATTGAAACAGACCCAACTCGCAGGCGAACCCTGTCTTGTCCCTGTCTTGCTTCCTTAATGGTACCTGCCAAAAAGCCGAGCCTAAATCAAGAGTCGTAAAAAATTTTGCATCACCTAACTTCGAGAGGCTCTCATCAATTCTAGGTATGGGATAGGCATCCTTCACCGTGACGGAGTTCAGGTATCGAAAGTCACAACAAAACCTTAACTGGTCGCCTTTCTTTTTGGCCATCACTACTCCACACGCCCACGGTGACTTGGATGGTTCTATCATGTCATACTCTAGTAACGTTTCGATTTCTTTTCTACACGCGTCCGATTTGTGTGGGGTCATGCGCCTCGCCCCCTCCCTGTGTGGTACCGCGTTTTCCTCAAGTTCAATTTCATGTTCAACAAAATTACAACACCCGATATCCGCCTTATGCCTTGAAAAGACCTCCTCGTTTCGCTCTAGTACGTCCTTGATAGCTTCGAGCTGTTCATCTTTCAGTTTGCCCCTTAAATGTTCAATCTCCGGCAGAACCGGTTTATCAATTTGCATTTCATCTAGTGTGGGTCTCTCTGGAAAGTTCGAACAGCTCGAAAGCCCATCGTCCGTTTCTGACTTAAGTGATTTGATAAGACCTGAAGAATCTTTTATTCTCTGCAATCGTCTCAAGATACAAATTTTGTCCCTGTGGTTGGGACAATCAACAACTTCATTTTGTTTTGAGTTTTCAATTGTTTCATATCGAGTTTTAACCGGTAAAGCATATCCCAGCTTCCTGCCTCTCTGTATCGTGATCGGTATATCAAGGGTATTTAACAAGACACTGACGCAGAGGCCGCTCTTCGTTATCGAAAATGATCTTCCTAAAACAGCAGCGCTTTGACTATTAGGATTTGGAACTATACACACTTGCTTGTTGTCACTTAGTTCATTATAATTTTTCATCCTCAAGCTTACGATTGCCGCTTCATTAGCTTTTAACCTCACTCTCCTACTCAAGAATACCGGTGCTTTGTTTTCATTCGCCATTATTAAATTTACCGGTTTGATTGCGTACCTCCTATCCGGATTCCGTATCCTGAACATTGCATTATTTAGATCAATCGTTACGTCGAAATTCCTGATGAAGTCTCTGCCCAAAATGAATTGGTCAGATTCATCTAGGTTTTCTACCACGATGAAGCTCATCCACAGGTTACGTTCCCCCAAATTGAGGGCTATTATCGGCGTCCTGCCCAGCACCCGTAGGGCCCCTTTGTTTGCAGCTGACAGCCGTATTCTCGAGTCTATCAAGTCACCTTTGTCAAAGCCCATCTTTTCCCATGTTTCGATTGGTATGACGCTCAAGACTGCTCCCGTGTCAAGTAATCCACGCAACTGAGTCTTTTTGCCATTTATGTCTAGCACGTGCCCTGTCACGTCTGCTTCCGTCCCGATGTGCATTGCATCTTCTTCAAGCATGGCACAGTGTCCGATCGATCTTACTTTCAATTCTTCTTTCCCTACATAGATTTGTCCAATTAGGTCTTCGTCGCATGTTATCATCGTCTTTGTATAGATGTTGATTCCATCTATATTCAGCATGACCTCGTGTGGACCATAAGCTTCAGTGTACCTATTATCAACACGTACCGATTTGCTGCCCCCTCTCGTGAGTAGTGCCCTGAGCGCTCTAGAAGTCGTTTGTGGACTTATTCCACTCAAGTAGTCTGCATACACGTCGATGTGCATTATCGTCTGGTCGCTCGGCTCGCTCAAGTTTCTGGTTACCTCGTGTCCGCCCACTGTGATTATCGACATTATTCTTGCTCCGATTTTCGATATCCCAAAAGGTTTACCTGTCACCATTTTCACGGTGTTACAATTCCCGGTCTTCATTGAGCCCGTTCTGGCCTCTGGTATTGAGTTCGATCCGGTTAATGCTCCGTTAAAATTCTGTCTTTCGATCTCCAACTTTAGTCGTTGCTCTATTTCTTTTGCAGCCAGATCTTGTTTCACTTTGGCAATTGCTTCCGTCGCCGCTTTCTCATAATTTATCTCTAGAGAGCTTCCGGCCGCGGACTCTAACGCACCGCTAACATGTGTAACCGCTTTCACTGTCTTCGTCGGCAATTCGGTGTTTGGTGTCCCCAAGTTCCTAGATTCAAACTCGTTTTGCCTGTTTCGCTGATTCTGCACCGCCGCTAATGCCAACTTATGTTTGGGGTGATTCTGGTCCTTGACCGCTTCCCAGAACAAGGGACAATCCATTCTGAAGTGCCCCTCCTGATTACAGAAGAAGCATCTGGCGCCTATCTTGATGATCAAGCCATTATAGTACTCGTGTTCCTCCATCTGGCTCATATCCTCTTCATCCGGTGCATAACCTAGGCTCTTCATGCCTTGTTTGTACGTTGTGCAGTCAGCCACATGATGATCCGCTGACCCGCAGTTCGCGCATGATCTACGCTTGTCCATATCATCTCTAGGTTTGTACCATGATGACCTCTGGGGTTGGCTTCCCCCTTGCGTGTTCCTGTTTTCGGAATATGAGTACTTCTTAGGTTTCATCAGCATGTATTCTCTTGATTTCTGTCTCATTTCTTCTGGGGTGGGTGCGCTGTCCTTCGACAATGTGTAGTATGTTGCTAACATTGTCCTTAAGTCATCACTTTTCACCCCATCGATGAACTTCGAGGCAATGCTAAAGTTCCGTCTATTTGTCGACTCCTCTGGGTCACTCCTCCTTCTCAAGCTCTCGAGGTCATCTAGGAACCGATCTATTGACTCGTCGTCCCTCTGCCTTCTCTTTTCAAATCGCATCATCGCTTGGTGACCCTTCATGCCTGACCCGAATCGATTCAGCAATATCTCGAAGATCTTGTCCGCGGTGTCGCGTTCTTCCTCCTTCTTTGCGACCACGCATTTTAATGCCGTTCCTTCCAAGTTGCTCAGTATGGCTGTACATGCTTGCCTTTCGTCACTCAAGTTGTCTTGCTCTAGATGTAATCTCATCACTTCCACCCAAGTGTCAATGCATCCATCGGAGTCGTCCTTGAATTCTTTCGGCTTCTTGAATGTCTTTCTTGATTTTCCCTCTCTCCTGTCGCTCGAGTCAGTGTTCCTCGTGGCGAAGGCCTCTAGAGTCCTGTTCATCATCTCCCAAGTGCTGGCCCATGTCATGGCATCTGGTCCTGTGTTGCTGTTAGCTGTTGAATCTCCCGGAGCAGCCGTTGTATTCGACGTTCCATTTTTCATTATTGTTTTCGCAGTTGTTGGTGCTATGCTTATCGCATCCCTGGTTAAGGGCAACGGTGTCGATTGCCGTTTGTTCCTTTGTGGTTCTACAAAGTCAACTCTGGTGCTTTGCGTACGATCCGCTGCCGGTCTTTCTTGTGGAGTAGAACCTCTCAAGATTGCATCCAATTTCGCCTGTATTGCACACGAACTCTCGGCTTGACTCTTGCTCATTGTGTCCATTCTCCTTTCCAGGCTCCCTAATTGGCTGTTGACATCATCATATCGGTTCTTCAACTGTTGCATGTCTGTTTTGATGTTCTTTTCTCGTTCTTCATTGGTGGCTTCTACCTTGTCTGACATCTCCTTGAGTCTCTCCTCTGTTGCCTTAGCCAGGTTAAAATAACTGTCTAGATACTCGTGCTTGTTGTATCTTATCTCCTTCTTTATCACCTCTCTGTCTTCTTCACTGTGCTTAAGTCTTTTGTCGATTTGATTTAATTTCGCCAACAAGTCGCCCAGCTCTATGGTAGTCTCTTCGTGGTCAGCCGTCGGTTTCTCTTCGGCCGTAGCCTCTGCTTTAGCTTGTTCCTCATTCTGGCCGGCTTCTGTCGCTTTCGTGCTCACTGTACCAAATGTTCGTGCTCTTTCTGTTTTTGGTTCTTCAGTCACGTTTTCTTTCGCTTTGAATCCGACCATCATTGCCAACTTGTCTGTGAAGGATGTCTTTTTCACTTGAGAGTCGTTTTTCACAGTCTCTCGGGTATTGCCTGTTGTGTCTTCCAATGCGTCTATTCGTGAAAACTCCACGGTTTTTGGACTTTGGTCTTCCACGTGGGGCATCGGTGTGGATTCCGTTGTCCTCTTCTCCACCTCATCTACGCTCTGGTCTGGTGTCTCTAGGTCGATTTCGATTGTGGGCTCCACCTGTTTTTCCCCCACATCTTCTCGTGTCTTACTCTCGGTGCCACTTCTCGTACTGACCATGTTAACTGAAAAGTTCTTCTTTGTTATCTTTGGGCCTGTTGATGTCGTTCCGCGCAGCGATGAATTATATTTCATGTTTGATCCACTTGACCTTTTTTCGAGCACCGGTACCCTACTCCGCCTCATCATTTCTATTTACAACTGCTTCTATTTACAATTTTATTATATACACGATTCTATTCTAAGGGTAAAAAAAATATTTTTTGTGGTAACAAATTCTGTACAACGTGTTAAAAACCTTATCCAATTCTCTTTCTAAAACCTCCGAAAAATTTTCCTTAATTTGGTCTTAACCCTACCTATTTCGATTTGTCTTATTCTGTCTTAAAACGCACTTGTTGTAATTTGACTTCAATTTCTATACCGTCCCCAGACTATTCGTCACTATCACAGTACTCTCCGCTAGTGTCCTAAGACCCTTGTACCAAGACCACTGTTCCAAGACTAGTGTCCCAAGACTACTGTCCCAAGGCTAGTGTCCCAAGGCTAGTGTCCCAAGACTACTGTCCCAAGGGCAGTGTCCCAAGACCAGTGTCCCAAGACTACTGTCCCAAGACTAGTGTCCCAAGGCTAGTGTCCCAAGACTACTGTCCCAAGACTAGTGTCCCAAGGCTAGTGTCCCAAGACTACTGTCCCAAGACTAGTGTCCCAAGGGCAGTGTCCCAAGACCAGTGTCCCAAGGCTGGTATCCCAAGACTAGTGTCCCAAGGGTAGTGTCCCAAGACCAGTGTCCCAAGGCTGGTGTCCCAAGACTAGTGTCCCAAGACTAGTGTCCCAAGACCACTGTCCCAAGACTGTCCCAGGACCACTGTCCCAAGACCACTGTCCCAAGACCACTGTCCCAAGACCACTGTCCCAAGACCCTGTCCCAAGACCCTGTCCCAAGACCACTGTCCCAAGACCACTGTCCCAAGACCCTGTCCCAAGACCACTGTCCCAAGACCCTGTCCCAAGACCCCGTCCCAAGACCACTGTCCCAAGACCACTGTCCCAAGACCACTGTCCCAAGACCCTGTCCCAAGACCACTGTCCCAAGACCACTGTCCCAAGACCACTGTCCCAAGACCACTGTCCCAAGACCCTGTCCCAAGACCACTGTCCCAAGACCACTGTCCCAAGACTCTGTCCCAAGACCACTGTCCCAAGACCCTGTCCCAAGACCACTGTCCCAAGACTGCTCTGTTTTAAGATTTCTTCGGTCTTGTCCCAATACTCGTCACGGAGTGTCTTCCTCGTTGTAGGGTCTTCTTGAACCACCGTACCTTGTACCACCACTCAAGCTCTAGTAAAATTTTCCCAAAAACCCTCTCTTAAAAGCCAAATGCTGACCCCCCTGTTCTTTTTGGTTGTTTCTCTTTCAATGTAGGTGCGCAGGTATCTTGTGATCACCTGTTCGTATATAACCAAACACAAATCCTCAATAAAATGCAACAAAAAATTTTAAGTAAGAAAAATAATAAAAACAGAAAAATGAGCCCACCTAAAATTTAAAGGTGACCAATGTCTACCTTTCGTCTAAAAAAATTGTCTGGTACCTAATTGCCACGCGTTTTCCTCCCCCCACTAGTGATCTTATGGGGTATCACAAAAGCTGTCTATATCCGGTCCCCCCTACCAAATCAACCAGCGTACCAGTCTTAACTCGAGTTGAATTCTGGATCTCCACCTAATATTACCAACGCGTGTTAATTTCTAATGTAACTAAGTCAACGATGTCGACTAATTAGTTACTCTAATTTCCCCCTTTTTACAATTTACAACCGCCAACCTCTAACTTAACCAGCCCCCCTTCTAACCTCCCCCCTTTCTAGCCCCCCTTCTTAAGCCTAAAAATTACTTTAAGCGCCGGGTGCTAAACCTCTCAAGAGAAAACCGTAGACCTGTTTCCAGGCCTGCTCAAGTAAAAACGTTCCTCAAAACTGGGGGATTTCGCTTATCCAATTTTACACTTATCTCCTATAATGTAATGTGGATTCTAACGATACCCGTTCTGCCCAACTTGAGAACTCGAGAATTGCCAAATCCTTCTTGGCTGCTTTCCCACTCGACTGGTCACCTGTTCCAGTCCAGTCTCCTATTGGTTCAGCCAAGTGTCCCTGAACCACTCTCCCACTCGGCTGGTCACCTCTTCCAGTCAAGTCTCCTATTGGTTCAGCTCAGTGTCCCTGAACCACTTTCCCACTCGGCTGGTCACCTCTTCCAGTCAAGTCTCCTATTGGTCCAGCTAAGTTCCAAGCTATCTGAAAACCCTTGACAACGCCCCACTTTGGGCACTTTATTCAGTTTACTGGTTTAAATTGCTAGGTTGATCGAAACGATCGAACTTGTAAAACAGTATGGGTATACTATTTAATTAATATAAAGGTTTGATCCAACTAATCTGGTGTCAAAGTCACTGTCTTTTTTCGTTTTATGGTTTTTGTTCCTTTTTCTATTCTTTTTTGGTTTTTGTTTTGCTTTTTGTCTTTTTGCTCGTGTTTTTGTCCCCCTAGTTGCCCCCCTTTACTCGGTTAGCTAAGCCTCGTTCGGAGAGCGTACCAGGAAATTTTCTCGAGTTTTCTTAAAAAGCTATCACGGTACAACCGGAAGGTTTGCACGGTCCTGTCGAACCGTACCGCCGGTACTCTAGAATGGGCATTCAGCCCGAAGCTGTCTCAAGTGGGTTTGACTCCGTAGTCTTGATGTCGTAAACACCCAGGAGCGCCATGAAAACACTATGTAACATTCGTCTACTGCGGTCACACATGAGGCTTAAGAAAAATAGGCCCTATAACCACTGGCTCAAGGGTCAGGGACACTATCTCTTGTGTTTTCCCACCTCAAGAACGGTCGGAGCCAGTTCGGTTCGCTTATGACATGAGACTACGACCCGTTACAGCTTAAAGGCTACTACTAAAATATCCCCCCACTCTAGAATTAGAAACGTCCCCATACTTAGGTCTCTAGATACCCAAAATACATGAACGCCATTAAAAACCGGGTTGGAACAATCCGTTAGGTTACTTTTTATTAGACAGTGTGACTTTGATCCATTTCAGATGGATCAACCTAAAACTCGCCTTATCTCAACATAACAATCATAAAACACACTCTAGAAATTAAATTTGTACTCACATAGCAGCACGCTCAAGAATTGGGAAATAATCCAGTCAGTAACTAACTCAAGAAATAAATAACTAAGAGAAGTTTAATGTTTTATAGTTTGGACAGCAAGGATAAGTTCATGCTCTAGAATTTGAGTTCTCTTGGACCGTTGGGACACTCTAGTTGTCCGCCTTTCCGCTGAAGGTTCACTCTGGTCCAACTTTAGTGATCGCTCTCTCGGGGATGCTCTGTCTTCTATTTCAAGTAGGACAGCTCTACTCTCGATTATATATAGACGGAAATTGCGAATAGCAATTTCCCACTCGTTTTTACTTTCTAACTTTCCCGCAATTGCTCTAAAATTGTTCTGATTTCTTTTTCTGATTTTCAGTTGTCGCGAGGAAATCGTGCATGACATGTTCCATTCGAATTTTTGAAAAATAAAATTTCTCTCCAAAATCAAGTATTTTCTGCTCTTCTCAAGGTCAAACTTCCAAATATGACCGACTGGCACACAGCCTAAAGTTTCCAGAGAAAGGAAATGCATGGCCCTCAGGAAAATGAAGTGTGGCAAGGCCGCTGGGCCGTCTGGCATTGTTGCTGAGATGCTGAAAGCAACAGATCTTAGCGTCAAACTGATGATGCACCTGAATTAAGCTGTTTTCAAAAATGGTGTTATCCCCGTAAAATGATGTCATCGCTACATTCTGAACCTCCACAAAGGCAAAGGAGGGGCCTAAATGGAACTTAAGGACTGAACATCACAGATCAATTATGAAGCTAGTAGAACGAGTGCTCGACCAAATCATTCGTAGAAAAGCGCACAAAGACCAGATGCAGTTTGTCTTTCTGGCAGAGGTGCCACTGAAGCCGTATTCACTTTTCGAAAGCATGAAGAAAAAGGAATTGATGCAAACAGGATTTTCTACTGTGTTTTCGTGGATCACGAGAAATCTTTCGGCCGTATACCCAGACAGATGTTGTTGGCCCTTCGAAGCCTCGGTGTCGAAGAATGGGCAGTGTGGGTTGTCCAGGTTGTGTACTGTATTGCCCGGAGTCGCGTTCCAGAAAACGGTCAGAAGTGTTAAAAAAATCAAAACTGTTGTCGGTCTACATCAGGGCGTTCTTCTAAGTCCACTTCTCTTCCTCGTCTTAGAGGTCCTCTCACAGCAAATCAATCACCGTAAAGGCGTGTCTTTGGAGCTCCGCTATGCGGATGAATTAGTTACACTGGCAGATACGCTTGACGATTGCATAACTAGACTCAGAATACTAGATAGGAGAGAAAAGACCTATGAGTCAACATGAAAACAAAACAAAGTCGCTGAACTCAGGCATTGACCTCGATATCCTCAAGAACTCTGAGAAGAACCCTTGTGCTTCTTGTCGTGAAAGTGTTGGACGCAACTCCATTAGTGCAAGTTGTGGGCTCACAAGAAATGCTGCGGAGTATTAGGCCTGCTGGTAGCCAACCAGAATATGTTTGCCCCAGAAGCACTGGATTATCGCGGCCTACCGACCGTCGCCATTCGAACATGATTAGTGTAGACGGCACTACGCTCGATGTTGAGCCAATTGTTTGCTACCTGGCTGACATTCTCAGTGCGGCTGGGGATCGCGATAGTGCTCTTGCTTCCAGATGCTGTTCAAGCTGGTGTAATTTCAGGAAACTACCTCCTATAGAAACTTACCGGCTAATCTCATTTGGAAAACGCGCTAAATTGTACACCAACAAAATGAACGTGCAATGAATCGATTTGTTGTTAACCCTTAATACTTCGATCAATTTGATCGTACCGTTCCAAAAAAAAATACCTTATCAAAAGCAAGAAAATGTATGAAAAAGAGGAGTTTTGGCATGCTAAAGCAAATTTAGTCTAATCACAACACTTAGATTGATTATTCTTTGTTTTCAATTTTAACCTTTAGACTTTACAAACTAAGTTGAATGTTTTTCATTTGGTAATCTATAAAATTCTAATAAGCGCTTGTCATGACTTAGTTCAGTCCTTTGAAATTATGTCAAAATTTTTTTTGTTACCTTTAAGCTGTGTCAAGATTAAAAAAAAAGCAACAAAAAACGTACAAAAGAGAAAGGCTTAAAGTTTTAAGGCCTGATAAGTTGCGTTGGATGTGATTGCTGTTCTAGTTTTTGTCACATCAGTGGTGTAAATATTATAGCTCGCGTGAGATTTTTCCTTGTTTTAGATTTTGATAGTTTTATTTTAAAATTCAATTAAATTGACTGTCATTTTTTGAACTAAACAAGTTTGCTTACCCGCTTGTCATGGATTAGTTCAGTCATCCAAAAGTTATTCAAATCTCCTTCCGTGTCGAGATGAATAAAAGCACAAAAAAGTACAAACAAGTTTTCTTAAAACTATCAGGAGTGAGGAATTGGATTGATTTTGAGTGTTGTTCTAATTGGTATCAAGTCAGATGTGCAGATATTATTCTCAGCGACTAAAAGAAATTCAATAGTATCCATGTTCTTCATCTGTGGATGCAAATTTTGTTGGTAGATAAAGCAAAGGTAAAGGTTTAGTGCTATGAAAATTGGTGGATGCAGCTATCTCAAATGCCCGAGCGCTTATGAGAGTACCAAAACATGTTCCCTTGGCTAAAAAACTGTCGCTAAAAAAATTAACGATATCAAAGTGTAAAAGATATTACAAAAAAAGCTGATTTTTTAAACGCCTTATATTTTTTGAAGCAACCAAAAAGAGAAGAACACAAATAAACCACAAGCATGAACACTTTGAGGTAAACTTTGTACGTAAAATTCAATAAGCACTGTTATTTTTAAACTAGATTTATCTTTTTCATGGAACCTCTATCATAAATTCAACAGGGCAGCCATGAAGCGGCATTCAATTAGTGGAAACAACTCAAACGCTAGTAAAAGAGCTGGAGTGGGAAAAAATGTGGTCTTTACATATCAAATTTTGACCGACGGCTTTAAGTCAGTACTTCGGTAACTTGCAAACATTCTGAAGTCAGAAATATTACGATCTGAAATTGAACCCTAAAAAGTGCAAACTTAGGATGATCTTTTGGACCAACCACGATTACCTAGTACAGTTCATTTTAATTGAATCTCCAATTGTCGAGCTTCGCTGTAAATGAAATGATCGACAAAAAGAAAAGAGCTGGCAAAAATTTCGGATATCATTTACAAACCAGTTGCACATTTAAGTTTCAAAAATTAAAAAAATTACTTTAACCCGGTAAAAACTCTTTTGTGGTTGCCTAAAAACCTTTGAATATTGCAAAAAAACTTTGTCACGCTACGAAAAAATACTATGAAGCTCGTTATGCAAAGTCATTAATGCGAAATTGAATCATAACCTGTTTTACAAGCAGGTCTCCCGGCAAGCAAAGCTGACTTTGGTGTTTCTTCCGCTTGTTTAGCACTTGACCCGCTTTCTTATCCTCAGCAGTAGAGCAAAAACTGTCCTCATCGGAATTTATGGTTTGGAGCATGCGAATAGAATCTATAATGATGCGCTTTAACGGTGGTTTGGACTTGGAAAAACTGAAATGGCTCTGGAGATTGAAATTAAAAAAAATAAAGAGAGACAATTTTTGACGACTTGATTTCAATTTTACACTTGTTTTTACAGATTTGATTTTAAACTTCAAACCAACGAACATGAAAAGATTCAACGCATTCAAAGATGCCCTTATAAGGAAAATGTTGTCTTCTACTCACTTTCTCTCTGTGTTAAAGTAGCGACACATCTACTGGACCAATCAAAATCAACCAGAAGTTTTGAATCTCTTTCAATCGACTGTTCGTAAGCAGCTCTTATGGGAAGTAACGGTAGTACACTCCCTAGTCCCTGGTAGGAACAGCGTGGTACCGCTTTTAGCTCTGACACGGCTGCTTCTGAAGCGGCTGTGCAAAAATGACCATAAAACACTGTTAAATTGGGTTATAGATATCTTTTTCAACCGCTAGTTTTGAGGCTCTAGACGCGACCAGTCCCATCACGTTTTTTTTTTTAAAAATTTTTGATCAGATTTTTGTAAGAACCTAAGAATGTGTACAAAGAAAAATAAGGTAGGAATTTTTATTTAAACAGAGAACCTCCCTGGCCATACAAATGCGAACGCCGCGTGCGTACACGGCACAGTGACAAAAAATTTTCGATGAAGTTTTTATTTTAAAAGAAATTTTTTACGTTACAAATACAAAAGAATTTTGACGAAATCTGTTTCAATACAGTACATAAAATCACAAAATTTGGTTTCTTTTTATTTCGAGTTTCTCATGAAGAAACGGAAATCGCATCAATTTTAATTTTAAACACATCAACTTTAATCCTCTCATTTTTATGCTTATAACTTCCGTTTACCATAGATGAAGGTTATGAATGTTTGTCATCTAAATACCAAACGTTTAATTTGGATCCAAGCTTTTTTCAAGTGGTCTAGAATATTTCAACAAACATGGATGGCGCATCGGGGTCAAATTATTTAGTTCCGTTCTCTAACATTATGATGAAATTTCCGTAGAAGAGATGGTGACTCGGTTTATTGTAGGTGGAGTGACACCTTATTTCACACCTTTTTTGCACACACCCAGGCGGTTCGGAAAAAACTTCTCCGTAAAACGAGTTAAAGATAGTATTAAAATCTAATTTTGTTAAAACTGAGCAATTCGGCTTGTCATTTCACCCTATGAATTTTCTAAAAAGTTGAGCAGCAATTTCAGCTCCTCGGTTAGTACCAAAACCGACCTGTACTTTCCCAGAATTGATTGTTCTGCGAGAATTTTGCTTCGCGCACATTAAGACGCGATGCGCCTGAGCAGGCCGATGGCACTTGGTCGCAATTGTCTAAGTAGTTTTATGAGAGTGATAAATTTTATTTAAAAAAGTTTTCATGGTTCGGGTACTTAACCTTCTCTAATAGGGTTCAGTAGCTAAGTGAGCGATTTTAAGAAATTGAGACCCGCTTTGCCATTTGGTCGACTAATAGTCTTTGAACTTTTGAGAAACGTTTTTTGTCTGGACCAGCTTTTGATCTATTTTGAAAAAACAAGATTGCTTTTTGAACGTCAAACTTAATTCGAAAAAACTAACGATGCTCACCAGGTTTTTGGCATTCAAATCAGTTCTTCTTGGGCGCCCAAATACTAATTTTTTATTGTTAGGAGTCACAAAAGCTGCAATCTTCTCATCCGAATTTGCAAATTTTATTCCCTCTTTTGAGTTTCCTTCATCTACCACTAAGTCATTAACAATTGAAGAATTATTGACAGTTTCAGCAGTGGTTTAAGTCGGGTAGATTCAGCGCAGGGATTGGAGACCTCTATGTATTAAGATAGGTTATGGAGTATCCTGTCTCCACCGTATGTTTTAAAACAGGGTTTAAATTTCACTTCTCTTAAGTTAGATAATAGGCTTTCCAATGGTTTCAGGTAGGTTATAAGTTTCAGAGTTTCAGATGGTAAACTTCAGATGAAGTTTTCCGGTCGCCCAAATTTTCCGTGAACTAAGATAGTGTATAGATTTCCCTATGAAATAAGATTGATATTAGAACTTCAATGTTTTTAGGTAGGGAAAAAATGTCCGAATTTAATAGGATAAAATTCGGACGTTAAATTTTCGTATGAGTTTTAGTTGGTAAGTTTCGGATGGTTTTCGTGTAAATTTCTTGAGTGCTTGTTTTTTTGGGTCATTTATTTATCGTTTTTTGTTTTTCAAATTGCAAAATATTAGATTTCAAGTATCTGAAATACTTTGGTGTACTTTGATCAGTGTTCTTTGAAATACTTTGGTGTTCTTTAATATTGTTACATTCTTCAAAAAATTGTACCTAGACTCCAGATTCTACACACATGCGTTGTCCAGTGCCCAGTTTTGCTTCGTACTGACAATCAGTAGAGGTTCATGTTCACTTAAAATTTGAAAGTGAAGCTTTTAAGTTAATATTCTATAGTCTCTGTATTGATATCTGTTAAATAGTAACGTTTGCAATGTCCCCTTGATTTTGAAATAGTAAAAAAAAATGGTAGCATTTCTCATGAGGATGGCCTGGTAACAAAAGTTTAAGAAAATTTTAAATTAGTAGAAGAAATTGAACCACAAAATTGAATATTGTCAGAACTGAAATCATTACTGTGGTACCGCAACTGCTACTGCAATTGCAGTAACCATGCAGTAATCATACAGTGGCCTTGAACGTGCTATTCATATTGTTATCTGTAAATTATAGTACATTATTATAAATAACCAAGGTCAACTCTACACGACCTTTATTGCAAAGATAGAGAGTCATTCTCTCTCAGATCTGTGAATCCGTACACAGTCAACAAATCGGAAACTAACAAAAGAAAAACAATATGGTTCAACGGTTAAATTAATCCTTTGAAACCAATTCAGTTTTCATTATAAAACCTTAGAGGTTCAGTTAGTTACCACATGGCGCAGTCAGCAGGATCCGGTTTTACAGCCCAAGATAATAAGACTGATATGGGGATCCCAGTATTCTGGGCATTCACAAATTCAGACCCACCCTGGAGTTTTGAAACATGGCTCGATCAGTTCCTATAAGCTGTTACGGTTAAAGAGATTGTGGATCCAGAAATAATGTTACAAGAACCTAAACCGGTATTAGAAGAACCTCTACCAACTCCTGAGCCACCAGTGCAAAACGAGGATGCGCCTGCAGTAGCAGAAAGAGAAGCACGGAACAGATTGGCTCGAGATAGAGTGGTTCAAGAAAATGAAGAACGGATGCGGAGAGGACCTAGAGTGGGACACAATGTTTTCTACCATGAAGTTGAAAAACGGTTAACATCGAGATTATTCCTCGCTTTGGGAGCGGAAGGGAAGAAAAAATTTATTCAAAAGAATCCTCACACAGAAATATCTAAACGGGGGTTTCGCGATATAATTCGTTTAGCCAAGGTCTCATTTGAGAAGACAAAATGTATTACCTATGAGAGATACAAACTGTTCACACGGTCTCATGAATCGAATGAAACGCTGGAATCTTTTCATGCGGCACTGACTGCACAAGCAACAAAGGCCGAATTGGGAGCGTTGGAAGAAGAATTGGTAAGAGACTTATTTATCTCCAGAATGAAAAATGTTGTCCTTCAAGACACATTAACTTTCGAAACGTTTTCTCCCGAAGAAGTCCTAAAGCGTGCGATAAAGTTTGAACATAGCAAACAAACCACCCAAGCATTTCAAAAATCTTCATCAAGCGCAAACAACTCAGGATTATTTCCAAATACACAGATGAAGATCAAACAAGAACCAATTATGGCAATTGGAAACAAAGGGTATAACTCTAAACATCAAGATCAAAATAAAAGAAAACAGTACGAAAAAAAGAATACTCAGAAAGCTAAAGGAGACCAAAAACAATGCACGAGATGCGGTAGAGCGTTTGGGGAAAATCATTTGAAAAATTGCCCGGCAATGGGTAAAACATGTAAAAACTGTAACAAACCCAACCACTTTGCAAAAATGTGTAAGTCTCAGCAAGTTAACGAAATCGCAAATGAAGATTCGAGTTCAGAGGAGGTGTGCAATTTAATGCAAACGTTTGATTCATGCGATTCATGCGACATGCGAGTTTGAAATAATGACCGTAGAGGAGGATTTCACCTCCATTGCAAACATAGAAAAATACATCAACAAACGGGTGTTAGAGAACGTGCACAATGATGAAAAGATTCAGAAGGACAGGTTGACGAAAAAACCGGACAATATTGAAAAAATCGAAATTCGCCGGAACCCAAAATCTCATCAAATTAAAGCACTAAAAGCTCTAGTTAAAATTGATAGTTATATTTTGAATATGACTATAGATACTGGTAGCCCAGTATCACTTCTGAATTGGGCGACCACGAAACAAATCTTGGAAGGACCTTCAAATTCTAAATTTATTCCAGCAGAAAAGTTGAACCTGTCCGCGCAGTTTGTGGATTATAATAAACGACCTATTTTGATATTAGGAGCGTTAAGGGCTAATCTGCGCTCTGCGGGCTGGGAGGTGTTGGGAGCAATGCTACTAGTTACAGAAAGACGTATGCGATGCATACTAGGTCTAGACCTTCAAAGTAAACTGGAAATTCAGACCACCCAAAAATCAGCTCCAACACGAAGATCCAGATTTGATGTGCTACTGTGCGAACAGTTGGAAAGTTGGAAGAATCTATTTTATAGTAAGTTCAAAGATCTATTTGATAGACAAGGGGAATCAAAAAATCACACGGTGAGTACAAAATTTAAATATCCTTTGTGCCCGATTCAAGAGAAAGGTAGGAGAATTCCTATACACATCCAGGATAAAGTACAAACAGAAAGACAAACTGCTAAAAGAGGGACACATTGAAAAATTAGATAAATGTACGAGCGATTGCTTTATTGCTCCAATTGTTATCACAGTCAAAAAAGATAACTCTATTAAATTAGCCTTAGACGCCAAACCCATCAATAGGCAGCTGTACAAAAATAAATATCAGATGCCCAATGTGGACGAACTGATCGATGGTGTTAGCCAGATTATCACATCAGCATCAGAAGGCTCTCTTTATTTCACTGTGTTGGACTTAAAATATGCCTACAGTCAAATAAGACTAACTGCGGAAACAGCAAAACAATGCAATTTTAATATTGTAGGAGGTAATGCAACGGGAACTTACAGATTTCTGACAGGTTTTTACGGGCTGGCAGATATGCCGGCTGAATTCCAAAAAGCGATGGACAGAACACTAAACCACTCGAAAAATACATTTTGTTTCTTGGATGATATTCTAATTGTTTCTAAGGGGAAAGCTAAAGATCATGAGAAATTGGTTCGCAATGTATTGCAAAAATTGGATGATGAGAATCTCGCATTAAAAATTTCGAAATGTGAATTTTTTCAGCCTGCAGTGAACTGGTTAGGTCATAACTTGTCGATACACGGTATAATACCAAAAATTACGAAAACCGAGGCTATTGCAAATCTCAAACCCCCCAAGTCACTGAAACAACTCAGATCGTTCATGGGTAGCATCAATCATCTGTCGAAATTCATCCCAAATGCGGCTAGTTTAACTGAAAAACTTAGACCACTGCTGAAAGAAGAAAACGAAAAAAAGAAAATGAAAAATGTTCGTTTACCAGTGAAAAAATTTGAGTGGAACAATCAACACTCAGTAGTTTTTGAGGATATCAAAAAGGCAGTTGCTAATATCGCTTTATTAAACTATTACGATCCATTAAAGCAAACTAGAATAAAGTGCGATGCAAGTCATAGCGGTCTAGGGGCTACTCTGGAACAATGGTCTCATCAAAACGAGTGGATACCGATTGTATTTGCATCCCGGTATCTAAATTCCCAAGAACAAAAATATTCTACCAATGAACTTGAACTGTTAGCAGTAGTTTGGGCGGTAGATCGTTTCAAACACTATTTACTGGGGAAAGAATTTGTGATAGCAACTGATCATAAGGCGTTAACATCTGCTTTGGGGGAACATAGATCTAATAAAACGTATCAATCTCGACTAACCAGGTGGGTTGACCGATTACTACCTTATCAATTTACAATTACTCATATTCCAGGAAGGGATATGGGTATTGTTGATTATTTGTCAAGGGAACCTAATGGGGAACCATGGCCGCAATCGGAACTGGATGAGAGATTTGTAGTGACGTCTATTGAAAGTTTCCATAAAGCACTCGACTGTTTAAGCAGTCGGTTTAGTGAAACAAATCAAAATAGTGCTATCAACATTCTAGAACATTCTAGAATAACAAGAGAAACTAACTACTGTAAAAACAGCTCATCACGCGGTTGCTATGACAACAATTTGTTCAAAACCGGACAAAGCTCGACCGGAACGAAAACGGTCAAAACTCAAGTTTTCAAACAGATCAGAACCAGAAAAACACGAAAAACACATTGGACAAATTAGCTCGTGAGAAACAGTTGGTCGATAAATCAAAATTTATTACAATTTCTATCAAACAAAAAGATATCTCAAAACAATCAGCAGATTTCACAAAGGCGGCGTTGGAAGGCAAAATGGAGAAAAGCAATTCAGGAAAATCAAAGAAAACGTCAAACAGACAGAATGAAAATCGGAGGGAAAACGAACTAACAGAACAAGTGACGGAAACCACCTTCTCCCGAACAAGGATGGTGAAGAGAGGTGCTGCGTGCAGTAGGCAAGAGTCAGACGATTCCGAGTCAGATGTACCCCAGGTTGAGTGGAGGACAGTAAGAAAACCAGTCAAGTCTAAAGGATGCAAGGAAATGACATCCGGAAATGCAGCAGGAAATAGTGAAACAACTCTGATGTCATTTTGGGATCTCATGGGGGCAGAAAAACCAAACAACCCAAAAAGCTTACTAGAATTAGAAGCACGAACAGTCCTGGACGATCTGAACAGAAGTGACCAATCATTGGAATTCAATACCCAGAGAGGAAATCCCCAAATCATTGAAGTGGACCTTACAGCTGAAAGCCCTCCGGAAACTCCAGAAGTCAGCATAATTAAGAAAGACAAAACAGGTCACGATTCCATTAGAAGCAGATCGCATCAAAGAGATATGAGTACAGAAACCTGCCTGGACAACCTCACCAAGCTGTTTGATAGAAGCCTCTTAGCGGAACTGATATCAGAGGACGTTTGGATGGATAGATTGCGGCGGATGATTGAGAGGAATGACCGATACAGCTTCGAGTTGATGGGCCCGTATACTAATCCTCTCTGGCATCAACTCTCAGTCTTGGACGACTGTATACTGGTTGACAACCGACTAGCTGTTCCGGAACAATTGCGTTTGGCGGTGCTGAAGAGGATCCGCCGCGGTCACCCAGGCCAGGAAGCGATGCTGGATGTGTCGAAATACCTGTGGTGGCCGCACATGCACAAGGATATCGTCAATCTTGCAGAGGAATGCAGAAGCTGCACCCGCTACGGTAAAAATGCAAAAATACATCATACCAAAAAATGCTACAAAGCCCCTTCCACTGCTAACGCAGCCAGGTCAAGAAGTTCAGTTAGACTACGCGGGTCCACCTGAAGATTACAAAGGAAAAAAAATTTATCTGTTGGTAGCAATCGATAGGTATTCAAAATTTCCGTCAGTGAAAATCACTAAATCAACAGGGGGAAAGTCATCGATAAAATTTCTTCGCTCATATATTGATATACATGGGATACCCGAATCAGTTAGAACGGATCAATTTTCCGGGTTTAAGGGCAAATCAATGAGAAAATTTTGTTCCGATAATAACATTGAACAAAAATTTTGTCCAGTGGGAGACCATCGCGGATGCGGTTTAGTGGAACGCACTATACAAACTATCAAAAGAAGGTTGGGAGTAATGTCACTCGATGAAAACGTAACATCAATAAAATTATGCCTTAGTACGATACTTCGTGACCTCCGTTGGATTAAACAGAAGACAATTAAAATGTCGCCATTTGAGGCCCATTTCGGGAGATTGCCAAAAACAGAATTTAAAATTCTCAGTGATAAGTTTTTACGAAACTCTGATCGTTTAGATAAGGAACATCTGGAACGTTCAGCTCTGACGGCCTCCCAACTTAAAAAGCGAATCGACCAGTCTCGCGATAATCTAAAGATTGTCCGAAAAGGACAAAATAGCCGAGACGTGAGTCCACTATTCAAGCAACAAGAAGACATGGCAAAGGATCGGGCAAGAGCACGGGCCCTGAAAGAGCTTCTAGAAGCCAATGCCAGATGGAATCAAACACGCCGCGATACATCTGCTAATGACCTAAGGCGTACGGTGGACGAGACGAGTACCATTAACCCCGAATTGCGCAAGGAAATGCTGTATTCGTGGAAACGTGGGTTCATTGAAGACAAGCCAGAAACCATCTTCAATCAACGCCAGTCGTCACCAATCCTGATTAGAAAGGACGAGGGGAGGAAAAGTGGTAAAGCCCTTATGAAGCCATTGAAAGGAAGAGTCGTGACCGAAACGCCCTCCACTGTCAAAACAGCAGCAGGGTCCATTTACCGAAAGAGTGACGTCGCTAAAGTTAAGGTTGCTGTTCCAGATAAAGAGAAAAGCAACAACAGGCGTTCTCCAACTGGAGAAGAGCCTAAGAATAAGCAGCAGAGGCAATCGAAGCGACAGACCAACGAACAGGACGAGGCCGAAATTAGTCAGTCGGACGAGGAATTACTGCTAGAGCAGCAAAACATAGATCCATTTGATGCAAAGCTGAAATTTCAGGACAGCCCGTCGGTGGTCACGTCAAAAGACATTCTGCAAGGCGGTGGACTAAATATAGCAGTTCGAAGAGCAAAGCCAAACCTGGCTGGCCCATTCGTCTCAAAACCCAAGGCAAAGGTGGGCGTAAACCCAAAAGATGCTCAACAAAGCACTGTTCAAAATAAAAATGCTGCGACGGCAGCAGAAGTGCAAGAACCTCAAGCGGAAGATCAGGCGTGCTCGTCCAACACAAGAGACGTAACATATTCGACCTCCAATACACACTGCAATACGAGAAACAAGAAAGAAATCTCACGAAATACATCTCCCGAAACAATCCTCGACACATTCAATAGTAAAGATCTATCGGCAAATAACTGGAATCGGTTAGCTGACCAAGTACTCGAACGCGGAGTACAACGCACGGCGGCAGAGATTTTGCAATCTAAAGAGGACGCGGATGTCGAAGATGAATCTATGAATCCTCCGGGGTTCTCGGATGAATCAGAAGTTGAGGAAACATCGGTCCGTAAAAGCGGAAGAGCCAAGAAGGGGCCAACCAGATACGGAAATCCGATTAAGCATTCGGTGAATGCAATCTCGTATCAAAACGATCTATTAGATTTAAATCGAGCCGCACTTGAAGCGTACCGAGTTAAGTTAGCAAACTTCAGACCCGGGGCGTCGAATTCGGTGGAAATCAAATTTGGTCTGCTTGAGAAGCACCTTTTCCGAATAAAGTTTGGCAGCGAGGCTCTCAACATAAACCGATCATGGAACGCGGAGTGGCGAGTCCCACTAAATTTCGAAGAAGAACACGAGGAAAGAGAGGGAAAGTGAATATAAATCAGTGCGAAGAATAAAACTCCTTAAACTGAGTATTAAAACTCCTATTCATTATTATTATTAAAAATTTGATAACGTATTATAAAATTTTTCTTGGCCGAGGGGGTATGTGGTACCGCAACTGCTACTGCAATTGCAGTAACCATGCAGTAATCATACAGTGGCCTTGAACGTGCTATTCATATTGTTATCTGTAAATTATAGTACATTATTATAAATAACCAAGGTCAACTCTACACGACCTTTATTGCAAAGATAGAGAGTCATTCTCTCTCAGATCTGTGAATCCGTACACAGTCAACAAATCGGAAACTAATAAAAGAAAAACAATATGGTTCAACGGTTAAATTAATTCTTTGAAACCAATTCAGTTTTCATTATAAAACCTTAGAGGTTCAGTTAGTTACCACAATTACAAATAAAATGTTTTCTCATAATTTTTTCACATTTTTTCTCATTTTTCCCAATTTGCGTGGCGATTAGTGTTCGGTTTAAGCCAACTGTGCGACAAGGAATTTCATTTGTTTGTTGATTGCTTAATTTCTCAGTTTATGCAAGTCGAGCGTTCACCATATTTTTGGTCAAACCGGGCAAATGATTTGAATATGTTTAAGTTGAAAGTTTTCATTTAAAAAAACAAAATTTTCTTCTTTTTCAATTTGATTGAAAGTCATTTCTTTACTTTAGTTGATTCTATGACCTGAAATTCTTTGTTTAATAAATTGATAAGAATTTGAAAATTTCAGATCTGAATTTTGGATCTGAAATAGAAAATTAGATCTGCGAAACCCTTTGTTAAATTATAGATTATGCATTTCGAGCAAAAAAAATTTCAAGCATTTCGAGTTTTTTTGAAGTTTCTGCAAAAACACATTTTTGTTTAGATTAACTGGCGGTAAAAAAAACTTCTGAATAGTCCCACAAACATTTTTTTTTCAAACTAAATTTCTTGTTCAACTGTGATAAAAATTTTCGAAAACTGTTAGAAGGCTTATCAATTTTTTGATGATTTGCATACGCTACCTATACGTATCCAATGTTGATCTCATGCTTGCGCTTGGGGAAACATGTTTAGGCAGTCTCTCATTGGAGACTTTGCTGAGTACCTGCTAGTAGCTAGCAGAATCTATCAAATACAAAACTATACAAAAATATCAAAAATTGTGTCAGAATCATTGATTTTTCAGATCTGAAATAAGCAAGAAAAACAAAATTTCAGATCTGAAATTAGATTTGAAATAACCCAATACTAAAGCATCCAAGCTTTATTTTAACATTTCACAACCCATTTCAAATCTGAATTGGAACATTTACTAGGCACGGGTGTTGTATCTCACTTCTCTTCACTGAAAATGGCTCTCCAATTAAAGCCCCCTTAAACAAAACATATATACAGCGGTTGGGAAAACAAGAAGTTATGGGAAAAAACCTGAAAATCCATCATACAAACACATTAACAGGGGCGGATTTAGGGGGGTGGGGGGTCGGACGCCCCCCCCCCCCTCAGGGATTCGACCCCCTGCGGACCCAAACGGTCCCCCTTTCGTACCTTTTAAGAAATCCATTTTTGGCCGACCGACCGTAAAATTTTCTAAAGGCGCCTTTGGCGCCAAAATATAAAAATGTTGAGGGGAGCCCAAAAACCACAATTTTTGGTCAAAATTTTCCAAACAAAAAGTGCCTAAAAACCCTTTTTTTCAAATTTTTGCCTACGGCGCAGAAAATTTGCCCAAAACAGGGACTAAACCGCTTAGTTGCTTAGGGGGAGCTCGAAAAATCAATTCGGTCGAAAAAGGTCGACAAAATTTTCGAAAAATTTCAATTTTTTTTTTTGAAAATCCCCCCCCCTCAAAAAAATCCTAGATCCGCCCCTGCACATTTAGTAAGTATCATTTTTGCGGTTTTTTGTCTGAATTACGATGATGAATGATTGAGACTGTAAAAATGAATGCGATTATTACAAAAGTTTGTTCTGTTCACGCTCAAAATAGCTGCCATAATCCAGTATCATCTTCAGTGTTCTAGACATAGACAGTTACAAGTGCTTGCTACTCCCCCATCCTCTAATGTGACAATGACTGACAGTGTGTGTTTGTTAATTCAAAGGGCATCCATCCACAATTCCAGTCTTAGTTTAACTACACCATGCATGATCCGTTCCCTTCAACACACTCTGCTCATTTTAAATCGACCTTCTAAATTCATATGTTATTGTTGTTTGCACTGACAGAGCGAAAAATTGAATTAAAAATTGATTCTTAAAGCAATGTATGTTTCAAACAACTGCTCGGTACAGAATGACTATAACCTGTTCTGAGGAATTATCCAGCATCATTTTGAATTCTGCCAAAATTTCGCCTGTTTTAGTTTTAATCTTTTGTTTTTCAATCAATCTTTTTCAAAAACGGAATGAAACCATAATATTCCAATCAAAGGCAGTTTCAAGAAGCAGCCTCTGAATAATGCAAATGCTTACCAGCCACGTATTTATGACATTTCAAAGCAACACGGATTCAAGAAGCGAGCTGCTTTTAGACATATTTATCAATGCGTGGGTGGGATGTTGGCTTGAATTTACCACTTCTTTCGAACCAATTTTTCAGTTGATCTACAAAAAAAAAACGATACAATTGAATTTCTGAAAGAATAATTTACTCTATCTACTTCTAATAATTAAAAAAAGTAGCAGCTAAAATTCTTCTTCCTTTAATAAAACAAGCGTTGGTAAATTTTGAGAATTTGCGATGAAAACAATAGCACAAGTGCTAATTTTCTGTTATTAATTAATTGACATTACGAGCTGCCAGGTGTTGCCAGCTCCTATAATCAGGTAAATAAAAAATATATGATGTCTTTGTGTCTTTGGTATTATATGATGAAAAAATGATTGGCGAAATTATATATGCGCTTAGTTGAATATTCGTGAACCACCTCAGAACTGCTTTCTACATTCAATTTATTTTGAAAAACGAGAAGAAAGTCCTTAGCTTTAAATTTCTATTTCAATTTATTTACTGCATGAACTCAACATGGTCTTATTTCTGATTCGATAAGTACTTCCCGCACCGAAGTTTCTCGGATAAAAATAGATTATATTGAGAAAATGTTGCCGAAAATATTGCCATTATAATCGATTATGTGTAACCAATTTAAGCAACATTTTCTATTATAATAGAAAGAAAATAGATTATTTTCATCAAGAATATATTGCCTTGTAATTCCACTAAAATGTATTTTTATCTCCATATAATCTCAATAAAATCTATTTTTTTGCCCTTAAATCGCCATGAAATCGCAATAAAATCGATTGTTATTGCCATAAAATTGCAATAAAATCTATTGTTTTTGCCATAAAATTGCAATAAAATCTATTGTGTCCGCCATAAAACTGCCATAAAATCGCAACAAAAACTATTGCTATCGCCATAAAATTGCAATAAAATCGATTGTTGTCAAAAAATTTAATTATATTGTCAGAAAAATTAATTTTTCTCTTCTTAAAGCGTGCTATATGAAAACTCAAAGCAAAAGTTGAATTCAAACCAAACGACACAAATCATGAAAATCATCAAAATGAACAAGATTTTCGGCACAAAAAATATGCAACAAAAATACAAAATATCATCATTGTAAATCAGATTTTGTGCAAAAACATATGTAAAAATTCAAGAATATTGTAAATATAAACCAGATTTGAGCTCAAAAATATGCAATGAAATCATAGTAAATCATTATTGTAAATCAGATCTTGGGCAAACACAATTGTAAAGATTCCAGAAAAATGTCAATATTAACCAAATTTGAGCTCGAAAATATGCAATGAATTTATAGTAAATCATTATTGTAAATCAGATCTTGGGCAAAAAATTTACAAAACAAATGATTAAATGGGTTAATATAAATCACATTTTAAGCTCAAAAATATGCAATGAAATCATAGTTAATTGCACACGATTAGTCTTTTCGAGTACTGCGGTAAGTATAAGATGACAGCCTATCAATTTTAAATTAATTTGGGCACCTCCGTAGTAAAAAACAACTGAAAACTTGAACAGGCAACCCTTGTTTTCGTAAAAAAACTTAAGAATACCACCTCGGGGCTGGTTATGTTCTTTTGTAAATTTTTCTTTAAAAGACTGTAGTCTATAGCGCTACAGCACTATAAAAGCGTAAACTTGAATCAGAATAAAGCCTTGTATTTTTAGTATTCTCTGATGAAAAGTACGCGAATAAATTGGTTATAAAACTCTCAAGCAAAACAAAAAAAAAACAATAATAAAAAAGGTGATATTCTTTGTAACCTTTTTCGATAAAATAATCATTATCCACTGAAAAATGGACAAAAAGTTTAATGCAATGATTTTTTTTGATTTTGCAGTCATTTGAGTGATTCAATTTTATGGGGAATGATTTCTGGGTAAGTTTTTTCTGCTACGTATGCTACAACCCATACCCAACGGAGGCTGTTTTTCTGGATGAAAAAGTTACATAGATTATCCAGCCGAAATTTCTTGAATTTTCTGTACAAAAATGATTCTCGTATTTTCTGTACAAAAATGATCCTTTTATCGTATTCTCTGTACAATAATGATCCTTTATTCGTGTTTTCTGTACAAAAATGATCTATTTCTTTTCCTAGTTTATAAATAAACAATTTCTGGATAGAATTAACCAGAAATTAGTTCAATGCTCTGCCGCAACGAGATAAACATGCTTCGAGTATACATAATAACCGTAGCAATACATTGCAAAATGACACTTGTTATAAAAAATGTTGTTTTGATGAATAAATCAAGTGTGTTGATACTGAAATTAAATATTTCTTTCTGTAATATCGCTTAAGTTTTTTGCACTAAACCTATTGATGTACTCTTTGAACATCTCCTATTGATATGTTATATACGATGTGTAACATTATTTTGGCTCGAAAACAATTTTTTGTGGTAGTCAATTAATCAATAATTTACAGACGGTCGAAGAAAGTTCGATCAAAAAGATTTTGTTAAAAGTTCTCAGAAAAATTGTCACTATTTTGAAGTTCGAACAATAAATTAAGTTTTGGTTTAAAACAATTTTTAACAATTAATTTTGGAACGAGTTTGTAGTGCCGTCTACTTCCCTTTGTTTTAAGTATAAAACAAGCAGTTTAGCCTGAGGAGCGGCATAAATTTACAGTAGTGTGCACACCAGCCTGGGCACATGGAGATCAGGCAATTGATCCCCGAGTGACCAAAATTTTGTAAAATTGGTCTGAATAAAAAACCACCCCAAGCATATAGTTTTCTCACTTTCTTCGAGAATTGTTTCGAAAAAATGTATTTCACGCTTTTTGAAAAACGTTTCTCACACACATCTAATCTTTTTGTGTAGAATCTAATTATTTGATCCTACTTATGCGCTCCAATTCAACCTGTATGATATTTGAGTCGCATTTAATCCATCGACAAAGCTACGCTCTAATACTAACCAGAAAAATTTATATTATGTACCTTTTACCAAACTCGATAAACAAGTTTGATGTAATGACGCTGTTTATTCTGGTTAAAGTTTCTAGTTAAAATTCCACAGTTTCTCAGCAAAGTTTTGTTTGTTCTAACCGCTTTCTTTTCGAATCTTCCCTTATTTTTAACTTATCTTAATTAAGTTATTGCATTGTGGTCTGGTTAAAGGTCGGTCTGGTAAAAGACCTAGCCCCAGTTTGAAAGTACAGCTCTCATAAATTATCTGTTTTAAAACCCTCATAAGTTAGCAAAAAATAACCACAGAAAAGCTATCTTGTTGATTATAAGCTCAGGATACCGATATCGTCCAGATGGTGTAATTTAATGAACGAAAATTTAATAATTGTTTGAAGAAAAACCCTTAGCATGCATATTGCGTTAGCTTGATCAAAAGTCGAGCAACAACGAAAATTTTCAGAACAAGGTGTCCAGTGACATTTTTTTGGAACATCCGTTTGGAAACAGAATCACGGTTGATAGTTTATGAGCTTGATTTAAGTTAGCGTGGGCACTATGCTTTGATCTAATATAAGTCAGAGAATTTTATCGAACAAACGGGAAATCAAATTTGAACAGGAATTGAAGCTCATCAATTAACCACCGTCTGACATTTTAGGTCGCAAACAGTTGTTTTTTTTCTCAAGTTCTTTTGCTTATTATAAATTTGTTTATTTCATTCCGAAAATCAAAACGACGTAGGTAAGCCGGTAATTCGGGCACTAAAGTTTCGAAATTGACTGAAAATTGATACAATTTTTCTTTCTAGCTCCAATTGTTTCATCATCCTTCAATTCAATTTTAATTTGTTTTTGCATTCAAATGGCCTTGTAAAACTAAAATACAAAAATTCAATCTAGATTTAGATATTACAAATTTTATGGCTTATTTTGATACCATAAATATGTTCTTATCAATCTTCCACATGAAAGAACAAGATAGTTGAAAAACCAATAAGATTTGACTCAAAATAAGAACCAATTTAAAAATAAAGGCCATAAAATACAATATGGTATGGTAAAAGAATTGGCTCGGTGAATCTGAACAAGAACGGGACACAGCACCTGATTTTTGTTGAAATATTAAAAAGGCTGTCATTAAACATCGCCTTGAAGTTGTGCTCCCAAACACCCCCAGTTGAAATTGTCTGTCACTTGATAGAATGATAGAAACAAAGGGTGGTTCACTTTCATTTATATATAATTATATTTATAAATAAGTGCGGATGTTTCGACTTTGCGCGACTCAAAAAAGACATGTTGCGACCTTGCGCGACTCAAAATGATATGCTGTGCGACCCAAAATGATATGCCGTGACTTTCTGCGATTCACCAAAGTGTTGCAATATTGTGCAAACCAAAAAAAATTCTGCGCCCTTTAGTTCGACCGAGAAAAAATAATGCGACTGTGTTTAAACGAGAGAAAATGTTTCAATTTTTATGGAACGAGAAAATATTTCGATTAATATTGATAGAAATTATGTTCGACAGAGAAATTGTTTCGCCCAGAAAAATAATTTCCAATGGCGAGAGAATTAAAACTATCTGGGCGGGTAGGTAAACGGAAATTCACCCCTCTGGGAAAAAAAATAAGCTTAAAACTTAAACTAGTTTAACCACGGTCTTGATAATTTTTGATCTCTGAGAACTGACAACAATCATAAACATTAATGATTTCAAGCAAACGCATCGTTAGGATCCATGTTGCGACTTTGCGCGACCTTTGTTGCGACTTTGGAATTTATGGAATTTCGGTTGCGGAAAACCGATTTTCGCGACCCAATTCGTTCGTAACGTAGATCGCGGACCTCGGCCTGGGATATAGTTATAAGGTTTGAGACATAGAGTAAATTATGCATGCAAGCCCACTCAAAAATGACCAGACGGCTCCTATTGCGGTAAAATCATAAGAGGCTGGTTTTTGCATAGGTTGTTTATGAGTCAAAAGAATAATGGTACATACTGAAATCTTTTTGAAAACTAACTTGGTTGTTTTTGCCAAGCAATATGTCCTAGTTCTAGTTTGGGAAAATAGTAAAAACTGGTGTATTAGTAAAAAGGTGTAATAGTAAAAAAATTTACTAGTTTGAAAACATAAATGAATTCAATCAAACGCATTGTTAGAACCCATGTTGCGACTTTGAGCGACCCTTGTTGCGTTTTTGCGAGACCCAGTTTAGCTATTTTGCGCTTTGCGCGACCCATTTTGCGACTTTGCTCAACTCAAGCCTCGGGAGAGAGCATGGAGTTTCGCGACCCATTTCGTTCGTAACAAGGATCACGGACCTCGGCCCGGGATATAATAATGGTGTTTGAGACCCAGAGAAAGTTATGCATGCAAGGCCAATAAAATATATCAGACGGCTCTAATGGCAGTAAAATCACAGAAAAAACTGGTTGTTGCGTATGTTTCTTTATCAGTAAAAAAATAATAATTTACCTATTCAAATCTTTATGAAATTAAGTTAGATTATTTTTACTAATATGTTGATACTAATTTTGGTTTAGGTTTTAGATTATTTCCTCAGTTATTCAAACAAAGATCTTTTGGTTTGGTTTTGAAGTGCAGTCTAAAATTTCAGGGCTTTGCCTTGATAAACATGCAGTTTTTTTCCACAATGAATCACCCTGAAAAAAAACCGTCAAAGTAATTTTCCAAATACAGATTAAATCGTCTTTGTAATTCCATTTTTAGGCACAAAAAGACAAACTTGAGTCGCAAAAAGAGGTTCAACACAATAACTCAAACTGGAATGTTAGGAAATAAGAGAAACGTCCTATGCTTAGACAGGCTTTCACTAGCCTTTCATGGATCTGCTGCGAATATCAAAAACGGCAATTATTATCATGAGTATTATTGTTCCGACTTTTATGAGTATTATTGTTCCGAGGGGGGAGGGGGGAGGGGCGAGGGGGGTTTGGCAGATTTGAAAATCACTTTTATTTTTTAATTTAATGAAAGACATTTCAGGCCATATTCAGCGAACGACGCCAACCAATCACAGCATGCTTCATTCTGTATGCAGCTAGTTTAAAATTGCAGATCAACTAAATTGGGATATCTGCTTCAGTTGGAAGCTTTAAGATCTGCCGGGTCTCGATTATTGTGGATCGGGTACAGTCACGTGTAAAAAAAATCAGGCTAACAACTGAATTAACAACTATGCAATTATCGCCAGTTATCGGGAACTAAACAGTTTGCAATGAATAAATTTTGCCAAAAAATTCGTGTTTTTTACGGATATCCGGGCCAAGATCATCAAATTATGTTGCGACCGAACTGGGTTGCGGAATTGGACTTTTCGCGACCGAAATCTGTACACCACCCTGAGGTTTTAAATCACAAAATCTCGCAACACAGATCAAATTGTGTCTCGCAAAGTCGCAACATGTGTCACAAAAAGCCGCAACATATTAAAACTGTGTCTCGCAAAGTCGCAACATGGGTCACAAAAAGTCGCAACGTAATTAAAACCGTGTCTCGCAAAGTCGCAACATGGGTCACAAAAAGTCGCAACGTAATTAAAACCGTGACTCGCAAAGTCGCAACATGGGTCACAAATGTCGCAACGTAATTAAAACCGTGTCTCGCAAAGTCGCAACATGGGTCACAAATGTCGCAACGTAATTAAAACTGTGTCTCACAAGTCACAACATGGGTCGAAAAAAGTCGCAAAATAGTTAAAATTGTGTCTCGTAAAGTCACAACATGGGTCGAAAAAAGTCGCAAGATAATTAAAATTGTGTCTCGTAAAGTCACAACATGGGTCGAAAAAAGTCGCAAGATAGTTAAAATTGTGTCTCGTAAAGTCGCAACATGGGTCTCAAAAAGTCGCAACATAAATAAAACTTTGTCTCGCAAAGTTGCAACATGTGTCAAAAAAATTCGCAACTTAATTAAAACTGTGTCTCGCAAAGTCGCAACATGGGTCTCAAAAAATTGCAGCATAGCTGAAACTGTGTCTCACAAAGTCACAACATGGGTAGAAAAAAGTCGCAAGATAGTTATAATTGTGTCTCGTAAATTCGCAACATGGGTCGAAAAAATTCGCAAGATAGATAAAATTTTGTCTCGTAAAGTCACACCATGGGTCGAAAAAAGTAGCAAGATAGTTAAAATTGTGTCTCGTAAAGTCGCAACATGGGTCACAAAAAGTCGCAACATAAATAAAACTGTGTCTCGCAAAGTCGTAACTTGTGTCAAAAAAAGTCGCAACATAATTTAAACTGTGTCTCGCAAAGTCGCAACATGGGTCACAAAAAGTCGCAACGTAATTAAAACGCTGTCTCGCAAAGTCGCAACATGGGTCTCGAAAAGTTGCAGCATAGCTAAAATTCTGTCTCACAAAGTCACAACATGGGTCAAAAAAAGTCGCCACATAGTTAAAATTGTGTCTCGTAAAGTCGCAACATGGGTCGAAAAAAGTCGCAAGATAGTCAAAATTGTGTCTCGTAAAGTCACAACATGGGTCGAAAAAAGTTGCAGCATAGCTAAATTTGTGTCTCAAAAAGTCACAACATGGGTCGAAAAAAATCGCAAGATAGTTAAAATTGTGTCTCGTTAAGTCGCAACATGGGTCACAAAAAGTTGCAGCTTAGCTAAAATTGTGTCTTAAAAAGTCACATTATGGGTGGAAAAAAGTCGCAAGATAGTTAAAATTGTGTCTCGTAAAGTCGCAACATGTGTCACAAAAAGTCGCAACATAATTAAAACTGTGTCTCGCAAAGTCGCAACATGGGTCACAAAAAGTCACAACGTAATTAAAACTGTGCCTCGCAAAGTCGCAACATGGGTCACAAAAAGTTGCAGCATAGCTAAATTTGTGTCTCAAAAAGTCACAACATGGGTCGAAAAAAATCGCAAGATAGTTAAAATTGTGTCTCATAAAGTCGCAACTTGGGTCACAAAAAATCGCAAAGTAATTAAAACTGTGTCTCGCAAAGTCGCAACATGGGTCACAAAAAGTTGCAGCATAGCTAAATATGTGTCTCAAAAAGTCACAACATGTGTCGAAAAAAATTGCAAGATAGTTAAAATTGTGTCTCGTTAAGTCGCAACATGGGTCACGAAAAGTCGCAATGTAATTAAAACTGTGTCTCGCAAAGTCACAACATTGGTCACAAATGCCGCAACATATTTAAACTGTGTCTCGCAAAGTCGCAACATGGGTCACAAAAAGTCGGAACGTAATTAAAACCGTGTCTCGCAAAGTCGCTACATGGGTCACAAATGTCGCAACGTAATTAAAACCGTGTCTCGCAAAGTTTGAACCGCGCAAATTTTTTCAAACCTTTTTCAGACGTTTCTATTCGAAAACTACCACAAAAAATGTGCTAATTGAAAAGCTTCCCGTTTGCAGTTTTAAAAGGATCCCATTACAGTTGTTTGAAAAAAGTTTTCAAAACAAAAAAAGCACATATCAACCAGAACGTATGCTTTTGTTCTGGTCAAACTTTGCCACAAAACTTTATCTTGGAAAGTATAAACTATAACAAAAAGGTCGCAACATAGTTTTTTTTACGTCACGCGAAACCGCGAAATATGTTTTATGGGTGACGCAAAACACTTCTGCTGCGTGATATCTTTCAACATACCCTTGTGAGTTGCGATGGTCGCAACACAATCATTTTAAGTTGAGATGGTCGGAGCCTCAGAAAATGTAGAATTGGTCTGACGAGCTTATCCAGCCAGTTTATAGGGTGCGAATATTGAGAGGAACCCTTTTTTGAAACCACGAGAAAGATGAACTAGTTCCACTCCAAGAGATGAAGCTTTCTACTCTTATATTACAGGAACTAGTGTCAATTGACGGTACAACCTCAATACTGAATGGCTTTTCTGGTCAAACAAGTGAACAAAATGCATATCCAAGATAAAATTGTGCGTACCTACCGTCCATAGACGCTCTTTCGAGCGCAGTTGTAGTACAGAGGTTCATCGCTGGAAGCCAAACTCGATCAGTAATCTGGTCGCAAAACGTAACCCCATCTACACTAACTCACCCCCTTTGTACTATTTTGAGATATCCCTTTTTGGCTGACTGACCTGTCAAAGGTGATACTTTATGCTAACATTATAACCTCTAAAATATATTAAGCTCTGACCTATGACCATGCTAATTTAAAAATACCTGCCAAAAGCGCAACGGCTTTTGGTAGATCTAGAGAGATTGTTCATTGTCTAATTTTGAGATGCAACCAATCTTGTGAAACTAAATCTTAATTCAGCCGTTTTATTATCTCTTAATCTTGGCGTAGTTACCTTAGTCTTTTATTTAGTCTTAAATAAAAGCTTACAACAAATTGTAGAAATCCTAACTCGATCTGTCTTAAATTAGTCTTAGTTTAAGTTCAACCAATATTAACCTATAGACGGTTTATCCTAACTTTTTAACATGGCGCAGTGTCTCGCAAAGTGTCTCTAACCTACAAGGACTAGAGTTTTTTTGGAACAACACATCGAGTGAAAACCAACACGACTGGGAAAGATGATCGGAAAAGTTCCAACTAACTATCATCGCGAAAGATTCCGTGGACATTGAAGATGTAATCAACCCACCGGTACGAACCGAATTAGCATACCCAATGGCAGAACCAGCGGAACCATCCGTTGATCAAGCCCGTCGGGCGGAAAAAGAAGAACAACACCGAATAGCTTTCCAAAATTACAACGAAGAAATGAGAAGGAGGAAGGCAGAAGACAATGCAAAATTCAACGGACTTCAAATCGGAGATATTGACAAGAAGTTAAAGTCACAATTCTACCTGGCTCTAGGAAGAGAAGGACAGAAATGGTTCTCACATAAAAATCATGGGAGAAGTTTACTGGATATTAACTTTGCTGAATTCTGGGAATTACTCAAAACTACTTTTACGGTCACTACAAATCTAACATACGAAAGATTTAAATTCCTTGGTCGGAGACAGAAAGAGAACGAGTCTTTAGAGAAATTCTATGAAATACTATCCGAGTTAGCAAAAACTGTAAGCTGGGGGAGCTCGAGTCTGAGCTAGTCAGAGACATCTTCATTACAAACATGCGAAACGTTGAAATACGAAAGAAATTATGCAGCGAATACTTAACTCCAGAAAACGTATTATCTTGTGTACTAGTCTATGAGAAAGGTACCAAAATTCATCAACAGTACCTAAAATCCCCTACCTATAATGCGGTACAGAGACCACAAAACATCAAAAACGAACCGACTCTAAATATCGTCGAAAACAATAAGTGCCGCAACTGTGGTCAGCAGTTCAAGAAAGGACACCTAACTACATGCCCAGCTAGAGACAGAAACTGCAATACGTGCGGACGCAAAGGCCACTTTGCATAACACTGCAGGAGTTCAGCAAGAACACAAACAAACATAGTAGAAAAAAAACCAAACCCAGGAAAACGAAAACACCAGGGCTAACCCGCAGGAAAATCACGAATTCGAAGTCAACTTAGATGATTTTCTAATTCTAGCAGTGGATACGGATACCCAAACAAAAGCAGTTGAAGACATGATCGAACAGGGACTGAGAATCATATTTAACCACGAAGGCTTAGAACGAAAAAAAACGTTGATGGTATCTCTGGGAAATTTCAATGCTTACTGCACAAAATACAGATTGACTCAGCAAGTCCAGTCTCATTCATAAAAAAAGACTTAATTCACGAACTGAAGATACGAGATAGATTTTCAAAACTAGAACCCGTGGACGAACTAACAAAGAAGACGTACCAAGGCTTTGGGAGCACAATAAACATCATTGGAAGAGTTCGGGTGTGAATTCGATCGAAGGGTTGGGACGCTAGTGATCAGAAACTATTCATTACCGAAGGTGCAGAATGAAATCTCCTCGGAAACGACATCTTACCAAACCTGGGAATAGTATTCCTCCAGAAACAACCTCCGCCCAACGGGCCAGAGCTACGGAGAACTCAGAAAGGATCACCCATCGGGATAGACGTTAATCAAATAAGATTTGCATCGGACAAGAAACCTGAGCAAAACCAAGATACACCATCAGAAAGTGAGTTTAAAGCATACATATCAAGACAACTTTCAAACCTCATAAAAAGATCCGGTAGATCAAAGAATTTTATAATTAACACTTATTCTAACGAACCAATAAAGCCAATACAGGTAAAAGGGAAAAGAAATTCCAATTCATCTTCTCCCTAAAGTTAAGCTATGTATTGACCAACTACTAAGAGATGGCCACATCGAAAAACTGTCTAGATGCTCTGAAGATTGTTTCATCTCCCCTATCGTAATAACAGCCAAAAAAGACGGATCAATTAAACTGATATTTCGAAATAGATATCAAATGCCGAATCTATTTGAAATAATTGATAACGTAGCTGTTATAATTAGAAGCCACGACAAAAAAAAATATTTGGTTCTCATCAATCGGTCTAAAGTACACATATAGCCAAATACCGCTTTCAAAAAAGGCAAGTAACCAATGTAGTTTCAACATCGTGGGGGGAGAAGTAACAGGCTCTTACCGTTTTAAAACAGGATTCTACGGACTAGGCGAAATCAACTCATTATGGACCGTCTGACGGAAAAACTACCAAACACTCATTGTTACCTTGACGGCATCTTAATTGCTACCGTGGGTAGCGAGGATGAACACAAAAAACTAGTTATCAACGTTTTAAAAACGCTAGACGACGAAGGATTAGCCATAAAATGGGAAAAATGCACATTCTTGACTCATAACATAGAATGGCTGGGATTTGAAATCGATGCAAAAGGGACGCCACTAATACATAAATCTGACGCTATCAGAAACCTGAAAGAACCAAGTTGCATCAAAGATATAAGATCACTAATGGGATCTATTAACCAATTCAACAAGTTTATTCCAAATTTGGCGTCTTTATCAGCACCGTTTAGAGAACTAATGCAGAAAAACAAACCCTTCAAGTGGTCCACAGTGCACTTCGAGCCGTTTGAAAAAACTAAGAATGAAATTTGTAACACGGTAACGAATCATCACTTTGATGTAAAACTGAATACCCGAGTGAAATGCGACGCATCCCATTTGGGACTGGGCGCGTCCATCGAACAAGACCATAGGGGGAATTGAAAACCGTAGCGTTTGCTAGCAGATTTTTAAATGTTGCTGAATTAAAATACAGCACCAATGAACTTGAATTGCTGGGTCTAGTGTGGGCATTTGATCATTTTAAAAACTATTTACTGGGCAAACAATTCTCATTTCTAATAGACCATAAAGCCTTAATAGGAGCACTGAGAGTCGACAAATACACTAAAACGGCACAATCACGTCTCACCCGTTGGGCAGACAAATTACTACCGTTCGACTTTACCGTCGAACATTTACCGGGTAAAGAAATGGGACTTGTTGATTACCTATCCCGAAACCCATCGGGCTAACCCGAACCGGTCTCACTCGACGACAAAAAGTTTGTTATCGCCTCGGTAAATCAAATTAGTACACTCCTAAGTTTTGATCATCTGATGCCGAGAAATTCGAGGCCGCAAATAAGAAATAAATTCTCCCAACATTTCTTAGCACATGACGTCATACACTGCAATACGATTGGCCAGTCGACATATCATTTGACCTGCCAAGAAATAGAACGTGAGAAACAAATTGCGAACGCCGCTGAAACTTTCCAAGCTATAGTTAACTACTCTAACATTTCAGTGTGCCAAAATTCTCACTCGCGAACGGAAGATTGTGACTCATCCTGCAAAATCAACGACAAAACACTGAAAGATATGGCCGAACAACTAGAACTACTGAACAGATAGAACATTCTAAAACTGAAAACATGGATACTTTAACACCAAGTATTAGCAACTCATCGGATAATCCCTTAGAAAGATCACCTAGTAAGAAGAAAACAGTCAAAATTAACATATTTCCATTCTCTTGGCCAGAAATATTCGATTCGAAATTTATGTATTTATTATCAAAACAAGATCTAGTACTGAAAAAAATAATTAAAGCAAAATGAGGAAGACCACAAACAAGATATGTTACAATTGAGAAATTACTATAAATCGTACATGAATAATTTACACGTCAGCGGAGGATGTTTTTATTTGGACAATCGACTAGTTATCCCGGCATGCTTGAGATCGACAATGCTCCACCGATTACACAAAGCCCACCCGGGCCAATTTGCAATGAAAATTCTGGCAACTCAATACATCTGGTGGCCAAAAATTTATCGTGAGATCCAAGTCCACGGCGAAAACTGCATTGAGTGCGTTAAAGCAGGTAAAAATTTGAAACCTCTTTCAAACCATAATACCCTCGGGAAACTCCCAACGGTCAAAAAACCAGACCAAGAAATGCAATTAGATTTCGCCGGTCCGTTACCACTAGTATGGGGAACAAAAAAATACATATTGGTATGCGTGGACAGATTTTCAAAATTCCCTTCTGCTCAAATAAAATCAAGCACAACGGTAAAATCTATCATAAACTTTCTTAGCAATTACATAGCTCTACATGGGATACTTAGAACTATAAAAACAGATCAGGGATCTGGTTTTATCTCCAAAGAAGTTAGAGAATTTTGCCACGAACATAACATAAAGGTTATATTTAGCCCAGTGGGTGACCATAGAGCCCGGGGATTAGTCGAACGCTTAATTAGAACCATATAGGAAAGACTCCTGGTTATGGCACAAGAACGCCCAAAACCATCACTCGAATCTGCATTACTGAAGATAATAAAGTGCCTAAGAACGGTAACACAACAGTCACATAACTGCTCTCCCTTCGAAGCACACTTTGGTTGATCCCCAAATACTATCTGGCATAATTTAGTCAAGTCACCATCCTCAGTTAAGCTTGATTAGAACAAATCTTGTTATGCATAGATAAGGGCCGAAAACTTATGTGTCGAGAAGTAAGACACGACTGGGACGCCCCCGACGATATTGAGGACGGAGATCTGGACGAGAACTCATCATCTTCAGATGATATTTCTAATGTTGTGAGATATGTCCCAACCAGTGCTGGGTCTCCAGTGAAAGTGCTCTCCCGCGCTGAAAAAAGAGATGCCTTGGGCAAGACCACAGTATATAGAAAAGTTCTGGATAGATCGAAGAGTGAACCATTCTATAAAGAACTCAAGGAGGAAATAGTAAGGGAGTCAGACCACAAAAATACTCTAAAAAATTGAAAAATAATACGTAAATCTTATTTAGCCATCAAAAAACAACCAGCTCTGAAGAAACCGAGCCCGAAAAAAAAACCAATTAGTCAAATTCTATGGAACAAAGGGCCTGAGGAAGACCACGAGACCTCAAAGAAATGTCGGTTTCAAAAGTTCAAGAGCAACTCAAAAGAAATGAGACCTCCAGTCTAAAGTTGAAGAGCTCGATTTTGCGAGGCAAAATGCGGCGATGAATAGTTCTCGAGAGACACTCCTTAGAGAGGAGGAAGAGCAACGAAAAAGATTGAGATTCCCGATTAGCCTCAAAAGTGACCACAAGTCAAGCCCACTGGGCAAACTCGACCATCTAAGAATTTGTGAAACAATTCAACAGAAAACTCATCAGACGACAACGCCAGCAACCTAATTTCACTAAAGAAATTCAAGGCCAAATTTGTAACCGATCCAGAAAAGTCACCAAAATACCCATCACCAGATCAAGCAGATCTTAAAGCCGAAATCACGGATCAGACCGAACCCAAAGTAGAATGGACCGAATTTCCGCTGATCGATCTTGGCTCCGCAAACAATAACACAACATCTCATCTAAATCCACCACTAATTTTCCTGGACAGCCACAAAGAAGCAGACAAAAGTAACAAAGAACTGCCAGTTTTTCCTGAAAACCCCAGTACAGAGCAAACTGAAAAGATTGCCGACCCGATTACAATCGCGGAAACAGAGAAACAACAAATAGAGGTTACTCCTACCAAGACAACAGCGAAATTGTCCGGCACTGCGAAGAGAAAAGCTTCATCACCGGTGAAATCACCGCCCTACAAAAAATTGCCCGGTATTTACGAACGAGATAACACCAGACCCATGCTAGTTAGACAGCCCCCAACATATCGGATGAGAATTTAGAAGTCCTAACACTTCATGAGTTTCAGACCCCACCATACTACCCAACGATTGAGGCAACCTCTATCGAAATGGAGAGTCATCAAATTGACGTGGTAGACCTAACAACCCCGACATCACCGTCGACACCGGATCCAACGACAGTGGATTTGCTAGAAGAAAGTTTTGGATATTCGAGCGGTACATCTAACCCAAGTCCTAACCCACGCAAGAAGGTTAAATTCAGCCCCGAGGTTCACACTACTAGATTTCACCTATCGGGCCTACTCTCCGAAACAAGGGAGTCAGTATCTAACCCAATTGTACTTGATCCAGACTGGCTAAATTCTCCTTCTATCATTTCGCCGATAGAACTCTTAGGACGGCCAATGACGCTCGACGAACTGAGAAGATGGACGATTAATCGAGCCGCAAACCGGGACTCAGTTTAGATCTGCTGAGGTATAGCAACCTTGTCATTAAAACTCAAACTCTCAGAAATCTCTCAGTCAGTAACTCTTTAAACTTAGTATTTTTTTTGTTTTGATCTATGTTGCTTAACATTATGACGCAGTTATAGTTTTTAATTCACCTCACTAACGGCCTAATACGCCACAATTGGAATATCTCAAGCTACCTTAAATTGTAACATGAGTCATAAAACAATACATTTATTCAATTACCAACCTTATCTCACCCATCGGGTGCTACCGTGGGATAAACTCACGTTTATTTGGGTGCTATAATCTCGCCTACAGAGTCCAATTGCGGGGTTTTTTCGCGACCAGCGTACCCACTTATCCATTCTGAGTCCGAACAATTTTGTGTGTAACCAAAAGCATATAATTTAGTTAGTTTATCTCAACCATCAGGTGCTAACGTGGAATAATCTCATGATTGAACTACTCTAGTATGATGCTATTATCATGCTATTATCTCGCCCTTCGGGCTTTCGTGCAGGGTTTTTCCGACCAGTGTACCCACCTACCTATCCCGTGTCCGAACATTCCTTTTGTGTGGTGAAAGTACAGTAGAACCAATTTTTCGCGGGGAATGTCAAAGGTGATACTTTATGCTAACATTATAACCTCTAAGTTATATTAAGCTCTGACCTTTGACCATGCTACTTTAAAAATACCTGCCAAAAGCGCAACGGCTTTTGGTAGATCTAGAGAGATTGTTCATTGTCTAATTTTGAGATGCAACCAATCTTGTGAAACTAAATCTTAATTCAACCTTTTTATTATCTCTTAATCTTAGCGTAGTTACCTTAGTCTTTTATTTAGTCTTAAATAAAAGCCTACAACAAATTGTAGGAATCCTAACCCGATCTGTCTTAAATTAGTCTTAATTTAAGTTCAACCAATTTTAACCTATAGACGGTTTATCCTAACTTTTTAACATGACCCTTAAACTTTTCTAAAGAAGCCTCCGGCGCCAAAATTTACTAATTTTCAGGGGAGAGCGCGCCGAAAAAACGCGGTTTTTTGGTCAAAACTTTCTAAAAAAAGCCTAAAAACACCTTTTTGGCCTGTTTTTTCAAAATTTTGCCTGCGGCGTAGAAAATTTGGCCAAAACAGGGTCTCTTTAGTGCTTTGGGGCAGCTCTCGGAATATCAATTTGCTTGATCAAAAAAAGTCAGTTTGCTCTAATAGTACTTTAAAATTGATTATAACATTAATTTTTGAGAACAAACACGAAAACTAGCAGCCAAAATTGTCTTCCAGGTCAGACAAGGTCAATAACAAGAAGTTGTAATGTTTATTTAAGTACAAACATTTTAACGCCTAATATGCCGGGAGAGATCTGAACTTGAGCAGCAGTAACTATCTGAAGGCTAGCGCAATTGCGGGCAAGCATCCGCAAGAGTAAGCAGTAGCTTGCCGAAAAGAGAACGACCGCCACCCCCTCCCCCTCAATTCTGGTTGTCAAACTTTTTAAAGGGTCCTTGCTTTGGTGTATTTATACGAGATCCATTTTTGGTTGACCAACATTAACAATGTTCCAAAATTTTCTAACATCAAAAATTTTCGCCAATATAACTAAATTTTCCACGGGGAAGCGCGTGCCGAAAAAACGCAAATATGCGGTAAAATACTTTTAAAAGTGCTCAAAATGTCAACTTTAGCCTGTTTTTTTTTCCAAAAATTTGCCTGCAGCGCAGAAAATCTTAAACATGAATCTTATATTGTTTTCGGAGAGCTCGGAGAATGAACATTGGTTGACCTAAAAAAGGGAAAACCGCCCCTTAGAAAAGTTTCTGCGAACAACACTGAGTGTAGCATATCCCTAGTGCTATACCCTTATCGTCCACATTGTCTGACCCGCACTGTTTTTTGAAAGTCGGCGGCTCTGTCATCAAAGGACTGTGTACAAAATCAAATTTGGATGTTGAATTATAAAAACTACAGAAGTGTTTTTTTTTAAATCAATTTCGGTTAATTTTAGGGACATACTTGTTCTTTTAACGGCATCCCCAATCCAAATATATTTTGTCTTGTTAAATCTACTTTGCATTTCTTTGTATTTTTCTACATTCATGCTTCATTATATAATTTTTTCAACTTTGTAGGGACATCATTGAATATGGTACATTTTTTGGGCTTCGCTTGTTCGATTTTAATGTCAGAGTAATCTTTAAAAAAAACAACTTCATGTTGACGGAATGAAGCATTACCAGTTCCTTTGGTTTAGATGTGTAACTAGCAGTAATTCTGTCTTTGCTTTTTCTATACTCTACCAAAGTTATTTAGTAATTGACAGAAAGGCGATTAACTCTTTTTGTACCGGCGTTCACATCCCAAATTGGATTTTATCATTCATATTCCTCAATATGTTTTGCAATTCTCAGTTTTCTTTACATTTAGGGACATCGCCAATTTTCTGGCATACATATTTTTTCGCTTTCATTTTGTAAAATGTTTAATTAAAAGTTAATTCAAACATGAAGAAAAAATTGAGCCTTCATGGCATTGCTTTGTTGTAATTTTCAGCTCGGGATTTTCCGAAATTTAATCGAATCAATCGAAGTTTAAAAGACTATGCCTTGACCTCGCTAAAAAATCCGCAAGTCAAATTTTCATTAACATGTGGGTGTTTGAAAAATGCCAATTTGGCTGAGTTGGGATAATCAATTTGCACCTAAAATAAAATTTTCTAAAAATTGCAATGTCGGAGCGCATAATCCAGCTCAAGAATGTGGTCCAAGAACTCTTCCAGTGATCTTCATCCAGCTAGCTGATCTAGCATTGCTTTAATTGACTTAAATTGTAAACGCACTGTTTTTGAAATTGCATATGGCTGAAAATCTTTATGAAACAAAAAATGGTTTTTATATTGTTAGTTTTTTTCTATAAAAATTTGTAATTTGTTTTAAATTATACTTCTGTTCCTTGAACACTAGATAAATTTCATAATTTTACTTAGCTGTAAGCTTGTCTAGTCTTATCGTTACTTTTAAAATGAGTTCATTATTTCGACGATCGAAAAAGTGACGGATTACTTATGCTGTGATCTTTCGATCAATTTCTATGTTTTTTAACCATCAAAGAAAGCATCGAAATCTGGACCATCTGAGAGCATCAAAATCTGAAGCAACAAACTAGAAAAGAGATTCTGACAGATATTCTTTTTAATGTGAAGTTATGGAGTTGAAAATGTCAATTTAACCAAATCTGAACAAATAATACACGGGAACCCTACTCTTTTTTTAATTTGTAGCAATTTCAGCTCAACAATCCGGTTAAAAAAATGTTTAAATTAAATTGAGGTAGAATAGTTGATCCAAACAAAAAATCAGCAAAATCATAACGTTTGAATTCTGCTTCACATTAAGCTTATGGGGAAAATTTCTTGAAGCTTTAACCAAAAGTGAATTGAGAAAACTCAAAGATTATTTTCTTTCTACGGGCTCTGTAAACAGTTTTTTGATCTTTTTACTCAAAGTTTTTGATGAATATCAAGAATTTGAAATTAGAAAAAAAAACGATTATTGGATTTAAAGTTGCCTTTTTTGTCTATTTGAGTTAATCAATTGCACAAAATTGTCATTTTTGTCCTAAACACCTGGTTCCGGAGCGGCAAGTTAGTCCCACTCACATAAGGTCTCAGTTAAATTGAAGTTAGCTATGTGTTATTTGAGGCTAGCTACTTGAGTGGTTGAAGTAGTTTGAAAAATAAGATACACATGTTTTTCACTAAGGGGCTACATCATACATACTAAACGGTAATCGCATTGTTCAGCGCTCCGCTTTCAATTTTTGTTGTTCCTACTTTCGAAGATCTGACAATTTGAAAAGCAACATTTTTTTTAATTTTCATTTTTTTCCAGTTTTTTCCTACTTTGTTAAAGCAATATTATTATTCCCCATTGAATAACTCGATACTCTAAGTTCAAAAAGATACTTCACCTGCAACTTATTTTGAAAAAACCAGGGGGTTTAAAAATTACCAAATGGACGACTCATGGACCGACAATATGGCGAAAATTTAAAAATGCATATGATGCTGAAAACGTAATTTACTATTCCGACTTTCGAAAAAAAGAGGAATATATACTTGGGTTGTTTTTTTTTCATTCAGATCAATTTTACAAAAATCTGGTAGATCGGGGGGTCAGTCTCTTGATCTGCATGCTCCCATGGTCTCTTGATCTGGTGCATACCACTAAAGTAAACTGCCTCTAGTCTGTCAAAACTGCTCGTTTCACATAAATTACGCGAGTGGCAATTTATCCCGCACTAAAAAATTGTTCCAAAGTGAACTAGGGCAATCTAATTGTTCCGACTTTCGATACGAAAGTAACGGAATATTTGTGCTCGGGATGGGTTTTTTTTCTTCAGACAAATTTCGACTTTTTTAACTAGCCATTTTTGACGGAATATTTTTATATCATTCGAAACGTATTGCTGTCCTGAGCTCAAATTTGAAAAAATATTTCACCTGTGATCAATTTTCGTAAAGTTATAGGGGTTTAAAGATTGCCATTTTGGTCAATTTGGGACATTTAACGCGCGATATATTTCGCGCTATTAACGCGTAAGCGCAGAGTTAATCCGTCTTAGAAATCGTTCCAAATTGGTTTAACGAAGCTTAGTTAACATAATTGATTTGTTACAAGTAGCGAAATCTATCCTTTTGTAATTTATATGGTGTGTGGGGGGATGATTTTCATTTAAAAAATTTCAAATTTTTGAAAAAAAATTTCATTTTGCCTTATTTATATTTTTAATTTTTTAATGTTATTACTGCTCCATAAACCTTAATAGGCAGTCGGAACATTCAGGGCTTTGCCCTGATACGAGCAGTCTTGTTAGTTTTATTAACTCCATACACTCAACTCAAATAGTAACACTTAAATTTTAATATGGGTAGCTTAATACGCATAGTTTTGTCAATACTCGGTTTACCAAAACTAATCAAGGCTAATTAATTGGCAATCGGAACATTCTTGGATTCGCTCTGATATGAAGAGTCTTGTTTGATTTATGCGTTGCGATTGTTCTTGTAATGAAATTAGCTTTTAATTGAAATGAGACAAGCTAATTAGTCATAATGATTCTAATACATTTCAAATTTCAAAACATAACAAACTCAAATTTAGTGTTGGGTGACAAAAGACAAACGCCTCAAAGTTGGTTTCAGAAAAGTTGTCGGTTATTGTTCAATTCAATTTCGAACCAAAAAAACTGAGCGAGCAGGCCTATTATAGAAGGGCAAGCCGTAAAACTGTTAATGAAATTTTATGAAAAATTACTCCAGTAGAATTAGTTTTTGAAATATTTGAGCACCATTTTGGGAATGAAAATCTCAAAAACTTTGAAAAAAAAAATCTGCAATAGTGGAAAAAATTTCAGAACTTTTTAACTTTTTTTGTTTTTATTTTTTTTAAATCATTTTTGGATAAAAAATTGTTGAACAAATTGCATATTTCACCAATAATGGCGATTATGCTTAAACTGTAGGCTGTAATTCAGATCCTTTTATCACACCGCGCCTTCAATTGAGCCTTATTAAAAAAAATATATGATCGTAACATTCTATGCTATTTGGAAAACCTACTGCTATCTTTTTTTTTGCTATATGTAATCAACTTCGGCCTTTCATTAATTTCTTTCAACAAATTGACTCACTTTTTAATCTAAAAAAACGAGGTTTAATGTTTTTAAAGGAAAAAGATTTAACTCTTAGTCTATGAAACGTTCAAAAGCTTGTTGAATTTATTTTGCACCAGTGGCAAACAAACACAAAACTGTTAAAAATCTGAAACTTCTGCTAAATCAACCTCGTTTTCATCATGTCATTGAAATCAAAAGAAATTTGAGAGTTTTATTGACAGAAGTTTTAATCACAAATGTTTTTTAACTAGCTTAGCCTTCCAATCCTGTGACACTAAAACACGCAAAAACGTTTATTCTCTCCCTTATTCATTCCACTGGAGCATCAAACATTATACCGTTGAAAATCGCGTCCAGACAATTCGGCCAAAGACAATTCAGCCGATTTGAAATTCAGACAATTCAGCCAAAATTATCCAGACAATTCAGCCAGAGAAAATTCAGCCAATAATAGTGACCGCCGCAGTCGCGCCAACGTGTTGCGAGCTTGCCAACAGAGGGTTGAATTCTATACGAAATTTGGAGCCGGTTATTGCCGCAATGCGGCGACGCGCGCGTAGCGCGCCCATCGGCGACCTTAAACCAAGAAATAACTCCAATTTCGATTTTTTCTTTCGAATTTAGCGTTATGTAAAACTGGCAGAATTGTCTCAGGCCGAATTGTTTGTATATTTTTAGCTGAATTGTCTGAATTTCAAATTGGCTGAATTGTCTTTGGCCGAATTGTCTGTGCGCCTTGAAAGAAAAAAACGAGGTTTATTCGAGAAGGAGTTGGTTAGCGAGTGTAAAAAATCCTATAAATGGGTATTCGATATTTTTTAAAGAACGGCTACCTCCAAACGATCGTGACATAAAAAAGTACGTGGATTCCCTGGGTTTAATCACAACCACCTCTAATTGTCAGGTGAAAGTTTATCAAAAAACGGAAGAGGGCAAATTTTTTAAGGCTATTTTCAAGGCGCACAGACAATTTTAGGATCCTGGTTGTCTGTGCGCCTTGAAAATAGTTGTCTGTGCGCCTTGAAACCAAGAAATAACTCCAATTTCGATTTTTTCTTTCGAATTTAGCGTTATGTAAAACTGGCAGAATTGTCTCAGGCCGAATTGTTTGTATATTTTTAGCTGAATTGTCTGAATTTCAAATTGGCTGAATTGTCTTTGGCCGAATTGTCTGTGCGCCTTGAAAATAGTTCAATATCACTCTTGTATTGAAAAATTGGCATCATAGAGATTTTTTAAACATTGAAGTTATATTGTAATTTGATTTCAACAAGTTGTTTCAACAAAAACTCATGCCACTTGAAAACTGTTAGGTTTTGGATCATCGTAATTACAATTAGAGTAAAATTAGAGTAAAATTTTTGATAGCGACCTTAAAAAATTAATTTGAAAAAAAAACATTGAACGCGTAGAGAACAGTTGGTCGTTTTCTTGCAAAACTTTCTTGCTGAGTGTGAAAAAAAACATTCCGAATTCAGAAAAGATCAATTCAAATTTCTTAAAAGCTCAGTTTAAACACTTTGCGGTTTGTTTTTAATTAATATTCCTTTATACAATGGATACTATTATAAACCAGAGCAGCAACTTAGAGGTCTTTAAGAAGACCATTGGGAAGATCCAGGATCCTAATATTCGATCCGATCTTGATTTTCTCCTACAACAAAATTCAGATAAAGATCAAATAATTACCAGATTACAAAACAAAATTACAGACCTTGAGGTGAGAGTATGTGGACAGGAACGCTACACATCAAAGGACTGTGTTATTATGGAGAATCTACCATTGGTTGATGATAAAGGTTTGACACTCTCTCAACAGGTTTGCAACTTCTTACGAAACTTTTTGAATTATGATACGACCCCGAGCAATTTTAAGGCTTGCCATTTTTTGGGACCCTGGAGAGACCTTAATCGCCCCCCAGCTGTCATCATCAAATTCATATATTTCGAAGAAAAAAACGAGGTTTATTCGAGAAGGAGTTGGTTAGCGAGTGTAAAAAATCCTATAAATGGGTATTCGATATTTTTTAAAGAACGGCTACCTCCAAACGATCGTGACATAAAAAAGTACGTGGATTCCCTGGGTTTAATCACAACCACCTCTAATTGTCAGGTGAAAGTTTATCAAAAAACGGAAGAGGGCAAATTTTTTACGGTGAATGTGAACTCGACAAAGGCTGTTGACGATATTTGTGTGAGAGCTGTTAAACGACATACAAAAAAGATGTGGTTGAAAACTCGTGTACAACAGATCAAATCTATATTCCAAAGGATACTGATGGTGAAATTAGAAATTTATTGAAAAGGCTGCGGGACTCTCCGGAAGAAAGAGCTGGTGTTGAGTTACTAACTGATTATATTCAATTACGGAAAAAACCGCAGAGAGATAATACTGCTGACAAACTGGTTGGAGCGAACAAAGCACTATTTCAACCTGAAAATTCACACAATGCAGAATGTTAAAGGAGAAGTGACTTCTATCTCATAAAGTCAAAGAAATACTTTTAGTTTTTGTTTAAAGGGTACAACCTGGTTATCCTAATGGAGAAAAGTGGAGATGTTTTATTTTTAAATGTGCAATCGTTGCGTAACCATCATGACCAGCTATGTGTACTTGTTGCTTCACTTTCAATTAGACCGGCAGTAGTTGCGTTATGTGAAACTTGGCTCAATCAAAACGATGAAATTAATATTTATGGACTTGATGGGTACCACAAAGGAGTTTTCATTAATCGTCCTAACAGAATTGGAGGGGGAGTGGCCTTCTTTGTAAGAAATGACCTGGATTTTTTATATACTGTGCATGAAAATGAAATTGAGCATGTAATGGTTAAGTTTTTGAATTCTTCGGGCAAAAAATTTAGCTTGACCATAATTTATAGACCACCATCTTTTAAGATTAGGAATTTTTTTGCCCAACTTGACCAATTACTATATGACATCAAAACTTTTTCTTCTGAAATGTATCTGGTTGGTGATTTTAATGTAGATTTACTTAATAAACGGTCATATGGTGTTATTGAAGAATACCGGATGATTTTGACTTTTTTTGACTTAACTGTTAATGAAAATGAAGCAACACGGGTAACAACAAAATCTTCGACATGCCTGGATCACTTCATATCGAATAAAAAAAGTGATGTTCAAGTTCTGAAAACATCTTTAAGTGATCATTACGCATTAAAATTTCCTCTCCACTTCATACAGCGATTTGAAGCCATTGGTAAACGCGAATAATTTGCTGAAAGTTCTTTTTTTATTAGACCAAAAATTGAAAAAATGCCTAGCTATTGAAAAAGATGTTGATAAAACAATTGCTATAATAACCCAAACAATTTTGGAAGTTTTTGATAAGTTTGCTCCCGTGAAAAAGTGCATTACAAAAAATAAAAAACACTGGCTAACAAAAGAAGTTGTTGTAGCATGTCGAAGGCGAGATGAAGCTCACAAACAAATGATTTCAAAACCATCTATCGAAAATTGTGAAAACTTCCGAAAACAGAAAAATTTTGCGAAATCAGCCACGCGGAATGCTATTTGAAATTTTTATGATTCAAAGATGAACAATTGTTCCGATGCCTCGTCTAAGTTTAAGGTTTTCAATACCTTCTCTAATAAATACCGTGAGCAAAAATGTAAAATAGATGTTGATACAATGAATGATTTTTTTACCAATATTGGACAACGTCTGGCTGATAGCATAAAAAAAACAGCTAATTTTGTTTTTGAAAGTCCTTCAATTGAACAAACATGTGCGCTTCATTTCGCTGATGAAATTGAGATGAACAAAGTGATTACTTCTTTAAAAAACAAAGCTTCCTCTGGTCATGATGGTCTGAGTAATAATATTGTTCAAATTTGTGCACCAGTCATCGCACCCTACTTGACTTCAGTTTTTAACCAATGCATACATCTTGAAACATTTCCCGACTCGTTTAAAATAGCAAAAATTCTTGGGTTGCATAAGGAGGGAAGTTGGGATATTCCTAACAACTATAGACCAATCAGCTTGTTAACATCTTTCAGTAAAATTTTCGAGAAATTGTTATAAAAGCGAATGATGTCTTTCGCAACAAAGTTTAAAATAATTTCTACCAAACAGTTTGGATTTCAGAAAAATCATTCGTGTGTTCATGCCATCACTAAAATAACAGAATATATCAGGAAATCGATTGAGAGAAAACAGTACGGATTTGCTATTTTTGTAGATCTTAAGAAAGCATTTGATACAGTTAATCATGATATACTCTTTGAAAAACTGTGCCTATTGGGATTTCGGGGAAAATTTGGAAATTTGCTAAAGAGTTATTTTCAAAATAGAAGACAATTTGTTCAAAATGGCTTAGAAATCTCGTCTTTAAAAAACATAACATGTGGAGTGCCACAAGGTTCAGTGCTAGGTCCCTTATTATTTTTGCTTTACATCAATGATATAACAGATCATTTTGACTACAGTGAAATAACTATTTTTACGGATGATACAACAATGATTGGAAGTGAATCATCAACCTCAATACAGCTAAACTTGCAAAAGGAACTGTCAAAAGTTGATGACTGGTGCAAAAGTAACAAACTTACCATCAACACCGGGAAATCTAAACTAATGTGCTTTGGAAAGAATTTCAGTAATCAAAACACTTTTTATATAGGAGAAAATAATCTAACCTATACTAGTTCTTTTAAGTATTTAGGAGTAACCATTGATAACAAATTGAAATTTACTCAGCATATTGATTTAATTTGCCTTAAAATGGCCACGTTCAATGGAATTTTGTATCGAGCTCGAAATTATTTCTCGAAAAATGCCTTAATTCTTTTTTACAAATCATATATCGTACCAGTAATATCATATGGACTCATTGTTTATGGATGCTCATCTAAGCAAAATCTCATGAAAATTTTAGTAGCCCAAAAAAAATTATTGCGCACCATTGCATTCAAAAGAAAATTTGAACATATATCACATATTTTTGAAGAACATAATATTGAAGCTGTACATGATATGTTTTTGAGGCAATTAGTGTCCGAAACAGTATTGCAGGTTCATGGAACATCACCGTTAAAATTCTTGGAAAAACATAACGTTAAGGCCAAAAGAATGACAAGGTTTTCGAGTAAGGGTCTCGTTAATTCTTTTTTTACGACGTCGCGTATCACTGAAAAATCAATTGAAGGTAAAATAGTAAAATGCTTCAATTTTCTGCAAAAAAATGATCTTTTACCTACTGATTTGAAAAGTTATTCTAGTCATCAGCTCGCAAGATTCAAAAAGCAGCTTTTCTTATTATATATCAGAGATAACAAGGTGTTGATGGAAATTTTGTTATAATATAGGCTAATTTAAGTATACTATTATCTCCAATTTTTTTTCCGTTGCTGGGGTGCTACTTGATGGGCTGCACAGCCCGTATAGATACTCCTGATGCATTATACATATAATTTCTTTATTATTGTGTATAATTGTATCGAATTCAAATTTATTTAAATTTAAATTTAAATGTTTGTTTTACAACCTAACAAAATGCAAAATTTGCTTATTACATTGACTTTTGATTAATTTTTTTGTTCTATTTCAAAAAAACCTGAGCTGAAAAAACTTTTAAAACTATCATATCTATTATTTTATTCTTTGACTAAAATGATGCAATATTTTGGCTCTGTTAGTGTTGTTCTTAGACCAATTTCTTCTTTAGTACTAGCTCTCTTCGAACAGAATTGCCTACATCATCCGAGTCGTTTTGCCGCCTGCGCACAAAATAAAAAAGTTTTTTTTAGGGTAAAGGATTATGAGAGTGTGGAAAAAATCCTTTTAGGACATTTGGCACGCGGAATTTTATGTGCTGTCGAGGCGTTAGCCGTGATTTAATCCGGCTTAGAAGTCATTCCATTTTAAATATTGGTTAACTCTCTAGACTTCTCAGTACCTTTTCTTGTAATGCATTATTTTGTATTTTTTGCATGTACGAAAAAACCTTTTAAAGTTTCTTTCCATTTTTTGTGAAAAAAATCTTTCCATTTACGCCGAGGAGAAGTGGGTTTCACTCACAGCTTAGCTCTGATACGAGAAAACTTTCAATGGGAATGACGGAGTTTTTGCGCCTTGGGCCTGAATGTTTTCTCCGGGCAGTTTTTGTTTCATTATGTTCAGTCACTTTTGACGGAATTTATCACCTGAAAGCCAGGTGTTTCAAGAGCTCAAAATTAAGAAACATATTTCAACTGCGATCAATTTTGCAAAAATGATTAGGGGTTAAAGATTTACGCGCAATAAGTTTTCGAGCAAGTAAAACTTAAGCGGCTTACTAAACCAATCAAAATTGAACAGATGCAGGCAACTTGCTTTTATTCTTGCGTTACCAGACGCAAATTATATCACTAGACGCAAGTTATATTTTTATTAAAAAGAAAAAAAAAACATTTTTTTTGCATAATTTTTTATATAGTTTTTTGAGTACATTTTTTGACCGAAACAAAGCCAGATTGGGCCTTGCCCTAATACGCTCAAAATCATTAACAATTGACAAAGAATTATTTTATATTATATGTTTTTCGTATATATAAGTAAGACTCAAATATCAATCAAGATTCAATAAATAATTCATGCGCAAAAAGCCTAATACCTGTCTTACCGCTTACATACACCAAATATAGAAAGGTAATACGGAAAGCTAAGCATAAGTAAAGATTAGCTTGTGTAATAGGTATATAAGCGCGCTTGAAAAAAAATAGGATTTCTTTTTTCTCCAAATGTAATTACCAAGTAGCTATCATAATAGCCACTTTTGGCAGAGTATAATGATCTTCGCTAGAGGTGAACTAGAAAAGATAATCTGAACTGTTTTTTTCTTTTCAATCGGATTAGACTGGCCCTGAAAAACTCAGGTTGATACCAAATTTGGCAATTATTTTTTCTTTCTTGGTCGTTCACTTATTTTTATCACATCGTCTCAGGTGTTATGAATTACAGATATGGCCCCAACTAAAGACATTAACGATATCTATTTAAAACTAACAGTTACTCCCAATCATTATTTTTCATTTCTCAGTTCTTCAAAATAACTTCACAATCAAATTTAGTACACTTCTATTTTTGTCAACACTTTTTTGTTTTCATTTAACTGCCGTTAGTGTTTATTCACGAGTCAAGAAAGGCCGACATGAAAAGATAATGAAAGCACATTTATACTTTGAAAAAATTGCATCACACCTTTGAAGCTTCTCTTTTCACCCCTTCTTGGTTGACAGAAAAAAGTTCTTTCAATTTATACCAACTTCGAACTAAATTAACTTGGATTTGTTTCTATATTTACTTCATTTCTGGTTTATTGGATTCACAATAGGGGCATTTAAAGAATTCTGTTTTCCTGTCTTTTTTTAGTCTCATCTGATGTTATTTGGCCACGCAACTCATACAAATCAGCCCGCAGCCGATGAAGAGACTTCTTTTTACTGCCTTATTTGGTGCCAATCCAGTTAATTTAGCTGGTAATGCCTCTTGCGCCTCGACAGGCTTTTAATGGACTGTAAATTCCAGTCAATTTTGGAGTGTCGGGCGGGATAAGTGGATTAGAAAAGGGATAGAAGTTCAAGTTCACAAGAGGAGTGAAATAATTACAATTACACTCTTTTCGGGTCCCTTAGGACAGGTGCTAAGCCCACCCCCACCATTACGAGGGTGGGTTACTTCACTCAACTACACTATCAGCGAGGAGGTATGACATTTGTATGAATGAAATGCACTCCAGTGCGACTGCAACGTATATTCCCCCTCCCCCTCCCCCTCCCCCTCCCCCTGTGGAATCACCCGCGGCAGAATACTTGATATCTTCTTCTGCTCTCGCTACTGCTATTCAAACATCAGAAAAGGAAATGGGAGGAAAGGAGCCCCCCACTGGCTGCCTATTCTTATCAATAACCCCCTGCAATTCCAGCTCAACTAGTTTAATTGACTTGACATCAGCCGCGAGCGATGAAGAAGCAAATTGCCAGTGCCAGTTTTATGGGGCCGATAGCCAAGCAGATAGCAGCGAAGAATTTAACAGCAGCAATAAAGCAGAATTCTTATCAGCCAACGTCAAAGTGGGAAAAGAAGACACTGCTGCCGTTTCCTTTTTAAGCGCCTCCTGCTCATATTCACAAGAGGACTGGAGAGCTAACCCAGAAAAAGACCGGCAGTTACCGGAACCAGAATTCAAATTAAAACACTTGGGCGAATTCCTGATTAGCACTTCATTTTTCAACACGTCAATACCAAAGAAAGACCAGTCCTCCCCCGCGCCGCCGGCCTCGCCCACTCAGAAATCAACAGACTCTGAAACACTGATTTCGAATAAACTCTTCATTTTCACAGCACCCTTGGCTGAATTCAGCAACTATTGTGCATCTTACAGCTTCTCAAACATGCTTGCTTTACCCAACAAACATTCAACAAAGTCATCATTCAACATAACTCGAAGTCACTCCTCGACTACTTTTGTCAGTATTAATGATGATAATAACAATAACTCATCACCATCCGTAAGTTCTTTATCTCAACAACATAACCGCAAACTTACCAAAGAGCAAACCACAAATTCACAAAGAGTTCACGATTGCATTCCTGAAGAGAACAACGTAGATACTGCCAGCTCGAAAGCCAGAGTCAGATTTAAATCCGAATCATCGCTGGACAGGATATCCTCAAATAACCGAAACAAGTCGGCCGCCAAGCCGAAAAAGAAACATCAGCGATTTCACTCGTCTCACTCAGCCGAAAATTTGAAATTAGTGCAAACTCAAAAAAGATATCAAAAAGCGACGTCACAAAACGGTGCCGGAGAGACAGTGGGGGGTCAAATCAGCCCATCAGTCATTCACGCAGGGCGCCTACTCGATCACTCACTGAAAACTTCACCCAACTGTTTTCGAGACTTAACCGAAACGAAGATAATCAAAATGAGTCGAAAAATGAAGTTAGTAGCTTGCCAGATTGTGATAACATTTCTGAATTCATTTCGCGCGATCAATCTTCAATTTTTTCAAAAGTTTCGTTCAAAAAGTCGACAGTTAAACTGAAAGAATCAAAAGTTAACAATTCAAGTCAGCAACGTTCTTTTCTATTCAGCTCAATTGCCGCAAAATACACAAACAACCGAATGTCAATCAAATGTATATTGGTGGCCGACAACGAGAAACATGGCAAGATTATGTTCGACCGAGTCCGCAAATTCAAGTCGGGAGGCGAGAACGACTCGAACACGAGTGACGACTCGGGAGGACAATTCGTGGAGGAACTTGTGCACGACTCGGCTTCGCAGGCCTTCTTCCGAAAGGCGACGACGACAGTTGTGAAGATGTACGAAGTGACCGAATTCATGGACATGTTTGACATGCGACTCGACAATGTCGTTGTCATGTCCTTTCTGGGTTGCTATGGCAACGACATGGACTTTGTGCCCGCTAGAAAATCCCTGGAAAACGCACTTCTGGAGATGGGCATGCCTTACGATGACTCAGAGCTGGAAAAGAAAGAATCCAGGCGAATTCTGTACAATTTAGTTCTCCTAAGGTCAGCAAATTATACATAAGCTAGTGGAACTAAATTTCCGATTTTTTTTTGAAAATCCGCACCCCCCCCCCCTCGAGAAAATCCTAGATCCGCCCCTGTTATTGTCCCAAATAAATTATATGTGTTCCCAGATAATGTCACTCAAATACTACATTTCTGAAACGCAATAAGAAATCAGTTTTTGGAAAAAATGCCTCTTTTTGTTCAATCGTTGTGAGATTTTGCTACGCCAAATTATCATCGTCATTTCCCCATTTTTTTTGCCTAGTTAATTGAACGTTTTTCTGTGAAGCAACCAATTGCAATCTCAAAGTTATTGCAGTCAGTTTTTTGATAATTGTCCCGACATTTTTGAAAGAAAATGACGGATTATTCGTGCTCGGGTGGTTTTTCTCCAGACAAATTTTGACTTTGTAGCTTACTTTTTGGTAGGATTTTTAAAAAATCATTTGAAAGGTTTTAATGTCCTGAGCTCAAACTAAGGACATTAAAATTTCACTTGTGATCAATTTTCATGGAGTTATGGGGTTTTAAAGATTGCCAATTTGGTCAAATTGGGATTATACTAACGCCTAAATTGGGATTATACAAATTAGGATTATACTAAATTGGGATCATCGTAAAGGTACAAGATTGTTTGCAGGTGCCATTTGGGGGCAAGACAGAAAGCATGACAGAATCTAGAGTTTTATTGTCATCCAATTAAATCCTACCTAAGTTTGGCACAAGCCGTTAGTTAATGTAGATTGAAGTAAAAAAAAGGTTTTTAATATGAAACAAAATTAATTATTGTCTTATTATTCAGCTTAGTTTTTCCTTTAAATGAAACCACTATGTTTCAGATAGAATTTTTTGAGCTAGTAAACAAGACTGTCTAGCTTAGTTGCTAGGAATTGTTGCTGGGCGTTCAATAAAATGTTAGTCTAGTTTGACAATCATATTGAAAAGAAGTTTTACTCGCCCACAAAAAATTTTCTTGTTAATTTTGTTAATTTCAGATCGTGATTGCAATGTTCTAATCCGAGCTTCACATAAAGAAAACTTTTAATTTTTGTACACAATACAATATTTTTAGTTTTGTCTGACTCATCGTAAGTTTATTTGATGACATTCATGTTTTTCAAATCCAGATAATAGTTTTCTTGGCATATATATTAGTAATATCTGCATAATAACCAACTTTTTTATTTTTGAAATCTCGTCTAGATCAATGATGTATTAAAAAAAAGAAAAAAATGGATCTAGAAATGATTCTTGAGTGAACCGGAATTTTATTTTCAGTTGAGTCTATTCGTTTGAGTTATTTAAACAAATTGGGAAGTTTTCCGGATATGCTTTCGTAATTGATTTTTTTTTTCGCTCAATGTGTACAATGAGCATTTTCGAAAAAGATTTTCTTGATTGACAGTATCAAAAAATTTTGATAAATCAGTGAGTATGCAAAAACTACTCTTCTTATTGGCCAAAAATTTTCAATTGAATCGAGAAATTCGACAACTGCATCAGCTGTTAGTCTTTTTGACAAAAAGTCTTTGTTCCTTGGAAAACTTTATCGGATACTTTCCGATAATTGGTGGGAATGATATTGGTATTTAATTTGTGTTTGAGCCTTTTCTTCAACCCTTAAAAAAATAGAAAAAGCTCAAACAAGATAGAAAACTTGGATTTTCTACTTTTAAAAATGCTTTCTGTTTTTTTTCTGATTCAGCTACATTGAGTCCACTTCACCAAAAAATTGATTCTAAATCTCAGCTGATAAACCACTCAGGTTGCAAAGTTCATCTCCATATTAATTTGCTGTTGGCTTCAAACTGTTTACGAAAGCGAAGAATTTTTTGTCTCATAGTAATAACTAACCAAAACTGTTAACAATTGATTGAATTTTGTTGCGCTGTCTTTGACTTAAAAGTTTTCCTCATCGGTAAAATTTTGGAGATAGAGTTTGTAATGTTTGTGTTTTTTCGCATTTTCACGTCTGTTTTTCTTTATAATCTAGGTTTTGCTGATTTTTTTTGCTTTTGATTTCATGAACTGGCAGAAAATTATCCAGAGAAGTTTGAGTTCGATTTGTTAGTGAATTGAAAATCTCGTTGAGGGGTGTGTAGAGAATGTTTCAGAACAATAACTGTAAAGCTACTTTTAATTTCCAATTAAAATTGTCCGATAACTTTCATCGTCACAGTTTTTGGTGACCTTCCAAAGCGAGGAACTCTTTACTGGCTCTCATCTTCAAACACAACGCTTTTCAAGAGAGGGTGCTGTGTTTACTGACAGATGTCTGTTCTACTAAATATTTGAGATCAAATAAAGTGAAAAACCAATCAATTTTGCTCCATCAAAATTTTGTTTGTTTGGTGACACGCAGCGATGACTTGAGCCTAAGTTCAATCATTTTGAGACTTTCTATTAGATTTTCAGACGGATCAGTTTTTTGAAAAACATCGTGTTTCCTGGTTTTTTTTTTGCTTAACTAACACGTTCTCTTTTAGTTTAGGTCTCATTCAGAATCAGCATGAAACGCTTGATGTGAACTGAACTGGAGTCTTCGTGATTCCACTTTATTAACTCTGTTTAGTATAATTTCGAATTTTACCCGAAAATTAAAAAGCAACAGAAAAAGCGAAAAAAAAACAAAAAAAAATTTAAAAATAGCGCCTAAACTGAGGCAAAAGAAAATAGACCCAATCCCTATGAAGAAAAACTCTTTTTATTTTTTAGTAAATTACCTTTTTGCCATCCAGCCGATTGACTTCATGGAATTTATCCTGGTACATTTAAATTAGTGCCCTTCAGCTCTCAAAATTATATCGATAATTAGCAAGACTTATTAGGACAAAAAAAATAGTAAGGCACTTCAAGAATTGTAATAATTTTACGCTCAAAAAGCAAATCAACATGCGTTTTTACAAGTTGGTTTAAAAGGTCGTTCAATGGTTATTGTAATTTTTACTCAACAGATTCATCAAAAAGTCTCAAGCAAACAAAATAAATTCTCTAGGTGATATTATTTTTTACGCAAAATAAAATCGATCGAATTATTGACAGATTTGTTTTTTTTCTGTGTACAGCATATAAGTTTAAGTGCCAGATCTATCAAAAAAATCTAACCACTTCACTGCGGCTCAGTAAGACTCTTGCATTTGACTATTCGCCTTTCTCTCTGAGTGATTGGCATAGCTGCCTAGTGCTTTGTCATCTGGACTGATAGCAGCAAAATTTCGTTTGCCATTTAAACTTTGAGGCTGCTGATTGATTTGTTTTTTGTCTTTTTATAGCATCTCTTAGGCCGTGAATACTATTGATGTTGTTTTACCGGTACAAAAATTTCAATATCTTTCACCTAACGAAGTACGCTTGCATTGCAATTTTTTGTAGCTGTGGTCAGATTGATCTCATCAACATACTGTTTAAGCAAAACCTCGATAGAAGAGAGGCTTTCATTTTGCCAAAGGTCTTTAACATACGTTTGTTGTAAAAGTCATTGTTTTTGTGAAAATGTACAAACTTCAATATCACAGGTTGAAACGCATCATTAGGCAACAATTTGCTCTTAGGAAATACATGAAATGCTTTTAGTGCTAGCGCGAGCGGAGATTTAATCCGACTTAGAAAGCGCTCCAAATTGAATTAAGGCATGCTTTTTAGTCTTATAAATCTTTTTTAAATGCGGAATTTATCCTTTTTTACTTAACATCGAGTGTGGGTTTATTATTTTTAAAAAAACTCATTTTTCATTTTTTTTGGAAATTTTCAACAATTATTTCAATTTAAAGCTACCCTATAGAAATTAATTGCAGTGGGAACATTCAGAGTTTCGCTCTGATCCGAGCAGTCTTGTTCATTTTCTTGAAGTACCTGAAGTAGGTTTTAAGTGACCAGGTAGGAACCCAATTCTAAATCTAAATGAATTGTTCAAAGCAACTCATCATCAGAAATATCTAGACTATACTTCTAAACAATCAGAACCCATTCATTTATTTAGACCGAATTCAGTCTCTTTTTTTTCGGATCAAAATGATCGCATTCGGTTGTGCCGTCCTGTAGTGATGGTGCTCATGCTTTTTCACTCCCCCACCTTTTAAATCCAATTTTGGTAAAAAAAGTTTAGCATTGTCATAATGCAACGAGTTTTCGCGTATTGAACATTATAACTGTATTGTGAACAGATTTGTGCTTCAAACTTTACATCGTAACATCACACAGTTAACGTTATAACTCGTAAAACAAAGAAAATAAAAATTTTGAAATAATGACGGGGGGGGGGGGGGGGGGGTAAATGAGGGAGTGGAAAAGAGCCTGTACGAGAATCGCCGTCAAGCGGAGAGAAACTTAAGAAGTTAACCTCCGAGTTAGGCCTTCGGACTGGTTGACTAAAACTTTTTTTTGAAATAAAAATGTGATATTTAAAAATTCCACCAAAGGTTTAAACACAGCCGTGGTCATAGAATCCGCCTTCAAAGAAACGGGAGAGATATCAGATTAAATTATTTAATCATCCGCTTGTGCATTCCATTCATGAACAGAACAGAACTAACTAAAAACTAATTTAGCCCAAAAGGGTCTACAAAAATGGTTTTCTTTGAAAATAAGTTGCAGTATCTAATATAGCTTTACTCTTTTGCAGAAAGTTTCTTGTCGGATGCCCTTGGGTGCTTCTTTTGATTGCATCCCAGGTTAGCTCAATAACTATCTGTATCCGTTATGCATCAGGTATTTTCATCAGTTGGGTGCAGTTTCCATGAAGTTAGTACTTACTAAGACAAGAAACGCTCGAGAACATTTTCTTAAGCGGCGGAGCCTAATTGAGAGTATTTTGCTAGATTTGAACATAAAAAATAATGCAATTTGAAAGCTGATTAAGAGTTTTCGCTATTCATTGGACGTTTTCTAATGCCGATCAAATTAAAATGCACTCTCCGCAAATACATCTGAAGAGAATGTTGATTCCCTTCAACGCATCTTCAGGCACTTTTTGGAATAATAATCTGAAAAAAAAAATGCATAAGGAATTTTTGTAGGTATTTTCCCAGTTACCCAGTAAGGATCATTTAGCCAAATTTATGATTAACAACACAATTTTTTTTTATCTAAGCTACTTTGATTTCTTTCGAGTTTTGTAGCAAAAATTGCAGCTCAGCCATGATTGGCTGAATTACGTTTTTTTTTTCTGGTTAATAAGAGCTCGGAAAACAGATTGGAGAAAATCCAAACAACAATTTTGAGAAAAAAATTCAGGAGGAAAATAACAATGAATTTTCCAAAATATAATCAGCTTTTCTTTTCAGGAAACTGAAACTTCTGCGTGAGTTTCTGAAGCTTCTCAAATTTGTCTTGCCATCGTACAAAGTCCACGCTCTGTTACTGCTTCCACTGCACTTAAACATATCACACCACGAGACCCCCTCGACGGCCGCCGTCCGCAACTCCGAGTTCCTCCTAGACCTCAATCTAAACGTCATCCACGCCATGGGCAAACAAAGTGGGGTGCAGGTTGACTTCGTAGACGCCAGAGGCCGAAGCGACCTGGTCGGCACTCGGGCGGTTGAGGCACTCGTGTCGTACGAGAAGCGCCGAGAGCAGAAGGGAAGTATGCTGGACCTGGCACACAGACACAACCCGCTGTTGACAATCGGAAAAATGCACCAGGGCAAATCAGCAGCTTGCGAGAACAGAGGTGCAAGAAATTGTTAAGAAGTCTATCATAAAATTGCAGAAAGGCCATTCTGATTTAACCAGCTTGTATTCCTTAATACTCTAATTTTCAACTCTTTCAAAATTTAATTTTGGAGAACAGCTTATAGAAAGTCAATTATATTTGAAGTATTGTTTCAAGCAGGCCTATATGTGCGACAAATGCAAGTTTCATTTTTAATAAGGTTGTACTTTCTGCGGTCTTTTTTTATTTTCTTCTTTATAATAAGGGAGGTTGGGGGTTGCAAGTGAAATCAGAGAGACCTGAAAAACCGAGATTAAATTAGTAATTATGCCTCTAATTTGAACTTTTCTATCATGAATTAAAACTACCTTTGAGTCAAGAAGAAATCAAATACAATTAGATGTACTTGATTGGGTAAATTCCTTGAAACTCTCTCTTACATAATTTGAAACTACTATATCGAGCTTACCTAAAGAGAACCTTTGTTCTTGCGGTAAAGGGCTTCAAAACAAAGCTTTTTTAGTTAAGGCAGTTTTTTTGGCAAACCTTTTTGGTCATTGAACCCAATCAAAGTTAGTACAGCGTAAATTTCTCATTCTATAATCATTAACCAATTTTTTTAATGTGTTTCAAGATAAATTGTCCCAAGCGTCAATAATGAAATTAGCCCCCTAGAAAGGGCTGGATTTAGGGGAAGGGGACGCCCCCCCCCTCACCAATCAAAGGGTCCCCTTTGGTATTATTTTATAACTTCCATTTCCGGCCAACCACCCCTAAAATTTTTCTAAAGGCGCCTTTGGAGCCATTGTATGCTAGCTTTGAAGGGCTCGCGCGCCGAAAAAACGCAATTTTTCTGACAAATTTTCCAAAAAAGCCCAACAACGGCATTTTGACCAGTTTTTTTCGAAACTCTGACTGCGGCGCAAAATCTTTGTCAAAATAGAGTCTTTATAGTATTCTGGGAGTGCTGAGAAAATCAATTTGGACCTAAAAATTGTCAAAAAATTTTACGAAAAATGTTTGAAAATCCGCTCCCCCCTCTTGAAAATCCTGGATCCGCCACTGCCCCTAGAAAAAAAATTATAATCAGCGCACATTTTTCAATTTGGTAGCTAATTTTGTGAGAAGTTTCAGAACGTTTAGTTGTAAGAAAATAGGAGGAAGTTAAATTCGTATTATATAATTTATTTTCAAAAATTTCATGGTAGAAAATTTCATGGTTTTGGTTTTGTGGCAACCCCCCCCCCCCCCCCCACATTTGAACTTAAGTTTTGAATACTTAATTTACGTTATCACAATGTTATAAAACGGAAATTCTGAAATGAGAGGAGAAATTTTCTACTATCGCAGAAATTTTGTTACCAGTCATAGAGAAAAGAGTAATTTGATGGTACACAGAAATATATAGATTCTCATAGTTTCGAACTTTTTCTTCTGCTCGACAGTAGCTCTGTAATCTTCTAAACTATCTGCGCTGATAATACTTTCTGCCACTTGTTCTATGTCAATTTAAAAATTCTGATGAAAAAGCAGTAAAATCATGTTTCAACTGGTCACAAAAACTGGTCTCAAAATTCAATTTTTTACTCCCCTATGTAAGCGTCTACGCCCAGGCTTTCTATCAAAAAACTTATGGCCTTCAGAAAAGTAAATGTTTTGGTTTCTTATCCACATACTTTCTAGGTTCCATACATTTTAGGTCAAACGAAGAAGTGTTGCAAATGCTAGCCTTTCTAGATCATCTAGATCATGAATAATCTAAATACTTACCCGGTCCAAAGAAGCGGGCGCAAGAATTCAATAGGATGTTGCGAGAGCTGAAATACATGGAAGAGCTGAATAAACCTGATACCACAAAATTTTGTTATCAATTCAAAACAAAAACTGATTTATTTTGAAAATTTTCATGCAACACAGTCTACTTCTTTGACGTATCGATTTTTAAAGTTTCCCAGAAAAATTTGGTCAGATACGACTAAAATGACATAAATTTGGTTCAAATTGACACTTTCTGAAAAAAAAAATTTTGGTGCTAAAACTGGGAGTAGGCGTTGGAAAGCTTAAAAATACCACTTAGCGGTAAAGCAAAAAGGGATTGAAATTTTTCTTTTTCCCTTTTCTTTGTCGTGTCCGATCAAAAAATTCAAGAGAATTTTAAAGGGTAATTTTTACAGACTTCCGGAGTTGACCAAAATTGCAAGTCATACAATTTTCACAAAAAAAATGCGAATCATACAATCCCATAAGTGCAGAGAGTTGAATGAAAAGTCTATGATCAGTGATTTGTCATATATGGAGATGGTATGACCAGCATTTTTCTGTGAACGAAAAAAAATGATTTCTGTATAATTCAATTTCTCAAAATTTTTGGGTTGTGATCGTAACCGAACACTAGTGAAGCAAACCATGGTGTACTCAAAACTAGAGTCACCAAAGTTTTGACTGCCTTGAATTTACACTGCTTTGGAAACGACCTGAGTTGTCTAAGAGACTAAGTTTATGGAATTGTATGGTTAGCATTCTCGGTCTATGAAGGTTAAGCCATGTTTGATTTTTTGTAATTTTCTAGCCTTTTTTCATTACATAACACCTCATATTTAGTGTTTATAATTTTTTCAGTTAGTGCTTAATAAAAATTAAACAGTAAGAAATACAGTAGTTGGATGTTGTTGATTATCCCCCCTTCTTTCGCAATAAGGGGGAGGGTGAAATAATTAACAAGGTACAAAACTCGTATGCTCAACTGTTCAATTCTTTCTTCATAGAGGGGGAGGGGCGAGATTCGTTACAAGGTACGATAGGGGGAAAACAGTTAACAAGATCCCGGTAGTTTTTTCAAATTGATAAATTCTAAACTCAAGGTACTCCCAAACGCTTTTGTAGGAATTAGTTCTGCTGAGTAATTTTTATAATGCGTTTGCTTTTCAGCCATTTTCATAATCAGAAATCAGAATGATTAGAAAAGTTTTCTGACAAATGGAAATTTGAACTCCGATTACTTTCAATATTCCAGCTGATATATATAGTAACGGATATATATAATATATAACAGAAAAGTCTTAAAAGCAGAAAGAAAGAATTCATTTCAAATGTCTTCGACTCTTTGAATCTGAATAATTCTAAGTTCGTCTGATTGAATTGTCTTGAAGAAAACTCAGATTATTATTTTTTTCAAAAAACGAATCTCTCTAACTATGAATCACCGGAAAAGTTTCGATATTTTAACTAGCTTTTTTGATGGCATTTAAAAAAAAACCATTCAAAAATTTTTTTATTCTGAGCTCATCTTAAAAAAAATTACCTAAGATTATGTTCTGGCTAGATTTAGAACCAAAACCAATGTTGTGATTTTTGAACTTTGTGGTGAAAAAGTAAAAAGACTGATCGAAACACAGATCATAAGTTTTCGGGCGCTCGCTTAAAACTAATAAATATTAAGGTAGAAAATTAAGCGCAAATTCAGATTTGTAGTCTCCAAAATCACTTTTTTCAATGTCCATGTTTACTGCAAAATTCCGAAAAGTTTTTACTTAGCTCGAGAGAAAATGATCAAAGCTGTCCTCTTTAAAGTTATCAACATTTTTTTGAAGACTTACCAATATTATCCGGATCCAAACCAGCCAAAAATTTTCATTGCGTTAAGTGTCACGTCGTAGTGAACTCTTTCTGAAACTGAGTAAGAAATTGTGTTACGACGTGAAACACACTCAATGAAAAAAGGAAAAATAAGTCTGAAAATTTTAGTTAACTGGGCTGTTTTTCACAATTTTTTCAAGCGGACTATCATTTTAGTGCAGTTGACGAAATTCGGCTTTTCATACCTTGATTACATTCTTTAAATTAAACTTTGATAACTTCAAAGAGATATCACCCGGGCTTTGATCATTTGCTTTTGGCATACATAACATTTTTTGGAAATTTGAAGTGAATTCTGTCCAAAGTGGACATTATTAACAGGCATTTTAGAGGATAACAAACCTGAATATGTGCTTAAGTATGTCCACTAGCGTATTTTATTTTCAATTTGGGTTCATTAAAAATTGAATTCTTCTTTTGAATACCGAAAATTTGACCGTTCGTTATACTTTATTGATTGGTAATTTCCGATAATTGTGGTTAACTTAGGCATGAAATTAAATGTTGTTAAATCAGCCAGCAACACGAAACCGATCTACCTCAATACTAGGACGGGGCTGGAAAAGTTCAATTAGAGGGCTTAGAGATTGCCAATTTGGCCACTTTGGGACAATTAACGCGCGATATTTTTCGTGCTATTAACGCGTAGGCACAAATTTATTCCGTATTAAAACTCGTTCCATATTGGATTGAGGCATGCTCTTTGATCTTGCAAATACTTTGCTAAAGGCTAAATATATCACTTTGTATTTTAAATAGAGGGATGATTTTCGACAAAAAACTCGAAAATTTACAATTCTGAGATTTTGAGCAACTTATGACAACGACTTGGTCCAGCTGAAATTCAAAATTGAATTCACCAAGCAAGTTGGTCCAATTAAGAACTTTTGGCAATTATTTTTTTGTAACGCAAATAATGGTTGTGACTAAAGCGATTTTTTCCTCGTAACAAAACGAACAAAAAGATCACCAAAACTGTTTAGTGAAGTTTGCGTTGCAAGAAAGCGAACTAAGTATATTGATACAAGCGGACAACTGGCAATTATTAATCTACTTGTTCTCATGCGGACGGTCTAGGTTGATGCAATTGTATCTGAGGGAACATCTTCGGGTTCGATTGATGAAGAAATGTTTGATTATGAGTTTTTGTATTTCTAGTAATTAAAATATAGTTTTTTTTTTAGTTTCTAAATTTCATTCTGTTTTGACGAAAGAGCTCAAACTCGAAAATTCATCTCCCAGAACAAATCAAACAAGACTGCTCGTATCAGGGCGAAGCCCTGAATGTTCCGACTATCTTTTAAGGTTTATTGAGCAGCAGTAACACAAAAAAAAAATTTAAATGAAAAAAAATAAAATGAATTTTTTTTTTTAAATTTGAAAATTTTCATGAAACTCATCCCCCCACACGCCATATAAAGTACAAAAAAATAGATTTCGTTCCTTGTAATAAATCAATTATGGCAAAAAAGCTTCGTTCAACCAATTTGGAACGATTTATAAGACGGATTAAATCTCCGCTTACGCGTTATTAGCGCGAATTATATTGCGCGTTAATTGTCCCAAATTGGTCAAAATGGCCAAAATGGCAATCTTTAAACCCTCATAACTTTACAAAAATGATCACAGGTGAAATATTTTTTCAAATTTAAGCTCAGGACAACAATACCTTTTGAATGATATAAAAAAAGTTCCGTCAAAAATGGCTAGTTAAAAAGTCGAAATTTGTCTGAAGAAAAAAAAACCCACCCCGAGCACAAATATTCCGTTACTTTCGTATCGAAAGTCGGAACAAAAATCAAGCAAAGTTTTTCCAAAAAAACTTAGCTAGCCTCATTTCCACATAAAAGACTGGGCGAACACCATTTCAATTAAAAAGATAGCCAGCAGACAGTTAGAAAATAGTCAAGTAAAATTTAAAAAATTTGTAAATTTGTTTATTACAAAAAATCAACTTTTGAAATTCGATGAAAAAAACAGAAGGCCTTAAAGCTCTTTGAATGTCTGAAAACAATTTTTTTTGACCAGCAATTTTTTGATAAAGTTAACCCAATTTGAGAAAAATCGATCAAAATGTAAGATTTTTATTTCACTGGGAAAGCTGAAAATTGAATTTCACTCCAAAAATAGAACTCAATCAAGTTTTTCGTGACCTTTACGCTTTTGCTGTTGAAATAGAGTTTGTTTTCCTTTTAATAAAAGTAACGAACTGAACTTCCACATTGCAAAACATTCAAACTGTGATAAATCATGGTGAGCCTGAACAAACTTTGAAACTTTTTATGAAACATAATAAAAATCAAACATCCTAAATAAAATTCTGAAACACGTTCACCGAATCTTAAACATTTCTGAAGCTTTACCAAGCTTTATGAACGATTCTTCAAAAACAAACAAAAATCTCGCATTTCAAAAGAAAGTCGGAATGCGCTATGGACGCAATGTTTAACTGAACGCAATCCTTAAGAACTATCAATGGACAAAAAATTAAACAGTTCCTTGAGGACAATAGTTAAGATTCCAAATGCAACAAGACTGCTCGTATCAGGGCAAAGTCCTGAATGTTTCCACTGCCATTTAAGGTTTTATGGAGCAGTAATAACATTAAAAAATTAAATGTAATAAAATTTAAAAAAATTTTTTTTTTAAATTTGAAATTTTTTATGAAAATCATCCCCCCACACGCCATTTAAAGTACAAAAGATAGATTTAGCTCCTTGTAACCAATCAATTATGGCAAAAAAGCTTCTTTTAACCAATTTGGAACGATTTTAAGACGGATTAACTCTCCGCTTACGCGTTAATAGCGCGAAATAAATCGCGCGTTAATTGTCCCAAATTGACCAAAATGGCAATCTTTAAACCCCCATAACTTTGCGAAAAATGATCACAGGTGAAATATCTTTTCAAATTTGAGCTCAAGACAACAATACCTTTTGAATGATATAAAAAATTCAGTCAAAAATGGCTAGTTAAAAAGTCGAAATTTGTCTGAAGAAAAAAAAACCCACCCCGAGCACAAATATTCCGTTACTTTCGTATCGAAAGTCGGAACAAAAAGATGTAATTTTCAATTTGGAGCACAAATTCTTATGATGCAGTGATTCACATAACCCTTGTAATTTAAAATTTCTCCCGTTTCTTTTTAGTTTCAATTAAGTTTCCTTTAAGTTTGAGTTGCAATATTTATGAAAATTTCTGTTTTTAATTTTTATTACTATCATTTGAAACATTATTGAAAAACTAATCTCTTAAACTCAGATATCTTAATACATGATAACTTCAGTTCTATCTAAACAACGGAAAAACCCTATTCCTTATCTTTAAATATAACCTGTTGACCGGATGACTACAGCCTCTTTAAAATATTGGGGCTAACAGGCGCCCCCCAAGCTCATTTCCAATATTAACGATTCGCGGCCTATTTAAAATGCTTCAATCGTTGTACAATTAAACGACTCCCATTTGTATTCTTCAAAGGAAATGAAATAAAACAAGATTGCTCGTATCAGGGCAAAGCCCTGAATGTTCTGACTGCCTTTTAAGGTTTATGGGGCAGTAATAACATTAAAAAATTAAATGTAATAAAATAAAATGAAAAACAAAATTTTTTCTAAAATTTGAATTTTTTATGAAGTCATCCCCCCACACGCCATATAAAGTACAAGCGAATAGATGTCGCTCATAGTAACAATCAATTATGGCAAATAAGCTTCTTTCAACTAATTTGGAACGATTTCTAAGACGGATTAAATATCCGCTTACGCGTTAATAGCGGGAAATATATCGCGCGTTAATTGTCCCAAATTGGTCAAAATGGCCAAAATGGCAATCTTTAAACCCCCATAAAAAATGATCACAGGTTAAATATGTTTTCAAATTTACGCTCAGGACAACAATAGCTTTCGAATGATTTAAAATAATTCACCAAAAACGGCTAGTTAAAAAATCGAAATTTGTCTGAAGAAAAAAAACCCACCCCGAGCACAAATGTTCCGTTACTTTGGTATCGAAAGGCGGAACAATAATGTCAAGTTTTTGTTTGACTGCTCACTGTTTGATTTCGTGTTTTTTTTTGATCGTGTAAAAAAATTGATAACAATCAACCAGGACCTCGTGCGAGAAAGCTTTCACAAACATAGTCCAGACTGGGATAGAGATAAGAGAGGTACATAGAAACACACACAAACAAACATGCACACACATAGAGAGAGAAAGAAAAAGAGAGAGAGAGAGAGAGAGAGAGAGAAAGCGAGAGCGAGAGAGAGAGAGAGAGAGAGAGAGAGAGAGAGAGGAGAGAGAGGGAGAGGAGAGAGGAGATAAGAGAGAGAGAGAGAGAGAGAGAGAGGGGGGGGGGGGGGAGAGAGAGGAGAGAGAGGCGAGACGAGACAGAGAGAGAGAGAGAGAGAGAGAAAAAAAGAAAAAATTCGTGTGTGTGTGTGTGTGTGTGTGTGTGTGCATCCGGGCTCTAGATTCAGTTTTTTTAGATAGTAAAAAAAGATGTTATCACTGATGACATAAAATGACTAACTCGATGGCTTGTTTCGTGGGTTTTGTTAAATACACTGACTAATATGATCTGAAAGGAGATGCCAAGTCCTATATTTGGCTGTTCTCTTTTGGAAAACGAAAATTGCGATAAAAATTACTTCAGTTAAACGCAGTTTATTTTTGGCTATTTTTTTAGAAAAAGAAAGTTGCAAAAAAATTAATTCAGTTAAAAACAGTATCTGAAAACAAATTATTTTGGCAAGTATTTCTTAATTTTTTTGTTCTGATTTTGAGTACGTATGTAGATAACTTCCCATTTTTAGTTTTTAGTTTTGAATCTTGTTTCCTTTTTAAAATTTTTATAATGAGTTGTTTAAACGAAAATCAAGAATAATAAAAACTGCAAGAGGTTGATTTAAGAATGCGAAAGAACTAGAGTCGACATTTTGATAGAGGTTTGTAGTCAAACTGAAGTTTTGACACTATAAATTGTTGAACTATTTTTCTTTTTTAAAATCGACAAGACTTCATCAGTTTAGACTTGAAAATGCTTCCTGATCCATCGCTAGGTAGGCTTTGTCACATTTGCAGCGGCTGTGCTAAGTGAATGGGCGTGATCCTATTGTTTCTTTGGACAGCTGCTGGCGGCCCTGAATTGTGGGAGTGGAACATCATTTCTTTCAGTTTGGTTCTGAATGTCTCACTTGCTCTGTAGTAGATGATGAAGTTGACAGAGCATGTCACTACGGGAGGTACAACCTGCAGACATAATTACAGTACAATGTAATATATATTTCGCTGATGCTGATGCACCTTTCGCTGATTTTTCTGATGCACCTTAAAAACCTGACAATTATCATTTTGATTGAATAGAAGATGTTTGATTAAATTTTCTTAGATTAAATGTTTAATTTTTTCTAAGCAGTCTGCTCATGCCGAATCGAAAAACCATATGTGGTAATGAAAAATACATTTTTATATGGCCGACCAAAGTAAGATAGAAAATATCATCACATTCGTAAGCAAATAGTTTAAAGGGTGCAATCGCAAAAAAATGTTACTAACACTCAATGGAGGCAGAATATTTCTGAAGAGAGGGTCCACGTTTAGTCTTCTAGCTAGTGCAGATAGAGTCATGACGATGGACATGAAGAAACCGCAGATCATATATAAGATACAAAGAATGAACAGTGCACGGCTCGTTTCTGTTTCCCGACGCTGACCCGATGGTCCAATCACCGCGCGAGGACGCTGTCGCAATTTGTACACGACTAGAACATTTGCGGTCACGAGAACTGCAGACGGGAAAAATGCATAATGAATCACGCCTATATTTCCTGGAAGAGCGTAAATTTGGGGTCCCAGGTGATGTGTCTGGTTGTCAACCAAGCCCATAAACTGTTGATCAATATGCCAGGCTATTTCAGTCGGGTCAAAAATATCACATGTGACATGCTCGTACGATGTTTCATTCTGCAGGTAAAACATGACCAGAAGATGTACTCCGGCTTCGACCAGAAAAATGAGGGAGCAGGTTAAGAACGCGTGATAGGCTTTGGAATATGCAAAGTAGCCCGCTTGCTTGAACACAGCAAACACTCTGTCTACTGTCAAAGCCACCAAGACGTAGACATCTAAAACAGAACAGATCCGTGGTGGATTTAGGAGGGGGAGGATGGGCGCGGACGCCCCTTTCCCCTTTTCTCGGGATTCGCCCTCTGACCACCCAATGGTCCCTTGCCCCTTTGGTAATTTATATGTGAAAACATCCATTTTTAGTTGACTGGTTCGAACACTTGTATAAAGTAGACTTTGACGCCATAAAAACTTTGACGCCAAAATTTTGAATTTTTTTGACTAGCATTATTGATATAGCATTCCCGAGTTGACGTCCATACAAAAAAATGCCTATCATACAATTTCATATATGGAGTCTACGGAAAAATGCTTAAATTGGCTTAAACTCAAACGAAACAAATTGGTGGCAGTTTTGCTTGCATGAGAGCCACTTTGGCAGCAAACATTTTTTTTTGAACAAAAAAGCCGATCACAGAATTTCACAGTACAAAAAATCGCTTTTGCTATTTTCATACAATTTTTGTGATAAAAATTACGGCAAAAAGCTTGTAATTTAGTTCTTAAATTTGGCAACCAAAGCTTATTATAAAATTTCATAGAAATTTCTGGAAAAAATGATTATCATGCTGTCAGTCATTACGAGGCCAAACTGCATATGTTGTGAATTGTATGCGGACTCCCATATAGTAACACCAAAATGTGTGCCTATCCAGTGCACAATTTTGGCTCGTAATGATTTTATTTTATTATTTTTTGGTCTATGAAATGACATGAAATAGTATGACAAACATTTTTTTCATAGAATGAAATTGTATGATAGACATTTTTTGTTAACCCGGGTTCAAAACTCCAAAACTCCAAAAATCAAAACTCCAAATTGTTTCAAACGAGACTGTTTGCGTTTCTGTATTTTGTACTCGTGCCAAAACTATTCAACATTTTTCTTTCAATCAAAATGTCATTTTTCTGCCTCCCAAGTAGCAGGAACGTTGCTTGGTCAAAAGCAGGAAAACTTTCAATACCTATGAAAATTAAAGTAGAATAATTTTTGCACCCATTATTAAAAATTAACAGACTCGATGATGTCAACAGCTAATGTGTTTTGTAAACAATGACTCAAACACAAAAATAAAATATCTGGCATCTCATACTTTATAAAAAATGCTAGTCATACAATTCCATTGTACGCACGGAAGCATGCTAATAGTAATATTTTAAAGATTTTTTTAAAAATTGATGTCCGTTGTAGTAGAATTTTATTTCCACTAAAGTTGTTTTTCTTTCATTGTTTTTGTTGATCTCAAGATTTCATCCTAATTCGTTTGGTCTATTGGTCAAATGAATGAGCTAATTTCTGTTATTTGGATTAACAAAAACTAAATTAACAAAAACTTTTTAAAAAGCTATAAAATCAGCTTGAATCTTTCCCCCTTTTGGTATCTTGTAACTAATTTGGACCCCTATAATGAAACGGTTGAGCATATGCGAATTGTTTACCTAGTAGCAAATGAGGTAAAAACTAAAAAGATCAAGCCTTCTTCTAGTAAAAAAAGAATTTGTATCTTCAAATACATACAATTTTAAATATTCAAAATATCAATTGAAAGTTTTAGTACAAGAGAACATTATAAAAAAAGGAAGATGCTCAAAAAGATCTGCAGAAAAAAAAGAACCTTGTAAGTTATTGGCTCTCCTGCGGTATTTTCTAAAATAGACCTTTCATCCAGACCTTAAAACGAAAGAAGGACAAAACGATTTTTAAAATAAGTTCAAATTTAAAGCTGAAGAAAGCCTTAAATGAGGAAAATATCTAATACGTGTTTTATTTTTTGCTAAATTAAAATGCTCGGAAATGTTCAATACGGGAGAACAAAACGATTTTTGAAAAAAAAAAAAAAGTCAGAGCTGTAGAAATTCATAATTAAAGACATGTTTTAATAAATGGTTGAAACTTTGCTTAGTTAAAACATTTGGCTAGGCTATTTAAAACTATGAGAGTACTTTCCAGTACAGAATGAAAAGAAAACGGCAGATATGCCCGGTATTATCCCAATTGTTGTGATAAGCCGACAAACTTTTTTTTTACCATAACAGTTTACTTCATCAACTCAATCATCAAAACATTCTTTCAAGAAACTTTCCAAATGTGACCTATCTTCTCAAACAATTTTCCTCAGCTAGTTGTTGAAAAAATCCCAACCATTCTCGTAAAACTTTCTTTGAGTTTGTTGCGAAATTTTGCGGGGTTTAATAATCAAGCCTAATCTAGACCAGAGCATGTCAGATCTAGATCTGAGCAGGTCTTATCCAGATCTGCGCAAACCTGATACAGATGAGAATAGATTCACAACAGATGAGAGCAGATCTGATTCAGTTCTTCAGTTCTGAGCAGACCTGAGCCGGTTGCTATTGCTAAAAACTGATTATAATGGAGTTTCATCATCAAAAAAACATTATATTCGGCCAAATATTTTAGGAATGCTAGACAAGGTAGAGATGCTCATGTTTTCTCGGTGAGTGAGTTCTTGTCAAACGGAATAGTTAACTCCGGGGTTCGGCCTCCAGCTGGTTGACCGACCAAAAAAACTATAGATTTGAAAAATGTTGTCTTTGTTTTTTTCCCTTCTCCATTATCCGATGTCAAATAGTTAGTGCTTTAAATTGAGTAGTGTAGAGATTTTCAATGTTTAGTCAGTTCGACTTTTTGATTCGGAATGATTTGAAGCGAGGATAGTTCGCAATGCATATTTTTTTTGCGTTACGTTTTCAGCAGCATAAGCAAAACGTTTCTGAACGTCCCAAACAAAATTGGTCGTATTAAAGGGCAAAGCCCTTAAAGTTTCTACTGGTCTTTGTTGTCGATTACAAGCTTTTTGGTTGCAACAATTTTGTCAAATAATCAAAAAGTGATCTATTTTGTAAGAATTTTAATAATTTTGTCCAGCTTTTATCCCCAACAAGCTAAGAAAAGTAATATCTTTTGCGCATGGTTACCTAAAAATAGAAGAGGAAGTTTCTTGCCCCAGTTCATTTTGGAAGGTTTAAGTTTGCCGCTTACACTTCGAAAGAACGAAGTATATCGCGCGTTATTCATCCCAATTTGAAGTTCAGTCGTCAAAATAGTCACAAATATAAACCATTATAGCTTTATGAAAAAAATAGTCACAGGTGAAATATCCATTCATATATTTGAACTCCAGGCAACAGATGGAGTCAAAATGGAGTCTTAGAGTGAAAATTTTAAACAGAATTAAATGTTTTGATCTCCAACATTGGTCTGAAAAAATTAAAATTTCAACATTAAATTTGTTATAAAACGATTTGAAGGAGAAAAAAAGGATTATGATTATTTAAATGTATAAATCGGGTTCGTGTTTTTTTTTTGTTTTCAGACCAATATTGAAAATTGAAACATTAATTTCCGATAAAACTTTTGACTCCAAGACTCCATTTTGACTTCAAGTTTTTCTGCAGAGGAATGGGTCTCATTTTCATCGTTTTTTTATTGGGATACATCAAAACATCGTGCTTAGAATGAAGCTCAAAATTAGTTTTTTAAATTACTGTATTCAAAAGTTTTAATATTGTCGTCACACGAAATTTTAAATACGTTTTCAATTTAATTGGTGTCAGGTCGATAAAACCATGTGACAAACGAACTTTGATTTCGTTATGAAGATATAGTCGTGGTACTGAACGACTGAAAATCTTGCATCAAATGTGAAATATTTTCAACCAACCAGAATCAATACAATTTCTTATTTGCTGATTTGTGTTTCTACAAAAACAAAGCCAGTATTAGCAAGAAATCAATAATAGCAGATCATTTATAACCTGTGCAGAAATAACCAATTTTTTAACTTGTTCTTCATTTTTTTAAATCGGTATCTGTGAGATAGTTTTCCAATGTGTTTTTGATCTGGCCTTTTTGATCGGGTTTTTGAAAACCGTGGAATCACTCATGAGCGACCAAACTTGCAAGAGATTTTTCATCCAACCACAATTCAGTCTCGAAAAAAATGCAGAAATAAGCGGTGAAAATTTTGGACATGTTGAGGAGCTAAAGTTGCTTAAAGTTTTTTTCGTATTTGCTCCTTTGCTTGAGAGAGCGGCTCCTTTGAAACTCATGTATTCGCAATCAGCTTATTGTTGTTTTGTGTAAGCACTTAATTTCAAATTCAATGGCTCATATTTATTTGCTTGCTTTCAGGTTTTTGGATTTTATTTCGAACAGTTGGCTGAAAAAAAAAATTTGAACCATTCATCATAAGGTTCACCACCGTGATGTCATAGTCGACTCAAGGATTATTTATACAAAAACTATTTGATTCAGCCAATCAGAATTGAGTATTCAGAAATCTGAAAAAATCCAAAAAATTCAAAAAAAATCCAGAAAATGCAAAATATATCTAGGCCAATGAAAATTTAAATAAACGATTTTACAATAGAACAATAAGCTGATTGCTGATACATGAGTTTCAAAATTGGACTACTCTCATACGCGAAACTCCGAATAAAATAAAATTCCTAACCAACCATTGCTCTTAAAACTTTCATAAACTGACTGATTTCATCAATTAATTTTTCAAAAACTGAATTGCGATTATTTGACCCGTTTTTCGTGTGTTCAAACTTTCGCTTTTGACGGATTTCACCGTCAAGCTATTGGAGAATCAAAGGCGCATTGGAAATCTTACTATTTTACCGACAGAGATTTAAGGAATATGGAAGACATGCTTTTATTCATTTTCTGCCAATTTTGACCTTGGTTATGTACAAAAAAGAACTTCTGCTGATTCTGAAGTGAGACAATTATCCATCATTCGGTCCCTCATTCATAAAAAAGCTACTTGAACGTACAGTTTAGCAATGCCCTCTCCTGAAATTGGAAAATCGAAACATAAACAGAACCCAAAGTCTCGAAATACAATATCAGGGGCGGATTTAGGGCGGGGGGCAGACGTTACTCCTCAGGGATTCGACCCCTTGCCGACCCAAAGGGTACCCCTTTGTACTATTTTGAGAAAACCATTTTGGTGACGGAATCTTAAGATTTTCTAAAAGCGCCTTCGGGCCAATTTATTCTAATTTTGAATGGGGAGCGCGCGCCAAAAAACTCAATTTTTTTTGGTCAAAAATTTCCAAAAAATGCAAATAAAACGCCTAATTTGGCCTGTTTTTTCAAAATTTTGTATGTGGCGCAACAATTTGGCCAAAACAGGGTCATTTTAGTGCTCTGGGAGAGCTCGGAAAATCAATTTGATCGACCTAAAAAAAGGCCGATCAAATTTATGAAATTTTTTTGAAAATTCGCTCCCCCTCGAGAAAATCCTGGATCCGCCCCTGTACAATATTGATATAGGCTTTTCGTGCCCTAACTGAAATTTAAACATCTAGCAGTAATTCAGAAACCTTTTGTTTAGGTATGGTTAAGCTCGAACAAAAACTTCGTATCTTGATTTCAATTATGCTAATAATTGCTCCAAAAAACATGCGATAGTTAAATCAGAAATGTTACCTGTCCCGATGAAAACCGAAATCACCATCACTATCAGTTTGCATTCGTTTTCCCCAACGCTCAGTTTGTCCAGTCCAAAAAGGGGAACAACAGAATAAAAGAAGCCAAGACAAAATAGAACACAGGTATCTGCAGCGGACAGACATCGAATGAAGCCGGTTCCCGAATTCTTCCCCATTTTTGGGGCAGTCATGAAGGTCAGCATATTGCCCAGAACTCCGAAAACGGAGATCAAAATTGCGACAATTCGGACTGCAGCAGGAATAATTGAGAAAATACTGTTGTCCTCTGTAGGATTTGAAGTCGGCACAAAAACTGTCGTATCATACTCAATGACTTCCATTATCTAAAATGCATACTTTTTATTTGAAAAAATGGATCTTAAAAACGATTTGCTCCCTTTTTCTAAAAGGGGCAAGCTCGTTCCAAGGTACAAAATTTATATACGCTTAATTGGCCAGTTTTTTGTTAATCAAATATGAGTACATTTAACAAAATCCAAAAAAAAAATCAGGCAAATTTTTGAAAACTTCGCCAACTTACTGGCGTTTTTCACGCAATCTCACAGCAGAATCATGCAAGTTTTACGCCTAGTGATTGAACTAAGCTCAACCACAATTTTCGCTGTCGTTTTTTTTTGAAATTGACCAAACATTTTCGTCCAGAAGTTTTGGAGCCTTATTTCTGAACTGTGCAATTTAGTGCAGCAGACTGTTGAGATTAACATGCAATGTTTCAACTGGAGAATTTTTAGCTCAAATTTATTTAACTTGATCAAATTTTAATGGAAAACAAGGATAGCGGGTTGCTGTGCATGAACCACAGAATGTTCCGAGCTCATAAAAAAGTTTTTCGTTTCTATGTTTTCTTCAATTAAACGTCATGCTTTGTGAGTGTTTTGATGAGAAACTTAATAAAACACGAGTTTACAAAACGCGTAAAAAATGGAGATGGTACCCGACAGCAGATGCCTTTTTTGTATTCCCCCAAGCCGAACTTAATTGTAAACGTACAATTTCATAGAATGCATGTTGTAAGTTTTGGCTCGAAAATAAGTTATTATTAGTATCTGATTAGTGAATTACGCAAAATCGACAGCAGTTATCTTGAAAAAATGAAAAACATGATAACCTTTTCCTGAAAAATTCTTAATTTTTTTTATCATTAAATTTTTTGGTAAACAATTATTGCCAAGAAATAGCAGTTGGAAAATTGCACATTTCTTTTACTTTAGTTAAACTAATTTTTTTAAGCTTAATTGACCAATTTTGATCAATCGTAGTATAACGAACAATTCTCGGTCGCGTTACCCGCTCGAAATTAGACTAAAATTCAGGCAAATTTTTCTCGACAGTCAAATTTTTCAAAATTTTCAAAGCACGACTAAAGAGTCTGAATATGATATATCACTCGACCCATTTCGATGATTATTTGTGAAACCTGATTTGGCGGCGAAAGCACACAAAAAAATTCAAATCAAACCCGAATACGAAATTCATCCCCATTTTCGATGGACAAAACAAAAAAAAACAGGATGAAACCCAAGATGTTTCGACTGCACTTCAAGGCCTATAAAAGAAATTTTTGTTTGAATAATTGACAATTGACAGCGTAATCGAAAAAATAGAAAAAAATTATATGAACGAAAAATGTTGGAAGCCAATGAACTCAAAATTGGTCAAATTAGCAATTTTCATACCCCCAGATTTTAAAATAAGTAATCACAGAAAAAATATCTTATCAAGTAAGAGTTCAATCAAACAATGTTTTCAGATGAGTGAAAAAATTCCGTCAAAAAGGCTTTGTTAAAAAGCCGAAATTTTACTGAACAAAAAACCACCCCAAGCTGAAATATTCAGCACTTTCTTCAAAAGTCGGAAGAACAAGAACGCTCCTAGCCTAAACAATTCCGACTTTTAAAGTCTAAGAACTAATTTTCGGTTTGAAAACAATTTGATTACAATTTTTTTAAAAAAATCAATTTTTTGAGATTTTTTTCCGCTATCACACACTATTCAAAGAGCAAAGTGGTGTATTCCAAGTTTTAAATAAAGCAAATAGCATGCCTCAAATCAAATTGGAACTAATTCTAACACGGATTATGTTTCCGTTTACGCGTTAATAGCACAAAAAATATTGCGTTAATTATCCCAGTTTGGCCAAAAGGGCAATCAGTAAACCACCATAACTACGCGAAAAAATATCGCAGTTGAAATGTTTTTTAAATCGTAACTCAAGACAACAAAAAATTTTGGATGGTATAAAGAAACTCCTTCCAAAATGGCTAGTTGAAAAGTCGTAATTTGCCTGGCGAAAAAACCATCCCGCGCACAATTATTTCATTCCGCATTTTCTTCGAAAGTAGTCGAAACAACAACCAAATTGACTAACTTGAATACACATGATTATCATGCATTATACCATAGTGTCTTGGTTGTATAAACTTGTTATGTCACAAATTACCCATTGATGCATTATTCGAAAAATGGACGAGTTTTTCAAAATAAGCTTTGCACTCATTTTTAGTTCAACCAAATTTTATTTTTTTAATTCATGTTTTATTATCATTCAAATCTTGTTTTTTCTACAGTTCACAGTTTGATAATTAATACTTTGGTGGAATAAATAGTAAGAATTTGAAATAGTTAAAAACACATACATTACTTTCGGAAAGAAAACTAGTAAGAATCTGAGCAAACATCTTGTAAGCTGGCGTGCTCAAATCGCAATCACTGGCACGAAGCCCGATTTAGACATAAGATGCATTTAGAACTTTGTTAGAACATTCTAGGAAATTATATTATATTCCTATAAAGACGAACTCTGATGTAAGATGAGAAAGAAGAACATTGATAAAAAATTCATATTAAAAAAAAACAAATGAAGGCAAATTTTAATTTTTGTTGTTGGTTGTATCAAATTTCTATAATTTTTCCGCTAGACTCTAATGAATACTTAGCAAAATCTGACATCGGAGATTGCTGTAAGCTTTTAATCAATGCCTGAAACACGTGATGAAATATCATGAGTGCATAAAACTGAAGGATTTTATAGGTTCAACCATACCCAACCAAGGCTTCTAAACTGAATAGAATAACTATAAAAATAATCATACCTAACGTCATTTTACCGGCAGTTACATTCATGCTGATTCTACACGCTTTAAAAGTACGCAATATAGCAATATATATATATAAAAAATCCAGTATGTAAAAATGATATACAGAAATTAATTTCAAAAAAAAAAATATATATATATGAAAATGAGTACTTTAAAAGCCGAAATTTGCTGGATAAAAAACCCAACCCGATCTTAATTACTCTGTCAGCTTTTTGAAAAGTTAGAACAAAAACATCAATAAATTGGTCTGATCAAAAAATATCTCCCGCTCTAAACTCTGTATTGAAAATAGACTCAGATTCCTCGTATCGGCCTTTTAAAATCTATGGAGTAATTTTCGCTTTGAAAACACCATGATATTTGTAACAAAAGATATTTTTTTGAAAACCACCCACCACACGCAGTGCAAAGTGTTTTAAAAGTATTGTTTTTGCATTGGGTACAGTTTTAGATAGACCAATTATCATGCCTGAATTCAATTTGGAACGAAGGCTAAAACGAAATAAATCTCCGCTTATGCGTTAATGGCACGAAAACTATCGCGTTAGTTATCCCAAACTGGCCAAATTGCCGCTCTTTAAACCCGATAATTTCGCGAGAGATGGTCCCAGGTTAAGGATCTTTTGAAATTATTTGAGCTCAAGACAACAATATCTTACTGATGATGTGAAACAATTTGATTCACAATTTGCTAGTTAAACAGTCGAAATTTGCGTAAAGTAAAAAAAAAACACCATGAGTTAAAGTTTCCTACCATCCCTTTCGGAAGAAATGTAGAATAAGGCAAAGTGACGCACTTTAGGTATAAGTCAGGATTGTTAAGTGATAAGTGATATTGCCCCCGTTTTTTGCGAAGTTAGCGTCCCCTGGTACTATTGAGTTTTCTCTTATCAGGAAAAACCAATTAAGCAAGATGATCGGCGGCGTATTTGGGCAGAAACACAAAGTGAAGGCAAAAACTTTGAATTTGCTGCAGACATAAGTTACAGAAATGTTGATTAAAACACAGAACCTATAGCCATCATGATTCAAAACATTCGTGAGTCAGAAAATTGCGCGTAGTTTTCGTGATTGAGGGCAGAACGCACATGAGCTTATTCTTTTGACTTTCGAAGATAATGACGGAACGTTTTCGGCATTTTAACTATCAGTTTTTGACAAAACTTTCTGTATCATTTGGAAATTTTATTATGGAAGCTTATTATCAAAAAAAATTCACTGGTAATCATTTTTTGTAAAGTTATGGGGCTTTAAAGACTGCCAATTTGGATAATTTGGGATAATTAACGCGCGATATATTCTGTGCTATTAACGCGTAAGCGTAGGTATACCCGTTTTAGCAATCGTTCCCAATTGAGATGAGGCATGGTTTTTGATCCTTCTTAGTAGTTTACTAAATGTAAAATACATCACTTAGTTTTCATAAATTTACACAACTTAACATTTTGTAACTTTCAAAAAAAATTTTCTTTTTTTCATTTTTTTTATAGAAATTTATCTTTTTTTGGAAGCGAACACTTCTCCGTCGAGCTTAAAAGGCAGTCGGAATATTCAGGTTTTTGTTAGAAATAGATATCCAGCGCTGAATGCACAATTGTTTCTTCACAACTGTGGAGCGGAATGTGATTCTTACCTTTAAATAGACAAAAATAGGCGTGAAGAAGATAAAATGGAAGTAGGGCTGTCTAAAATGTTGGATTCAATCAAAAACCGTAAAGTTTGTGGAATGTCACCTTATTTTGAAGACAAAAATTGCTGCAACGACTGTTAATTTCGGTGTGTGGGATAATTTAATAAAAAATGATTTTTATTTTTTCAACTTTCACTTAACGTTCAGTTTCGGGCCAGCTCCTCTCTTTTCTTTACCAATCTTGATTTTAATTATTGCAGTTTGTGAAAAACAAAGATAATCAAATCCCTTGGGCCTGTGTTTTTTAGTTTCATAATTATAGTTTTTTCATAACTGATATTGCAGACGCCGTAGCGTTGTCTTGATAAAATATCCGCTGTAATTATATATGTGATTGAAATCATTCCAATATTTGCGGTATCGGACACTTAAGTGCGCCTCGTCTAAAGTTCACTCTATAAATATAACCCTTATATGTAACTAAAGATGATGGACATATCAGCTTAGTTTTTTCAAAGGTCAAACAACGATTTGTTGTTGTCGCCACTATTTTTGCTACTGTTTATGTATAAATATAAATAGAAGGAAACTCGCATCACACAGCACAGACTTGAATGACCTGGTTTTTTGTATCGATCACTCTCGCAGGGTGGGATGTTACTATGTCAGCGAGAATTCGAGTTCTTCATTCAAGTTTTCAAGTTTTCATGCGAGTTGGATATCCATATCTCTACCAAGACATCTAT